>NC_064626.1:867245967-867559783 GCF_023864275.1 Schistocerca cancellata | reverse complement strand
ATGTGAAGGTGTTGAGGAATCTGCAGTTTTGAACAAACAACAAATTGTAGCCGAGCTGTATTGCCACGAAGGGATCAAATTCCGCGTGAAGGGCGGTCTGAGTTGCATTCCCAGTTCAGAACCAATTTTATCGACATACAGAAGCTCAAATAAAAGATGGAATAAGTGTCCTGTGACCATACATAGCGTTTGTGTCGTCACTTGAAATAAATAACTAGTATAAGAAAGGTTACTGGTGATAGAGTTTCTACATGTCGCCACTCCAGACTTTATTGTGGTTCAACCTACCGTCTACTTGGTAAAGAATGAATATCATCTTTAATGTGAATTTTCAGACCACGCAGCCATTATATCTCCTTCACTTGGTGTAGCCAGGAGAGAATGGAATCTGTCTCTCCCTATCTAAAATCATTGACAGAAGTGGGAATCGAACCCAGACCATAGGTATAACAACCTACCATCCGTCCAACAGACCACGAAATCCTCTTCTCTGCGAGTCATTTTTCTATCGTAACGCAGTTGCGCCACACTGGATGAGAATTCTGACACACAGGCTCCCTGTAGTAATTTGCAGCATGTTCAGTAAATTAATTTACTTGGTTGACCGAATCACCATGAACTAGCTGCCTCGGCTACCCAGTGCATACATTCGCCTATTTTGTAATCACATAAATAAAATCACGTTACTGCCACCTACACACAACTGCCAACATTGTAGGATGCAGAAGTTTAAATAGGAAGTGTTCCTTTCCACTTGAGCTATTCTATTGCGCTAACTGTTACTAGAAAACGTCGTTCAGTCCAAAAGAAAAGCTGTAACTGTTTGTCTCTCAGAAGTCAAGACCTGGCCATATGCATAATCTCACAGTACTGTGGAATCCAAAAGTTCTGGAGGAATAGTTGCCGAGCTCTGGAGCTGTTGTAGCTACGTGTCAGCTTGTAGCATAGATAAGCTGTCGCGAGTTCGAATACATTCAGTGCTACATTTTTTAAAACGCAATTCTGCTCTCTGCTGAAGTTATCAATCTAATGGAACTTTGAACATAATTCCCTTCACTTCTCAACCCAAAGTAGTCGCATGTGGATAAAGGACTAACTACTGTGACATTTTGTTCTATTCAGGTTTAATAGACAGCAGGCAGCAGATGCATCTCGAAGATGTGCAGGGAGAGCGCATCGTGCCATAATATGTCAGAAAAGTATTTTCTACTCTAGCCGTCGTGTGGTAGTGATATTTTATTCTTCTTCAAACTTTGATTGACAGCTTTAACTCAGAACAAATTTTCTACATGCATGTAATCAATAAACTGCATGTGCATTGACAGACTGTCATAGGTAACATCAGAGAATTCGCATATATCGTTGATGATTAATTTCTCTCTCATGTTTATTATTGTTTTAACAACACTAAAGGAAACCTTACGAAAATTGTGCGCTGTATTATAAGAAATGAAATAAAACTAACCATGATAACCTTACGACGAAAGTATCTGTACACAAGCATGCCTCTATCGACACGAATTAGTAAAATACTACTTACTTAGATTTTGATTGGGCTGTGTTTAATTGGTATGCTGTGTCATATTCAAGAGGTATTCAAATGTGGCATTTCATAAATATAGTTACGTATTCCTAGAAACCCAAAATTCGCTTGTCAGCAGCGGAAAGAGGCGTTACCTGTTGTGCAACATTGTAAGTTTTTCAACATTGCACTATGAGCTGAAAGCATTTTCTTGCGATTTCCTTATTGATGTTTGATCTGACTGCTTGTAGCTCTTTCACAGAAGGGATAAAAACGTTCCAGTCAGTGAGACTGGAACTGCGAACCGTAACAGACGCTGTTTCACAGGTCAGCACGTTACCACAGAGCTGGCGAGGAGGTATGGGTCTCAGCTTCCTATTACGACGGCAATAGTAACTAGAACTCGGAAACCGCTATTTAAAGGTCGAGATTAGTTGCGATTTCCACCTGCAACGACTTTCCTGGGCTGAAAACCGTAAATTTTCAATCTTTTGTTACCATTCAAGCTATAATAACTCAGATTATTCAGTGGAAATGACAGGTAAAATCAAGTGAACTTTGAGGCTTAATTCCGTGCACACCAGGAAGTAACTCGTCGATCACAGAGTTGCCAAACATACGTTGCCTTGTTGCCAAATCTCAGTTACAGTACCAGCAGGAAGAAGACGAACCGATGTGATCCTACAGCGGTCTGGGAAGTGACCATAGCTGGTGTCTCCAAGTCGCGGCTGCTACGGCCTGGAATACGTAATGCGTCTGATTCGCTTTCTGTAACTAGATTTAGGGACTGGAGCGTAGTTACTAATAATACTCAGAACTGACTGCAAACTGAGCATCATAAATCAGTAACTCTCATTGCTGTTTTTATATTTCTTTCGTAAGTGCACTCAAAACTAAGAAAGTCATTCACAGGCGTTTTCGTGCCTCGCGAATAATCGAGCACAACATACAAATAAAAATAAAAAAGAATGTGTGTGTGTGTGTATGTGTGTGTGTGAGAGAGAGAGAGAGAGAGAGAGAGAGAGAGAGAGAGAGAGAGAGAGAAATAAAAGGCAATGAGAGAGAGTGTAAAAAATTGTTGTAAAGAAATTGAATCATGGTATTTAAAGAAATCTTTCATTAAAATGACACGTTCCACATCATTACGAAATGTCGTATTCATGATCTATGGAACAAGAGTTAATCTAATGTAATCTAATCTAATCTAATCACATCATATTGATGATTAGCCATGAA
Source organism: Schistocerca cancellata (assembly GCF_023864275.1). NCBI lineage: Eukaryota > Metazoa > Arthropoda > Insecta > Orthoptera > Acrididae > Schistocerca > Schistocerca cancellata. Next base: position 867,557,025 of record NC_064626.1, on the reverse strand, counting down.
GAGTCATGAATTACCGAAATTTTTGCCCATACCAGTAACCAAATCTAAACTTGAAAATAAAAGACGACAATTTTTGTAATAAACCGTGACTCCTATCAAGACCCTTTCATCCCTGTTATCTAACCACGAAAGATGTCCGATATACCTCCATTCTGAAGTAACAAAGTGTGCATGCATTTAAAGATGAAGTGCGTGATGTGAGGTTCTGTGACGGAGATACGAACCCAACACGTAATCCGATTGTTAACTAAGAAAAATCAAATGTTACGTATCGGTTTTTCTTACGAGCCGCTAGGTGTCTGAATCTAAAATTAGGATACAAACTTTTGTGCCTAAGCGACAATCGAACTGCACACCTACCGTGCATCCACGAATATAGCTTAAGTATCAGTTGCTTACTCATGAACAGTAAGATGTGTGCGTGTTTGACCAGAAATAACGACACCTGTTGCGATTGTTGGCAACACATGAACAGAAATTGAAATTGCGCGTTAATTTTCACTAGCAGGTGGGTGTGTACTTGATAAAGCTAGAAATGAAATTATGAATATTTTTGTACTGGATCAGGTTTCAGACCCACATACTTACCTTTGGAGGAGACCTAGAGAAGATTGCAGTCTTGGGAAAAGGAACGAAATGACTGAACTATACTGTTCCGAGAGATTCAGATCCTCGAAAGAGGAGATACGAATTCGAATCACAGTCCAGCACCAAATTTGTAAACGTCTCTAGTTCAATCAAGTACAAGTAAAATAAGAGCCCTGTCCCTTTAAATGGCTATCGGTTCATCAAATAAAATAAAATTTTCTAATGTAAGTAAGCTTACTGGCGACTGTATTTCTTTTTACCATGACTTCCGCTGTGTCATTTCCCAACGTAAACCGGCTCTGCCCAGTTGGTAATGAAGGAACGTGATGTTTAATGCGGATTCTGGATTATAACGTCTTTCTCTTGAGGTTACCAGAGGTAAAATAAATCTGTTTGTGCCTCTTAAAAGTAAATGCCTGAACCCACGCATTGCACCTGTGATAGCTCGTTCCACCAGACCATTGTGGCCACATTACCCAGCCCCAGGAGTGTGCTGTAACGGATGATGTGCTTAGCTTACAAAATTAGTCACGGTGGAAAAAATGCGAGGCTATTAAATGGTCAAGTAGAAGCAAGCTTCTGACGCAGAGATTATGCTATTCTCATGTCAGCAGGATGTAAAGACTCTTCTAGGCATCATAGGCTGGATGTGAAGCCATTTTGATTTTTCACAAATTCAGCAAATTTCTTAGTTCGAAAAAATTCACTGTGAAGTGTGAAGTTGCCGGATAATTTGATTATTACTGTTATTATTACTATCATTTTATTCATACCGCTGATGGAACACGACCGTAGTCTTGAGGTTAAACGCGAGACCAGCTAATATGATATTGTAGATTCGCTTGAATTACACTCATAGCTTCAGCACCGAGAGGAATGGGGCGATAAAAATTTTGTCGATATGTGCTTTCGGTCGCCAGACGTCATATTAGCTGGTCTCGCGTTTTAACTCAAGACTGCGGTCGTGTTCCATCAGCGGTATGAATAAAATGATAGTAATAATAACAGTAATAATCGAATTATCCGGCAACTTCACACTTCACAGTGGATTTTCTCGAACTAAGAAATTTGCTGAATTTGTGAAAAATCAAAATGGCTTCACATCCAGCCTATGATGCCTAGAAGAGTCTTTACATCCTGCTGACATGAGAATAGCATAATCTCTGCGTCAGAAGCTTGCTTCTACTTGACCATTTAATAGCCTCGCATTTTTCCCACCGTGACTAATTTTGTAAGCTAAGCACATCATCCGTTACAGCACACTCCTGGGGCTGGGTAATGTGGCCACAATGGTCTGGTGGAACGAGCTATCACAGGTGCAATGCGTGGGTTCAGGCATTTACTTTTAAGAGGCACAAACAGATTTATTTTACCTCTGGTAACCTCAAGAGAAAGACGTTATAATCCAGAATCCGCATTAAACATCACGTTCCTTCATTACCAACTGGGCAGAGCCGGTTTACGTTGGGAAATGACACAGCGGAAGTCATGGTAAAAAGAAATACAGTCGCCAGTAAGCTTACTTACATTAGAAAATTTTATTTTATTTGATGAACCGATAGCCATTTAAAGGGACAGGGCTCTTATTTTACTTGTACTTGATTGAACTAGAGACGTTTACAAATTTGGTGCTGGACTGTGATTCGAATTCGTATCTCCTCTTTCGAGGATCTGAATCTCTCGGAACAGTATAGTTCAGTCATTTCGTTCCTTTTCCCAAGACTGCAATCTTCTCTAGGTCTCCTCCAAAGGTAAGTATGTGGGTCTGAAACCTGATCCAGTACAAAAATATTCATAATTTCATTTCTAGCTTTATCAAGTACACACCCACCTGCTAGTGAAAATTAACGCGCAATTTCAATTTCTGTTCACGTGTTGCCAACAATCGCAACAGGTGTCGTTATTTCTGGTCAAACACGCACACATCTTACTGTTCATGAGTAAGCAACTGATACTTAAGCTATATTCGTGGATGCACGGTAGGTGTGCAGTTCGATTGTCGCTTAGGCACAAAAGTTTGTATCCTAATTTTAGATTCAGACACCTAGCGGCTCGTAAGAAAAACCGATACGTAACATTTGATTTTTCTTAGTTAACAATCGGCTTACGTGTTGGGTTCGTATCTCCGTCACAGAACTTCACATCATGCACTTCATCTTTAAATGCATGCACACTTTGTTACTTCAGAATGGAGGTATATCAGACATCTTTCGTGGTTAGATAACAGGGATGAAAGGTCTTGATAGGAGTCACGGTTTATTACAAAAATTGTCGTCTTTTATTTTCAAGTTTAGATTTGGTTACTGGTATTGGCAAAAATTTCGATAATTCATGACTCTTCATGGCTAATCATCAATATGATGTGATTAGATTAGATTAGATTACATTAGATTAACTCTTGTTCCATAGATCATGAATACGACATTTCGTAATGATGTGGAACGTGTCATTTTAATGAAATATTTCTTTAAATACCATGATTCAATTTCTTTACAACAATTTTTTACACTCTCTCTCATTGCCTTTTATTTCTCTCTCTCCCTCTCTCTCTCTCTCTCTCTCTCTCTCTCTCTCTCTCTCTCTCTCACACACACACACACATTCTTTTTTATTTTTATTTGTATGTTGTGCTCGATTATCGGCGAGGCACGAAAACGCCTGTGAATGACTTTCTTAGTTTTGAGTGCACTTACGAAAGAAATACACTCCTGGAAATGGAAAAAAGAACACATTGACACCGGTGTGTCAGACCCACCATACTTGCTCCGGACACTGCGAGAGGGCTGTACAAGCAATGATCACACGCACGGCACAGCGGACACACCAGGAACTGCGGTGTTGGCCGTCGAATGGCGCTAGCTGCGCAGCATTTGTGCCCCGCCGCCGTCGGTGTCAGCCAGTTTGCCGTGGCATACGGAGCTCCATCGCAGTCTTTAACACTGGTAGCATGCCGCGACAGCGTGGACGTGAACCGTATGTGCAGCTGACGGACTTTGAGCGAAGGCGTATAGTGGGCATGCGGGAGGCCGGGTGGACGTACCGCCGAATTGCTCAACACGTGGGGCGTGAGGTCTCCACAGTACATCGATGTTGTCGCCAGTGGTCGGCGGAAGGTGCACGTGCCCGTCGACCTGGGAACGGACCGCAGCGACGCACGGATGCACGCCAAGACCGTAGGATCCTACGCAGTGCCGTAGGGGACCGCACCGCCACTTCCCAGCAAATTAGGGACATTGTTGCTCCAGGGGTATCGGCGAGGACCATTCGCAACCGTCTCCATGAAGCTGGGCTACGGTCCCGCACACCGTTAGGCCGTCTTCCGCTCACGCCCCAACATCGTGCAGCCCGCCTCCAGTGGTGTCGCGACAGGCGTGAATGGAGGGACGAATGGAGACGTGTCGTCTTCAGCGATGAGAGTCGCTTCTGCCTTGGTGCCAATGATGGTCGTATGCGTGTTTGGCGCCGTGCAGGTGAGCGCCACAATCAGGACTGCATACGACCGAGGCACACAGGGCCAACACCCGGCATCATGGTGTGGGGAGCGATCTCCTACACTGGCCGTACACCACTGGTGATCGTCGAGGGGACACTGAATAGTGCACGGTACATCCAAACCGTCATCGAACCAATCGTTCTACCATTCCTAGACCGGCAAGGGAACTTGCTGTTCCAACAGGACAATGCACGTCCGCATGTATCCCGTGCCACCCAACGTACTCTAGAAGGTGTAAGTCAACTACCCTGGCCAACAAGATCTCCGGATCTGTCCCCCATTGAGCATGTTTGGGACTGGATGAAGCGTCGTCTCACGCGGTCTGCACGTCCAGCACGAACGCTGGTCCAACTGAGGCGCCAGGTGGAAATGGCATGGCAAGCCGTTCCACAGGACTACATCCAGCATCTGTACGATCGTCTCCATGGGAGAATAGCAGCCTGCATTGCTGCGAAAGGTGGATATACACTGTACTAGTGCCGACATTGTGCATGCTCTGTTGCCTGTGTCTATGTGCCTGTGGTTCTGTCAGTGTGATCATGTGATGTATCTGACCCCAGGAATGTGTCAATAAAGTTTCCCCTTCCTGGGACAATGAATTCACGGTGTTCTTATTTCAACTTCCAGGAGTGTATAAAAACAACAATGAGAGTTACTGATTTATGATGCTCAGTTTGCAGTCAGTTCTGAGTATTATTAGTAACTACGCTCCAGTCCCTAAACCTAGTTACAGAAAGCGAATGAGACGCATTACGTATTCCAGGCCGTAGCAGCCGCGACTTGGAGACACCAGCTATGGTCACTTCCCAGACCGCTGTAGGATCACATCGGTTCGTCTTCTTCCTGCTGGTACTGTAACTGAGATTTGGCAACAAGGCAACGTATGTTTGGCAACTCTGTGATCGACGAGTTACTTCCTGGTGTGCACGGAATTAAGCCTCAAAGTTCACTTGATTTTACCTGTCATTTCCACTGAATAATCTGAGTTATTATAGCTTGAATGGTAACAAAAGATTGAAAATTTACGGTTTTCAGCCCAGGAAAGTCGTTGCAGGTGGAAATCGCAACTAATCTCGACCTTTAAATAGCGGTTTCCGAGTTCTAGTTACTATTGCCGTCGTAATAGGAAGCTGAGACCCATACCTCCTCGCCAGCTCTGTGGTAACGTGCTGACCTGTGAAACAGCGTCTGTTACGGTTCGCAGTTCCAGTCTCACTGACTGGAACGTTTTTATCCCTTCTGTGAAAGAGCTACAAGCAGTCAGATCAAACATCAATAAGGAAATCGCAAGAAAATGCTTTCAGCTCATAGTGCAATGTTGAAAAACTTACAATGTTGCACAACAGGTAACGCCTCTTTCCGCTGCTGACAAGCGAATTTTGGGTTTCTAGGAATACGTAACTATATTTATGAAATGCCACATTTGAATACCTCTTGAATATGACACAGCATACCAATTAAACACAGCCCAATCAAAATCTAAGTAAGTAGTATTTTACTAATTCGTGTCGATAGAGGCATGCTTGTGTACAGATACTTTCGTCGTAAGGTTATCATGGTTAGTTTTATTTCATTTCTTATAATACAGCGCACAATTTTCGTAAGGTTTCCTTTAGTGTTGTTAAAACAATAATAAACATGAGAGAGAAATTAATCATCAACGATATATGCGAATTCTCTGATGTTACCTATGACAGTCTGTCAATGCACATGCAGTTTATTGATTACATGCATGTAGAAAATTTGTTCTGAGTTAAAGCTGTCAATCAAAGTTTGAAGAAGAATAAAATATCACTACCACACGACGGCTAGAGTAGAAAATACTTTTCTGACATATTATGGCACGATGCGCTCTCCCTGCACATCTTCGAGATGCATCTGCTGCCTGCTGTCTATTAAACCTGAATAGAACAAAATGTCACAGTAGTTAGTCCTTTATCCACATGCGACTACTTTGGGTTGAGAAGTGAAGGGAATTATGTTCAAAGTTCCATTAGATTGATAACTTCAGCAGAGAGCAGAATTGCGTTTTAAAAAATGTAGCACTGAATGTATTCGAACTCGCGACAGCTTATCTATGCTACAAGCTGACACGTAGCTACAACAGCTCCAGAGCTCGGCAACTATTCCTCCAGAACTTTTGGATTCCACAGTACTGTGAGATTATGCATATGGCCAGGTCTTGACTTCTGAGAGACAAACAGTTACAGCTTTTCTTTTGGACTGAACGACGTTTTCTAGTAACAGTTAGCGCAATAGAATAGCTCAAGTGGAAAGGAACACTTCCTATTTAAACTTCTGCATCCTACAATGTTGGCAGTTGTGTGTAGGTGGCAGTAACGTGATTTTATTTATGTGATTACAAAATAGGCGAATGTATGCACTGGGTAGCCGAGGCAGCTAGTTCATGGTGATTCGGTCAACCAAGTAAATTAATTTACTGAACATGCTGCAAATTACTACAGGGAGCCTGTGTGTCAGAATTCTCATCCAGTGTGGCGCAACTGCGTTACGATAGAAAAATGACTCGCAGAGAAGAGGATTTCGTGGTCTGTTGGACGGATGGTAGGTTGTTATACCTATGGTCTGGGTTCGATTCCCACTTCTGTCAATGATTTTAGATAGGGAGAGACAGATTCCATTCTCTCCTGGCTACACCAAGTGAAGGAGATATAATGGCTGCGTGGTCTGAAAATTCACATTAAAGATGATATTCATTCTTTACCAAGTAGACGGTAGGTTGAACCACAATAAAGTCTGGAGTGGCGACATGTAGAAACTCTATCACCAGTAACCTTTCTTATACTAGTTATTTATTTCAAGTGACGACACAAACGCTATGTATGGTCACAGGACACTTATTCCATCTTTTATTTGAGCTTCTGTATGTCGATAAAATTGGTTCTGAACTGGGAATGCAACTCAGACCGCCCTTCACGCGGAATTTGATCCCTTCGTGGCAATACAGCTCGGCTACAATTTGTTGTTTGTTCAAAACTGCAGATTCCTCAACACCTTCACATATTATGCGTGAATGGGATCGAATCCTGGCCCGGCACTAAAGATTTAATTATGTATTATCAAGCTCTAGCATGAGAACACCTATCTGCTGGTGGATAATAATTTTGATTTTTAATGTATTTTCATTCGCTGTCAACACTAACGATATCTGACGTTTTTAACTTCCAGTGAGACACAGAGCTATTTGCGAGATGACTGTAAGTTCAAGATGCTATTCTGAGCAGCTGGTGGAGAAAAATTCGGTAGCTGACGTCTCTTTGTGTGTCGTCAACAACGATATGTGTGGGGCTCTATTCCCAGTGAGCGCTGAACTCTTCGTCATATTATTTCAGTTCAAACATGCTCACATGTCACTGCTGGTGCAACAAACCCATATTTAACGTTAGTTTTCTCTAGAATATAACAGCGATAGGTGCCGGGTTGGAGTCCTGGGAAGGAAAAAATTAATGTTTCGTCTCGTCATTTCAGTTAAAACATCTAGTTACTGCCGCGAAATTCCGATATGTCACATTTGACTGTGCTTCGATAGCAATCCGATTAGGTTCCGGGTTCGAATCCGTGTCCAACACACAGCTTTACCTCACGGCATTTCAAGTAAGTTACTTGTGAAGAAGCAATATTTAACATCTCTCGTAGTTCGTTAACAGGGACAATAGATGCTGGGTAGGAATTCGCGTCTGTTAAAAATGTTTGCGTTATGCAATTTAAAGTTGATATTTGCTAACTGATACTGTCCAAAATCAAGGTTTATCACTCTCTGTATGCCTAATCAGGAATGACTGTTAGTTTCCGTCAGTCACGAAAGCTTTGCTTAGTCTGCATGAGCTGGGTTTGAATCCATATGCAGAACAAGACAGTTCGTCGTGTCATTTAATGTTCATACATATTCTCAACTAGCTGCTCGTGAGTAACTTAAATTTTTAATGTCATTTTGTGTTAAATAGTTCAAATGGTTCAAATGGCTCTGAGCACTATGGGACTTAACTTCTAAGGTCATCAGTCCCCTAGAACTTAGAATTACTTAAACCTAACTAACCTAAGGACATCACACACATCCATGCCCGAGGCAGGATTCGAACCTGCGACCGTAGCGGTCACGCGGTTCCAGACTGAAGCGCCTAGAACCGCACGGCCACATCGGCCGGCCCCCACCATCTGGTATCAATGCATTACCTTATAATCCATTATATATAATCATTTTCATAGTACACTTGATATTATAGATGAGTAGGACACAAGACAGGACATAGATAATGTCCGTTTGACGTCAACAGTGTGTAACATTTTACTTTTTTTGAATAGGACAATGTTCCTCTCCAATAATTTTTAGATTAGTTACAATAAGCTTACGCTGCACGAGAATTCGCTTGTATTTTTCAATATGTGGTCTGTTGTCGGTTTGAAGGCCTTCCATAACATCGGCAACGTAGTGCAACTCCACCGAGAGCTGTCTGGAGTAGGGTGGAGATAGCAATGCGAAAGTTGCGAGCTGTCGAAGACGATCTTCATATTCCTAATGCGATTAGGACATCGTATACTCTTGACGACGTTTAGCACCTGTGCGGTCAGTCACCCAATTTCAGAATTCATTTTGAGTAATCCTGCTAAATTCCCAAAATATTGTCTTTTTATGTTGATGAGTAATATGGATAGTCGTCACGTTCATGTGCCGTCTACAACGCAAATTTAATGTTACTATCCTAGGAACTAACCTGCAATACGTTTTGTATTTCATAATCGGAACTATCTGCATTAACCGTCATCAGAGCAATGCCAGGGAACAGAATGCAGCAGTGCCTACTTGAGGACCTGCTTGAGTCGTGTTCTAAGGAACGGGTAGTTGCTGGTTCACATTATATTACACTAGCGAGAGGTACCGACTTTTCCTTTTCTCTGCAAACATCCAGAACTAAATTCAGTAACTAAATGCTAAGAATATATTTGCATTGTGCCAACTCAAAGATCAATAGATATGGATATAGATATAGATTTTTATATTTAAAGCCATTCTCGTTCTGCATTGGAATAAACATCATTCATTATTTGCTTGTTCTTGTTACGATTGTTATTGTCATTCTCTCACTCGCAAGAGTCTTATGCTGATGCAGTATGAATAAATTATGCCACTGGATACAAAGCGGTTTAGTTTTGAGACCTAACCCACGAGGGGGGAAGGCACAGTGATCTGCTTCAGGAATTCCAAGCAATAAAACACAAAAAACAACCCAGGAAGGGTTCGAACAGCTACTTTCACGCAGAGACATGCATTTGGAATCTGTTCATCGTTACGGGGTCAAACAAGAGGGTAACATTACTGAAACAATGATCGGGCTACTTAGTATATAATAGAGCATACAGATTTCAAGGAGGAAACGTATGAAGACGCAGACTTCCTCGTTATCAATATGTGCGGCATATCTTTCGTGTTAACGAAAGTAAATTCCCGCTTTACCTCTTCTTACGTGTCAAATGAAATGAATGCCTTGAGGAATAGAATATTTGTTGACTGCGTCTCTTCTTGCTTCCATCCTTACCAACATATTTCTTCATTCTCGTGGTAATCATGACATTCTATGTGCATGCTGCAAACGATTGCAAGTGGACAAATTCGACATCGAGGTGCAAAGCGTTTGGTATCTTACATTATATTCAATTCGAATAAGCTTCCGGTGTATTTTTACTTCGTTTGTATTTTTAGATGATTATGAACGTTACGGAAATTTATCTCACATGCTTTATGTTGAATGAGAAACATTGAATGATCCGTTTTGCTTTCCCTACGTTGAAATGATATAATGTCGGCGTCAATAGCCTTCTTCCACGCCGGAAGCTGAAACTTGTATCATTCTGGATTAATGATAATTGAATGTCTCATATGTATACATAGCCCACAAGGCGACGTCAGAAACCATCAGGGGAGAACGCCGCATAAAAACCAAACGTGCGCGCGCGTCTCCACTCTGAAGAACCGTATCGGAGAATCACGGCAAGCATTTCGCTGAAGAGCTGCCTCGTCAGAGAGCCGAGAAATGGCAGCGTCGTAGCAAGTATTTGTCAACACTCTGATAGTGCATTTACTTCCGGGTGTAGGTCGGCGCTACCTCGCTAAATTCACTTGACATTCGTTTTCCACATCGAAGACTCGTACGATATAATCCACTGCAAGATGACACAATGAGAAAGTATATTTAATTTCTGGACTCCAAGAACGGCGTTCTTCACATAAGTAACACCTGTTTGTGTGTGCATTCGGGAGGACGACGGTGCAATCCCGCGCCCGGCCATCCTGATTTAGGTTTTCAATGATTTCCCTAAATCGCTTCAGGCAAATGCCGGGATGGTTCCTTAGGAAGGGCACGGCCGATTTCCTTCCCCATCCTTCCCTAATCCGAGCTTGTGCTCCGTCTCTAATGACATCGTTGTCGACGGGACGTTAAAACAGTAATCTCCACCTCCTCTGTTTGTGTGTTTAAGGTTGCGTTTTGAGGCTCAGGCAACATCGCAGTGACTATAGTCCGCCTCTGGCCGCCAGTGTGTCGTTAGCTCAGAAGTTCCCTTGTGCGTTGCAGTGTTCGAATCACGGTAGAAGCCGCTGACTACAACCTTTTATTTTCCATTTTAATTAATGGAGTTGCAAACTGCTAGTAAAAATTTCTTATGCGAAATCTGAAGAATGCCTTTAAACATCAATCTTCGTCCGATTTCGACTTAGTAAATTAAGTTAATATCATGGATTTCTGCTTTGCAAATTCCAAGGTGCTTCACTGTAAAATAGGTCCTGAAAAGATTCAAACCGACTGTCAACGATATAAATTTGAGCTTTGTTCGTCATATAGGTCTAACATGTCAGAAGGTTGTTTATGAAGTGCACATGTTCATTAATATAGTTCCCATCTTCTAAATTTTTGCAATAGCATTTAACTGTAGACGTTTTCTAACACCGGCGTTAGCAATTCCTTTCCGTTCTCTGAAACCTTCAAAACGACAAATTTTTCTGGTTTAAATCTGATGACCTCAACTATCACTTCCGATCAACAATAAATACTTCATATGCCCGCATTTCGTGGTCGTGCGGTAGCGTTCTCGCTTCGCACGCCCGGGTTCCCGGGTTAGATTTCCGGCGGGGTCACGGATTTTCTCTGCCTCGTGATGGCTGGGTGTTGTGTGCTGTCCTTGGGTTAGTTAGGTTTAAGTAGTTCTAAGTTCTAGGGGACTTATGACCACAGCAGTTGAGTCCCATAGTGCTCAGAGCCATTTTTTAAATACTTCATGAACCCATACATGGAACTCCAAATGTGCAGTGTGCCTGCACTGCTACAGAGCATGCATTGCAAGGTATTCACACAGTTTATCGCATAGACTTACCATAAGGAATGAAACAAGAACTGTAATACACTTTACACCACAGACGCTCACTCTGGCTTGACTAAAACATCCAAACATTGACCAAAAGTTGCACAAATAATTAAGTTTGAAAGGAAAAGAAACGAGGTATGAAGCATTTATAAATTCATCGAATGTAGTGAGGTGGTTTAATTTCGTCCCAGTCTATAAAATTAATTTCGGGCCATACTCAGCTCTTGCCGATTACCCGCCTACTAATCAGGGCGTCTGTCTCCGTTGCTTTTGAGCGTGAATGGAAATTGTAGAAATTTCCTGTGGAGCAACATTTAATAATAAAGCGTTTTAAATCATCAAAAGCGATGAGCAGTAGTAGGCGCTTTCGATAAAGAACGGGGGAGTGCAGCGCCGCTGCTGTTGCTACGGCCGCTGCCAGTAGCCAGCAAATGGATCCCGGAGCTTTGCCGCATACGGCGTCCAGAGGAGGACAGTCTGCAGGAAATCTGCCGCAAAATCGTTACTAGATAAAATTTTGATATCGGTGTGTCACAAAGCGAAATAGATTGAGTCTGCGCTACCATTACATTCACGTCTTCAGCATTCAGACAGAAGAGGCTATAAAAATATTTTATGCCAGCTGCTCTCGATCCACTGACATTATGAACAGAAACAACGCACGCTACCGCTAGACCACAGGCGTAATCAGCCTAGAGTCTCTCTATCTTGGGACAAGTTTTCCTCCAGGAAGTGCCGCAGTCTACAGTGTTGCCAGATTGTGCAGATAACCGGACTTAGAGAATTAGCGAGTTGGCCAGTTTTTTTGTCCCATGTCGCGATCGGCGCGGACTTAGCCTCTGAAGCGGCCGGCCGCCGGTCGAGTTTTATGTCAAAGAGTGTACGTCTTTTCATGCTCGTGGTGCTCGCCTTACATACGAGTAACGTTTTGCATCCCTTTCTTGGCTCTGAACGGAACACGCAGGATCGCAAGTATCCCTTTCAGCCACTATCTTGAATTAAAAACAGCACTAATAAACATCCGTTCTGTCGAATACAGCTCTTACTTTTTCTCGCATATATGTAACATAATGAAGCAATTTTTCGGAAACTATATGGCAACAAAAGGTTAAGCGGAAAATATCTTGATTATTATTCCCAAAACGTCCCAAGTTGAAGCCTGGTGGACAGTCCCTTCGGGGCATTATAAACATCACTCAAATCTAGATGAAGGAACAGATTTTCTAATTCTGTTCCCAAAAAGTAGTGTCCACCTTATTTTACTTCTGTACTTTTAACAGTGATTTTCGTCCGTGACAGAGCTTTTCAGCCTTATGTGGAACTTAGTTAACTTAGATTACAAGCGAAAGAAATGCTTCAATTTTTATAGTCTTTAATGTGCACCTCCAACGGTCTTGCTCTCTGGCGTTAATAGTGTTTTCTAAGACTTTGAATTAAATGTGAATGAACTTGACATCGAACTCGTAAAAACACAGCGCAGGTTCTAATTTGTGTCGTGTTATCGTAATAAAAGCATGCCACATAACGAACCGTTGCACTGCACACCACAAGAACAGAACGCACTTTAGGGAATTTAGAATGTAATAGTTAAAGGTTCTTTGATAAACTTTCATTCAATAGAGCTGATGGCTCTTCAGAGACTTGCACATTCAGTGAAGTGTGTATCTAATTAATTCATCTTAACGTGATGATCTGATACTTTAAATTATTCATTCAAAATATCTTGTAGACACTGATTTATTTCCTCTATTAAATACAGTACCTTTCCTAGGAAATATTAAACAGAAGAAGCGAACACTAGAAGTCAATACGAGATCAAATGAAATTTAGTTTTACCACCTTTTCGGTCAGTAAGTAGAAGTAATTAGCAGCATGAAATACAAAAGTTTCAGCTCAGCATAGCGTCTTTGGTTCACTTACTCTCAAAGCAAATATGATCTGTTACGAGCGCGCAAAGTTCGCATTAGAAATAATATTCGCAAATAGACTGAATGCTCCATTAATATATCACAAGCTTTAATCCACCACTGTTCAGAAAATGAAAGAGATGTGAAAATAAGTCTTGACCACTCTTGTTTCGAATGTCCATAACAGTAAACTTTAGAAAAATTGTATCACATTATCGTGGACACCTCGTTCGTCTAACCTGAAATGACACAAATTCCTAATAAAATTAAACTGGTACCTCGAAATTATCCCAACAGGAACTACCCGACTTGTTCCGGGGCTGTCCAGCAGAACACACGTCTCGTCTGCTAACATTTGCAGAACATACTCTTCCGTCGTCATAGCTCTGTAGGAAATGGCACTCGAGGATCTACGGGTTTCACACGTCTCACGAGTGCAGCGGAAACTCGCAGCAGGCGAGCCGCGACATGCACGCCGGATCCCACTGCCCCTCGTGGTTGCGGGTAGAACTCGCAGCGGTAGCGAGCTATGAATGACCCTGAAGACTAAAATGACTTTCTCTAGAAGAAACCCTAATAACTGGTACAATGGGACGTACCCTCTGCCATGTACTTCATGATGGTTTGCGGAGTATAGATGTAGATGTAGATGATTGGGCTAAGACACCGAAATCGTGGTAGTATATAGCGACTTCTCGCGTGCAAGACTTCGGTAAATAAAAGTATTTTGAGACTGTGGCAGATTTGTTTAGCACGTACACGTCAGTATGTCACGACAGCTGGACCGCCCGATGATGCACAGTCTGTGTCAATCGTTTCCGCATGTAGGACACTGCTCCACTGGGCCACGAACCGACGACCACTGCCTAAATGTCCAACCCGCGCACGTGGACGTCACTTTGTTGCCGCGTGCCACCCAGCAGCCATCAGCCGCCATCCGCCATCATACTGTTGCAGCCGTGCCGCTGCTACTATCCACGGGGAACGGCCGCATCGGCAGATCCATCTTGGCGTGCTGGGGTCCGAGGATGATCACAGCCCCCCCCCACCCGCCCCCCGAATTGTCTGCAGTCTGTTTCAGGTGTACTGAACCATGCTTGTCCGTTTCCGTCAGTAACGTGTTCTGTCAACTGATTGGCTGCCTCCTCTACCCACTCTGTTACCAACCTCCCACTCCTAACCTGCAGCACACCCATTACAGGTGGTTACCTTTATCGGCATATCTGTGCATGTTGGCGTGGTGGGGTCCAAGGATCACCCCCCCCCACCCCCTCCCCCCAACCCTCCTCCCGCCACAATCGTCTGTATTCTGTTTCAGACGTGTCCATCAGTTAAGTGTTCTATCAACTGATTGGCTGCCTTCTCCGCCCTCTCTGTCACCAACCTCCCACTCCTACCCTGCAGTACACCTATTACAGGCCCTTACCTTTATCATTGAAGATAGAAGATGTTTCAAAGTCAGATCGCGTCATGACGAACAACTTTTATCACACACAAAATATTCGCCGACGCTTCCTGTCGACATTAGGCCTCTTTAATTATTGATTATACTCCTGAAAGGCGTCAGAGTGCATCTTTTTCCTTTACTGATTTTCGATTTCCCCCGAAGGAGGCGGGCTGGCAGCAGCTTAGTACGCCGCTCTTTAGCCTACAGAATTTTTAAAACATAAGAAGAAGACAATAAATAATAAAAACAGGCGATAAAACGGTGACTGAAACTGTAAAACGGCGGAAAATTGTGGAAAGTTAAAACATAAAACAAAAGGTTGGCGATACTAATAAAATACACAGAAAGCAGACAGGTAAAATAGTAGGCAGACAATTAAAAAAACACGCGACAGTCTGGGTTCTGTTCGCAAGAGATATAAAAATCACACCCAGCGACAGCATGATTTCCGTTCGCAACACTTCGGAAAAGACGCACAACACTTAACACTCACTGGAAACACTGCATTAAAAAGTCGCACGGAGATGACACACCACAGCCAAGGTCAGATTTGGAGGGGGGGGGGGGAAGACGTGGACAAATGAGGGGAAAAAAGGGGGGAGGAGAGGAAAAACGAAGTGGGGGGGGGGGGAGGGATCCGAGTGTATGCACTCTGCAGCATTTGTATTCAGTGTGTGTTGCGTACAAGCTAGTCATGTGCCTTGCGTGTAGCGCAGCAGATCATGTTTCTAAAATATCTTTCTCCGTTCAAACACACTCGTTCTTAAGGTTGTCTTTTTGTGTACCACTCTCCCTATTTACTGAGGTAGGTAGTACAAAGCACTCTTGGTTAGCAGACGCTACGAATTCGGTGAAATCTCGTCGTCCCAGAACCGGCTAATTCAATAAAACGACGCCAGGCGTCGCCAGCAAGGGTCAACGAACATTTTTGTCTTCCACAGGAGTTTTTCCCGTGTCGTGATATATCAGCCGTAGACGTTTGTAGCAAACGCTTTGAAACACCCTATACATTCCAATCCGGAATTAATATTTCGTTGCTGTTCATTTCCGGATTCAAGCAGGTTTATGTTCTTAATAGGATAAGTCCGGAGAATTGGACCACTGGATGAGATGGATCAGTGACATATTTCGCAGATGCCCCGCTGAAGACCAGCTCCCAGTACCTGTGATTGAGCTCTTTTGCGTACAAACGTAGTGCAAAAGTGTTGCTGTTATTTTCGTGATAGTTCTGGAGGAAAATCACATTCCTTGTTCTGGTAATCCGAAAACTTTTATCGTGCGGTTACGTAATTAGTGTTAAGGATTAGTCTACACGATATTGATACAGTTTTTTTTTCTGTGAACTTGACAAATTTGTAGGCTTGAAACTAACCTAAAATGGCCGCAGAGTTTGCTATCTACAGATAGAAATCGTGGTGTTCCATCTCTCCCACTTATTTTAATGTGGGAGAGATGGAGTGCAATTAAATTTTGCTTCTAGCCTGTAGAATAATCCCGCTGAAGACGGCCGCTGTCTCAGACTTTGTCTAGTTGACAGAACATACGTCTGTGCCAACAAATGGAACAGCAGAATCTTACACACGGGCCAACAAAGGACTTCAAAGACCACCAAAAGATCTAATAATTCCAAGCACATCAAAAGAGCAAAGTTACCTGCACAAGTCAAATTCCGTCACTGTCATAGCTCCTATTAAACCTAAAACTTCTAAAATTTCCACTTCAAAAACTACTGATAAGCCAACAAGGACAAACTTTTTGCAAGAAATATCACCTGTTCCTTATATCGATAAAACTATAAATTTTGAGGGGAAGGCAGCATCTGTATCCAAAGGGCTAAACTCTGCTGAAAGTATTGAAACTGTAAGGAAAATGAGGGATAAGAAAAAAAAGGAAACAGGAAAAGGCACAAAACTATCATCAAAGGGTGATACTAGTGAAGAGGACAACAGACTGAAGAAGCTATACTGTATACTCTACACTATCAAAAGGAAATACTAGTGAAGAGGAAAACAGCCTGAAAAAGCTATACTGCATACTCTATACTATTAAAAGGAAATAATAGTGAAGATAAAAACAGACTGAAGAAGCTATACCGTATACTATCAAAGGGAAATACTAGTGAAGAGAAAAACAGACTGAAGAAGCTACATTGTATAGTGTAAATAGCTCACTGTGTTAAACATGTGCAGACTTTGTAGATGATTACGAAAATAACTTTGATTAATGGGATGAAGATGACTGTGATAGTTGTTTTGCAATCTATTACGAAATTAATAAAAATGAGATTGAATTCAGTGTGTTTCCCGTTCAGGATGGTCTCATGAACATTGTTCAACATTTCGTAAAGAGTGTAATTGCTGTGGTAAGAGGAAGATAAAGTAATGTTTGAACAAAACCGACAACTAATTAAAAAAGCCAAATTTTAATCAAGATTTATAATAAACGGATAAAATTGTTTGGACTAAAATTTTAATATTGTAATTCTGTATATATAATACTCGTATATATGTGTTACATATAATTCTGTATATATCCCAAATATTAATAAATAATTTTAATTCACTCTTTTCTTCATGTATAGCAAATTTATAAGGTCCATCTCTCCCAGTACACTGGTCCATCTCACCCATACACCAATGGGTGAGATGGACTAATCATTTATATTTTCTTGTATCATGTCTTTTGTATTTTAAGCTGCCGTGCCTCAATAATATATTGCACTTAAGTTTGTATGAGACTCTATACGAAAATGCTGCCGCAAGTAAAGAAAGGTTGGAAAACAAATTTTATGTTGAACAAAAAAGTTGTCCAACTCTCCCGGACTTTCCCTACAAATGTGGGTATTATTAAGTTTAGTGAGCAAGACTAATTCTAGGAACTTATCACGGATGCTCCTGCTGTTTGCTAATAGCACGTTAGCATTTTATATTTCCGATCTGCAGGGCCAAAAGTTGTCTTTTAGAGTTGGTATATCTTCGATTGTAAGATGTTGTCTGACATCGTAGAAACTCCGAAAGAGTGCCATATTTGTATTAAACCAATACCCTCAGATTAAGCATTAATCATTTCGGCACTCTGTTACGAATTAGGAAGTGTAGTGCTGCTATTCTTTTCTGCTAAAGAATGAGAAGAACATTTCCTGAAATTGGAGACATCCAGAGCAGTATTGACAGACGACACCTGCGTTGAAATGTATGGTTTATGATATGATATATTTGCAAAATGGGGGCACCCTATCAATGAAAATATTGAATTTCAAGGTCTTTAAAATACAGGGTGGTCCATTGATAGTGACCGAGCCAAATATCTCACTAAACAAGCATCAAACGAAAAATCTACAAAGAACGAAACTCGTTTAGCTCGAAGGGGGAAACCAGATGGCGCTATGGTTGGCCCGCGAGATGGCGCTGTCATAGGTCAAACGGATATCAACTGCGTGTTCTTAAATAGAAACCCTCATTTTTTATTACATATTCGTGTAGTACGTAAAGAAATATGCATGTTTTAGTTGGACCACTTTTTTCGCTTTGTGATAGATGGCGCTGTAATAGTCAAAAACTTATAAGTACGTGGTATCACGTAACATTCCGCCAGTGCGGACGGTATTTGCTTCGTGATACATCACCCGTGTTAAAATGGGCCCTTTACCAATTGCAGAAAGGTCGATATCGTGTTGATGTATGGCTATTGTGATCAAAATGCCCAACGGGCGTGTGCTGTGTATGCTGCTCGGTATGCTGGACGACATCATCAGAGTGTCCTGACCGTTCGCCGGATAGTTACGTTATTTAAGGAAACAGGAAGTGTTCAGTCACATGTGAAACGTCAACCACGACCTGCAAAAATGATGATGTCCAAGTAGGTGTTTTAGCTGCTATCGCGGCTAATCCGCACATCAGTAGCAGGCAAACTGCGCGAGAATCGGGAATCTCAAAAATGTCGATATTGAGAATGCTACATCAACATCGATTGCACCCGTACCATATTTCTACGCACCAGGAATTGCATGCCGACGACTTTGAACGTCGTGTACAGTTCTGCCACTGGGCACTAGAGAAATTACGGGACGATGACAGATTTTTTGCACGTGTTCTATTTAGCGACGAAGCATCATTCACCAACAGCGGTAACGTAAACCGGCATAATATTCACTACTGGGCAACGGAAAGTGCACGATGACTGCGACAACGGGAACATCAGCGACCTTGGCTGATAATTGTATGGTGCGGCATTGTGGGACGAAGGATAATTGGCCCCCATTTTATCGATGGCAATCTAAATGGTGCAATGTATGCTGATTACCTACGTAATGTTCTACCGATGTTACTACAAGATGTTTCACTGCATGACAGATGTACTTCCAACATGATGGATGTCCGGCACATAGCTCGCTTGCGGTTGAAGCGGTATTGAATAGCATATTTCATGACATATTTCTGACGTCCCCGGATTTCTTTCTGTGGGGAAAGTTGAAGGATATTTGCTATCGTGATCTACCGACAACGCCTGACAACATGCGTCAGCGCATTGTCAATGCATGTGCGAACACTACGGAAGGCGAACTACTCGCTGTTGAGAGGAATGTCGTTACTCGTATTGCCAAATGCACTGAGGTTGACGGACATAATTTTGAGCATTTATTGCATTAGTGTGGTATTTACATAGGTTGCCATATGCCACGGATTTCACGGACAGTCCGCGATTTTAGGGTAAATGAAAACGTCCGGGCCCAAAATGCAAATGTCCGCGATATTTGCTGGATTTGAAGTCAACTTCCGGTAATTTCAAAAATTGCTGTCAAAGAAGCATCAATACGTTATCTCTTTGCCTTCACATTATATAAAATCCAAACAGAACAGAACAGCTTTCGAGATATGGAAACAATGGGCAGTCAGACTCAGGCGTACGGTACATCCTCTTCGATTTGCGAGATTGCGAGTTGTCGATACAGTGGGCGGTCAGTCATCTCTGGCAATGAAGAGTATTATCCTCTTTGATTAGCTTGTTGAATGTTCGCATGGTTTGTTGTGCTTGCGATTTCGTTGTGTTATATTGTATTAAATAGTTGTTATTATTTGCCTGGTGGTTTCATAATGTCGGCTAGACGGAAGGTTAAGTACAGGGAGGAATATACTGAACAGTTTCCAAGTATAAAGCGAGGAAGAACTGAAGACGAAGCTTTCTGCAAAATTTGCGGGTGAGTAACATTACGATTATACAGAGACCCATTGAAATCGTTGTTTTCCTAGAAAAATTATTCTATTATACGTTTTTCCTCTTCACAGTTCCTACATTTCAATCAGTAATGGAGGTAGACGTGATATTAACGACCACGTGCAATCGAAAAAGCATAAGACGGCAGTGGGTTCATCATCTTCCAAACAGCTCACCAGCTTTTTCAAAACACAGACAGATGGTAATAAAGTAGCTGCAGCAGAAGCTGCATTTGCGTTTCACTGTGTCAAGCACAAGCATTCATACAACTCAAGTTCTTGCACATCAAAAATTATCTCTCACGTTTTTAGTGACTCGAAAGTTGCAGTAAACTTCTCCAGCGGCAAAACTAAAACAGAAGCCATCGTTAATAAAGTGATATCACCGTTCATTGAAGACAGAACAAGGAACAGTCTATCGAAGGCCAATTATGTTAGTATTAGCACTGATGCTAGCTACCACAAGTATTTGAAAATATTTCCTGTTCTTGTGCAGTATTTTGATTATGACGAAGGTCTCCAAAGTAGATTGTTAAATTTAAATGAATGTGACAGTGAGGATTCTAGTACAATAACTGAGTGTGTATACAGTGCCATTTTACAACATGGGCTTAGTGATAAGGTATCTGCTTTTGGTGGAGATAACACAAACACTAACTGTGGAGGTGTTGCGAGAAAAGGAGAAAACAATGTGTACAAGAAACTTCAGAAGAAACTGAATAGGGAAATTTTAGAAGTAGGTTGTCCAGCTCATATTTTGCATAATGCAATTCATACTGGTGCAGATGTCCTCTCTTATGATATTGAGAGCATTCTCATAAAGGTTTTTAATTATTTCCCCATATATACTGTTCGTGTAGCATCACTAAAAGAATTTTCAGAATTTGTTGATGTGACACATAAGGACCTACTTAGACATGTAACAACCAGCTGGCTCACCATGTTTCCTGCTATAGAGAGGTTCATCCACATGTTTAAGGCACTTAAGTCTTACTTTCTTTCACTTGATACATGTCCTTCCCTTCTCAAGAAATTCTTTTCTGATTCTGTTGGTGAAATGTATCTGCTCTTCTTGTATGCACAAATGAATCCTTTTCAGAGGGCAGTTAGCAGCATTGAGAGTGAAGACATATCAGTGAATGAGGTAAGACTGGAGCTAGAAAATATACTGCAAATTTTAGGAGAGAGAAAACAGTGTATTTTCGTTACGTCTAAAGTTAAAGAATTAATGTCTGACCTCACACAATATCAGCAGTCTACATTTCTAGGGGAAGTCTCTCTTTTCTATCAACTGTTATTGATTACTTGATAACATGGAGAAGCCCTTGTCTGATATTAAACATTTTGACTGGATTTTGCTAAAGACTGTACCTTCATGGGAAAATGTTGAAAAGACATTCAAGTGGATGCATGAAAACACAAGCTGTAAATTGATTGAGTCCCTTCTCTTTGACGAAGTACTGAAATTAAAGTGTGTTTTGGGGGAGGTCAAAGACGAAAGTTTTGAGAATATGATGTCACATAAGAAATGGGTGTTCTTCATTCATAATTGTATTTCTAGTGAGCAGTATTCAGAGTTGCTGAAAATTGTGGAATTTTATTTCTCCATTCCCAGTCATAACGCCAATGTAGAGAGAGTATTTTCCCTCATGAATTCTGAGTGGACAGAAGAAAGGAATAGGTTAACAGTAAAAAGATGCAAATACAGTACAATATGAAAAATGTAAGTTGCAGTGAATTTCATAAACTGATTGAGAACCAGATTAAGTTCCATCTTAAGTTTCATCTATTCAAGGTTCTGAGAAATACGATTGGTATAAGAAAAGCTCAAATGATGACAATAGAACTTCATGTACTGAATAATGTAATGCATATTCTTATTTTTTATAATAAATTCTTTCTTAATGAAGCAGGTCTTCCTAAACTCTGGATCATTAATTAAATGCACATTTCCCTTAGCTTATGGGCATGAGGACTCCTTATTCCTCTTATGTCTTTCGATCGGCTACGGTGACCGTAAGTTTTGTCCTGGTTTTGGATTCCGAGATTATGGCAACCCTATGTTTACAGGTAATTACGCTGTAACAGCCTGCGTTCTCAGAAATGATAAGTTCACAAAGGTACATGTATCACATTGGAACAACCGAAATAAAATGTTCAAACGGACCTACGTTCTGTATTTTAATTTAAAAAACCTACCTGTTACCAACTGTTCGTGTAAAATTGTGAGCCATATGTTTGTGACTATTACAGCGCCATCTATCACAAAGCGAAAAAAGTGGTCCAACTAAAACATTCATATTTCTTTACGTACTACACGAATATGTAATAAAAATGGGGGTTCCTATTTAAAAAACGCAGTTGACATCCGTTTGGCCTATGGCAGCGCCATCTAGAGGGCCAACCATAACGCCATATTGTTTCCCCCTTCAAGCTAGACAAGTTCCGTTCTTTGTAGTTTTTTCGTTTGACGCTTATTTCGTGAGATATTTGGCCCGGTCACGATCAATGGACCACCCTCTATACGGAATGGTGATTCGCGTAAAGAAAATAATTAAAACATTACAATACTTTACAAAAACTTTATCAAACGATGTATTTGTACACATATCAGACACATTTTACAGAAATTTTACACGTATCTATAATCGTAAAATCTTATAAAACTTACGTAACTTCCGTAATAAAAACCTCATCGGCCTTAAATAGGATTGAAAATTTCAGTGAAGTAATCTTTACTTTGCAATAATTGTAGCAAAGCAAATTCATATGCAAATAATTACAATTTTATATACAAAAAATGTATTTATAAAGAGAGAAAATGGTTCAAATGGCTCTGAGCACTATGGGACTTAACATCTGAGGTCATCAGTCCACTAGAACTCAGAACTACTTAAACCTAATTAACCTAAGGACAGAACACACATCCATGCCCGAGGCAGGATTCGAGCCTGCGACCGTAGCAGTCGCGCGGTTCCAGACTGACGCGCCTAGAACCGCTCGGCCACACCGACCGGCTATAAAGAGACACACACAGGCATTAGGCTGTGACGCAACAGAACAGAAGAGTTATTATGGCTCTGCCACGTCGCGCTCGCGCAGCCAGCGTGTAAGCTGCCCCAGCTGCGTCACTCTACAGCAAGCAACGCCGTTCGAGGCCGTCATTGAGCCTGCAGGCAGTGTCCGGGACAGGGCACGAGACTGAGGAGCCCACAGGCAGACAGACAGGGGTCAACAGATCCCAATGTCTTCACTACGTGAGTTTAAAGCAATCTAGGTGTTGTCAGCTCCCTTCAGTACTCTGCCTTGCTTGGTGGAATCCATGACTCTTCTACCCTTGTGCTAGTTTCCGGAGATGTGCTGTGGCTCCTCAGGCAGGCAGTGGGGACGCCTCCTCTTGTTGCCGCTGCTGCGGCTCCTTCTTCGCCCCTCGGTTTAGATAAATGGCAAACCTGCAACAACGAGCAGTCTCTAAAAACTCGTACCCAACACATTTAAATAACGATATACAGGGTGAAAGGTATTTAAATCGACAAACTCTGGGAGGTTGTAGGGGACATCAAAACAAATATTTTTTCCTAATATCATTTTAAACCGGCAGAGGAAGATTTCTTTGGCGGCAAATTAATTGAACCAACAAACACTTTTCCATTTTTTTTATGACCAAGAGAAAACACATTAACACAACCCAATTTCAATTACAGTAGATTTTCAAAATTGCCTCCATTGACACGTAAACAAAGGTTACACCGTCGGATCATGTTCTGTCTGACACGGGCAAAAACCCCAGGAGTACATTGAATTGTTCCTGCTGCTGCTGCTGATGCTACCATCCAGGCAACAAGATCCTCTTCCGATCCAACAGGAGTTGCGTAAACAAGATTGCGCATCTCTCCCCACACAAAAAGTTCAGAGGGGACATGTCTGGGGATCGAACAGGCCATGGTACAGGACCACCTCTGCCAATCCACGTTTCTGGGAACCGTCGGTCCAGGAATCGACGCACACGACGACTGAAATGTGCCGGCGCCACATGCGTTGTCTTGTAGGGAGCGGGACGTCTTCCAGCAATTCTGGCAATGCTCTGGCGAGAAAATTGCAATAGTGGCTGCCATTTAATGGCCTAGGTAGCAGATACGGCCCAATTGAACAGTCCCCAACAACACCGACCCACACATAAACGAAGAACCGCACTTGATGAGTGCTAGTAACTGTGGCATGTGGGTTACCCTTACTCCAAACATGCGAATTGTGCATGTTGAAGACTCCATCACGCCCGAACGTTGCTTCATCGGTAAACAACACAGAGGATGGAAATGTAGGATGCATTTCACACTGTTCCAGGTACTACTGCGAAAACTGTGCTCTGGGTGGATAATCAACTGGTTCCTGGTTGTGGACACGCTGTATGTGAAATGGACGTAACAATTGCTTTCGAAGGACTGTTCTTACATTCGTCTGATTCGTCCCCATGTTACGTGCAATTGCACTAGTGCTGATCAAAAGATCCCGCTCCAAATGCTGCAAGACAGCTTCCTCAAATTGCGGCGTTCTTACCGTCCGACGGCGTCCCACCCAGGTAATCTGCAAAATGACCCGGTCCCACGCAGACGTTGGTACACAGCAGCAAAGGTCGTATGATGCGGGATACGGCGATTAGGATATTGTTGTTGATAAAGCCGCTGTGCAGCTCGTCCGTTGTGGTGCGCTACATAGTACGCACCAACCGTATCAGTGTACTCACTCCAGGTGTATCGTTCCATTAGTAAACAGAGACAATGCACTACTACACTGGTGGACAGCAGTTGCCTACAATTGAAGAGCGTAATAAGCCCTCTAAGAACTGAAGATCATAATACGGCCTCTAACAACTGAAGAGCGTAATACGGCCTCTACCGGTTTAAATAATCCTCATAGGAAAAAATGACATTTGGGAAAAGTATTTGTTTTGATGTCCCCTATAACCTCCCAGAGTTTGTCGGTTTAAATACTTTTCACCCTGTATACACTGCTGGCCCCCCATAATGTATCTCCAAGAAAGACCGAAGATATCACAGCCAAATTTATTTGGGAGGTGAACTCCCAAATAAAATATTGTACAAAGATAACACGATTGAAAATACAACCCCTTGTGAAGTAAGGAAGATGTTGAAGTCAGTACTGAATGTCGCTGGGCTATAGCAATCCATTCTGCTCCCACATATTACCAAATTTGATGTGGCGTAGCAGCGGCTGGTGTAGCTCAGACCAGTCGTCCCGCAATCACCGACCAGATGTTTTGCATAGGCGAGAGATCGGGAGAATGGGGAGGCCAAGGCAGCAATGCAGTCCGAAGAGCGACGAAGGATTCTTGAACATTGCACATTATCCTGTGGCAATGTGGCGGGGCTGGCACCGTAGCTGTGGGAGGATAGCAGACCCCAACACTTCAGAGATGTAACGCTGGCTGTTTAGTGTACTGCCAGTGCGTACTAGGGGAGTGCGGGAGTGGTATTCAGTATCACTTCAAGCAATAATACCAGGTGCAGGAGCAATATGACGTTGCACAAGGCAACAGTTCAACAGTGTCCCACCACGGTGTCTCCAGACCATCATGGAGGTGCACGCATAATTGGAATTCGTCGGTAAAAACCATCGTTCATCGCACCACTGCCTGTGCAAACGCGTATGGCTTTGAATCAGTGTTAAACGCAGCAATGGATGCCTTATGGACAATTCATCCTTCTGCAAACGACATCAATTGGTACGCGCGGTAACTGCTTTTTGAGCAATACACCGAATTTGTTGTAGAATGGTTCGTGATGTGGCAAAGCAATCCCTCACTGTCATGCACAGAAGATGCCTGTCGTCACTTGCATTGCTGCAGTGAGATGAGTGCAATCGATACTCTCGGTCCACCGTTCCCTCCTTCATCCAGAAATTACAGATTCGCATCACAGTGGCTTGGTTCCGTCCGAAACGATCACCGATTTATCTGAAGGGCAACTCCCCAGAGGCAACTATTCTTCCTCCGTCGAACACCGAAACGTGCTCGGTAGACGCTCGGTCTCTTCTACGAGGCATAGTGAAGTTGCATACGCAAAAAAGCCTAACGAAAGACGAATTCTAGTGCGTCTGTTACCCCTTTATACAGGGTGTTACAAAAAGGTACTGCCGAACTTTCAGGAAACATTCCTCACACACAAAGAAAGAAAATATGTTATGTGGACATGTGTCCGGAAACGCTTACTTTCCTTGTTAGAGCTCATTTTATTACTTCTCTTCAAATCACATTAATCATGGAATGGAAACACACAGCAACAGAACATACCAGCGTGACTTCAAACACTTTGTTACAGGAAATGTTCAAAGTGTCCTCCGTTAGCGAGGATACATGCATCTACCCTCCGTCGCATGGAATCCCTGATGCGCTGATGCAGCCCTGGAGAATGGCGTATTGTATCACAGCCGTCCACAATATGAGCACGAAGAGTCTCTCTACATTTGGTACTGGGGTTGCGTAGACAAGAGCTTTCAAATGCCCCCATAAATGAAAGTCAAGACGGTTGAGGTAACGAGAGCGTGGAGGCCATGGAATTGGTCCGTCTCTTCCAATCCATCGGTCACCGAATCTGTTGTTAAGAAGCATACGAACACTTCGACTGACATGTGCAGGAGCTCCATCGTGCATGAACCACATGTTGTGTCGTACTTGTAAAGGCACATGTTCTAGCAGCACAGGTAGAGTATCCTGTATGAAATCATGATAACGTGCTCCATTGAGCGTAGGTGGAAGGACATGGGGCCCAATCAAGACATCACCAACAATGCCTGCCCAAACGTTCACAGAAAATCTGTGTTGATGACGTGATTGCACAATTGCGTGCGGATTCTCGTCAGCCCACACATGTTGACTGTGAAAATTTGCAATTTGATCACGTTGGAATGAAGCCTCATCCGTAAAGAGAACATTTGCACTGAAATGAGGATTGACACATTGTCGGATGAGCCATTCGCAGAAGTGTACTCGTGGAGGCCAATCAGCTGCTGATAGTGCCTGCACACGCTGTACATGGTACGGAAACAACTGGTTCTCCCGTAGCACTCTCCATACAGTGACGTGGTCAACGTTGTGTGATTGCACAATTGCGTGCGGATTCTCGTCAGCCCACACATGTTGACTGTGAAAATTTGCAATTTGATCACGTTGGAATGAAGCCTCATCCGTAAAGAGAACATTTGCACTGAAATGAGGATTGACACATTGTCGGATGAGCCATTCGCAGAAGTGTACTCGTGGAGGCCAATCAGCTGCTGATAGTGCCTGCACACGCTGTACATGGTACGGAAACAACTGGTTCTCCCGTAGCACTCTCCATACAGTGACGTGGTCAACGTTACCTTGTACAGCAGCAACTTCTCTGACGCTGCCATTAGGGTTATCGTCAACTGCACGAAGAATTGCCTCGTCCATTGCAGGTGTCCTCGTCGTTCTAGGTCTTCCCCAGTCGCGAGTCATAGACTGGAATGTTCCGTGCTCCCAGACGCCGATCAATTGCTTCGAACGTCTTGCTGTCGGGACACCTTCGTTCTGGAAATGTCTCGATACAAACGTACCGCGCCACGGCTATTCCCCCGTACTAATCCATACATCAAACGGGCGTCTGCCAACTCCGCATTTGTAAACATTGCACTGACTGCAAAACCACGTTCGTGATGAACAATAACCTGTTGATGCTACGTACTGATGTACTTGATGCTAGTACTGTAGAGCAATGAGTCGCATGTCAACACAAGCACCGAAGTCAACATTACCTTCCTTCAACTGGGCCAACTGGCGGTGAATCGAGGAAGTACAGTACATACTGACGTAACTAAAATGAGCTCTAACATGGAAATTAAGCGTTTCCGGACACATGTCCACATAACATCTTTTCTTTATTTGTGTTTGAGGAATATTTCCTGAAAGTTTGGCCGTACCTTTTTGTAACACCCTGTATAACCGTTTGCAGGTCGCGCTACTGGCGTCCTCGATGTGCGCCTGCGCTGATATGCTAATCATGTGCATCTCTCGTCGCCGCAAACGCACGCTGCAAATTTCACTTGATTTGGATGCCTCTGGCAGGGTGATGCATTTTGGGTGATGAGCAGTGTGTATATCGTGTACACGACCTCTATCGACAAAATTTCGGAGGCTGCTCTGGAACGTTCTCTGATTATTTCGATATAATGGACCTGTTGTCTCCAGTGACTCGTTGCAGAGTTATAATTAGTTGCTTTGTTACTTAACTTGATGAAATCTTCTCAGGCCGCGCGGCCCCATCACCAACCCATGAGCAAGGGGGGGGGGAGGCCGTTGGAGGGTCATATAGGGGGGGGGGGGGGAGCTGGCTGCTGCTCAGCTATATAGGTGGGACGCCCGCGCATCATCGACACTTCGCCAAAAGATGAGAATGACATCGCGGAATATGAACGCAGCCACCCGGATGGACGGCCCAAAAGATTTCATCATCAGTATACGCCGGGAAAGCCTACATTCACGTTACACTTACCTATGTTTCTGTGACAATGGTTCCGGAATAGTGGAAAAGTCTGTAATATATTATAATGTACAGCACAAAAAGCTGACGAATGCAACAACCCTCAGACAGATGCAGAGGTACTGTGATGTGATTGCCGTCACTGCTGGGACAGCTTAGCATGGCGCCCTTTTACCGCTCTTTCCACTGCTGTCAGTGAACCCATACACGAGGCGCACAATGGCCATTACTGTTAACGTTTGATGAACATTACAGGATAAAAACCGATAGAGAACCGAGCAGTACTGTTCGAAGAGTAAAGTGGAGATTACCGATGACAACTACAAGTAAAGGGTTTCAAAAAACAAATGTGTGTGAAATCTTATGGGACTTAGATGCTAAGGTCATCAGTCCCTAAGCTTACACACTACTTAACCTAAATTATCCTAAAGACAAACACACACACCCATGCCCGAGGGAGGACTCGAACCTCCACCGGGACCAGCCGCAAGTAAAGGGTTTGAGTACCACAAGTTTGTTTCCAAACAAAACAGACAGCGCCTATCGGAAACATTTTCACTGTTCTGCAGATATGTCAGTTCAACACACATACAAAGATGTTCAAATGTGTGTGAATTCCTAAGGTACCAAACTGCCGAGGTCATCGGTCCCTAGACTTAGACACTACTTAAACTAACTTAAACTATCTTATGCTAAGAACAACACACACACCCATGCCCGAGGGAGGACTCGAACCTCCGGCGGGAGCGGCCACCCAATCCGTGACATGGCGCCTCAAACCACTCAGCCACTCCGCGCGGCGGATACAAACAAACACGGGAGTAAGAAATACGACAAATACACCTAGTCGGTAACGAGCCACCAGAAACCACGGGTCTCTTATGCCAAAATACTCAGATAGTATCTCTGAACAACCTCTGAAATTTTGTAGAACGAAGGGAATGCAATGTGTGCAGGGTGTCACAGGAGCAATGGACATCATTTACGGATATGACAGGAACGATCATTCGAAGCAAAAAACTTTGATAGAAATGGACTGTAAAACTCATATCTTGAGAGCTGTGAGCACGTCCTCATCTTGCATAATATGAAACAGATCTCTTCTACTGCAGTCTCTTTGCTTTCCTTATTTTAGGAGGCAGTATGGACCAAAACAAGAAAAAAATGCATACATTAAGTGCTATGAGCACTTGTTCCACAGAAGAGATGTGTTTCACAATAGCGAAGATGGACAACTCCTACTAACTCATAAAACAGTGGTTCCCAACGTTTCTGACACCATTACCCCTCAGTGCAGGCAGGTATTAGCTAATCCCCCCCACCCCAACACACACACACACACAAAATCACCCCAACATTAGTGCGTAACTGAACTTCAGAATGAAGACGAATTGTTTTTGAACATTTTTAATTTTAAAATGAACTAAGCTAACTTATGTTTAAACAATGGAAATTCCAAGATGGAATAATGACAGTATTATGAGGAGGACAGATTGCTATCACCATGTAGTGGAAATGTTGAGTCGCAGACAAGCACAATAAAAAGACTGCTAAACGGGTGAGCTTTCGGCCATAAAGCCCTCTTCTGAAGCAGACAACGCACACGCAAATCCAACTCAACAGCGTCGGCAGTTGGAGACAGTTGTAATGTGCGTATGAGCTGTGTTTGTGTGAATATATGTGTATGTCGTCCACTACAGAAGAAGGCTTTTTGGCCGAAGCTTTCTTGTTTAGCAGTCTTTTTGTTTTAAGTATCTGTGACTCAACATTTTCATATGGTGGGCAGCAGTCTATCCTTTTTATAGTATTGTCATAGTTTTCTTGAATTACTTGGTCAACGATGCAGTTTGTACTGCTTATTTCTAAGCACAGTTTTCATGATGATAAAGTAATTCTCGGTGCATCACACGTGCTACTCACAAATCCTCCTCAGAAAAGAAAGCCACCAACTCTCCACATCTACGGTGGACACGTTTTGCAATTCCTGGTCTATAGCAGGCACTACCTACAACTCGAAAAAGGCATTTCCGTTGCATGTTTCAGCACATGCGATGCATATGTCTCAGTTTTACTATCGTAGATACGTGGTACAAAGGACTATGTGGGAAGATAATACTCCTACATTCGTTTCCCAAGCTGTAACCTTCACAATATTGTGTTACGCAATACTGCTAGTACCTAAAAAAATGAGTTGTTAGTAATCTATGGAATAAGTATTACAGTCTTAGAAAATAGTGATATTAAAAAAAATTTAGTTTCGTGACCGAAACACAACTGAACCCTTTTGTTTTTAGCCCGCAGAAAATTAAATTTTATTCCTGAGGGGGTCATTACCCCCAGGTTGGGAGCCATTGGCTTAAGGTTTGCACTTTAGAGCCCATGTTTATTAAACTTTTTTTCTTTCTTTGGTCAATACTACCACCTCTCAATATATGCAAAGCAAAGAGCTTGCAGCAGAAGAGATTTGCTTCACGGTATCGAAGATGAAGTAGTGCTGAGAGCTCATAAGGTATGCATTTTAGAGCCCATGATTACTTGACTTTTTTCCTTGCCATAACCATGAATATTGAGCATTCCTTCTGACACACCCTGTTTATGTACACTCCTGAAAATGGAAAAAAGAACACATTGACACCGGTGTGTCAGACCCACCATACTTGCTCCGGACACTGCGAGAGGGCTGTACAAGCAATGATCACACGCACGGCACAGCGGACACACCAGGAACCGCGGTGTTGGCCATCGAATGGCGCTAGCTGCGCAGCATTTGTGCACCGCCGCCGTCAGTGTCAGCCAGTTTGCCGTGGCATACGGAGCTCCATCGCAGTCTTTAACACTGGTAGCATGCCGCGACAGCGTGGACGTGAACCGTATGTGCAGTTGACGGACTTTGAGCGAGGGCGTATAGTGGGCATGCGGGAGGCCGGGTGGACGTACCGCCGAATTGCTCAACACGTGGGGCGTGAGGTCTCCACAGTACATCGATGTTGTCGCCAGTGGTCGGCGGAAGGTGCACGTGCCCGTCGACCTGGGACCGGACCGCAGCGACGCACGGATGCACGCCAAGACCGTAGGATCCTACGCAGTGCCGTAGGGGACCGCACCGCCACTTCCCAGCAAATTAGGGACACTGTTGCTCCTGGGGTATCGGCGAGGACCATTCGCAACCGTACACCACTGGTGATCGTCGAGGGGACACTGAATAGTGCACGGTACATCCAAACCGTCATCGAACCCATCGTTCTACCATTCCTAGACCGGCAAGGGAACTTGCTATTCCAACAGGACAATGCACGTCCGCATGTATCCCGTGCCACCCAACGTGCTCTAGAAGGTGTAAGTCAACTACCCTGGCCAGCAAGATCTCCGGATCTGTCCCCCATTGAGCATGTTTGGGACTGGATGAAGCGTCGTCTCACGCGGTCTGCACGTCCAGCACGAACGCTGGTCCAACTGAGGCGCCAGGTGGAAATGGCATGGCAAGCCGTTCCACAGGACTACATCCAGCATATCTACGATCGTCTCCATGGGAGAATAGCAGCCTGCATTGCTGCGAAAGGTGGATATACACTGTACTAGTGCCGACATTGTGCATGCTCTGTTGCCTGTGTCTATGTGCCTGTGGTTCTGTCAGTGTGATCAAGTGATGTATCTGACCCCAGGAATGTGTCAATAAAGTTTCCCCTCCCTGGGACAATGAATTCACGGTGTTCTTATTTCAATTTCCAGGAGTGTATATAAGCCGGCATATGAGTGGCATTTCTTTCGTTGAAAGTGTTCACTTATCGTTCTTCTGTTACATCTTAATGATTGGTGCCGTTTAAGAGACATGTGTGTGTGTGTATACATGGAGCCAGGTGCCTTAATTTAAGTGGAAAGTACAGAAAAGTTGGCCCCAGGAAGAGAAAACAATACCCACCACATGGAAGGAAAACTTGTGCCTCTGAGAGAGAGGCAGATAGGCAGACAGAGAGTGGGACGAGAGAGAAACATTGTTGGTTAAATTTGCAAGAACAATATTGCCAATAATTATTTAATTTGGCGAATACGTGGTGTTATTTAGCATCCACTCACATTCGTATTCCTTGTTGTGGTAACAATTATCTGAATGTGGTCTGGGTCTCAGACATAGCATGCTGTGTTAATATGTGACGGGAAACATAGATGAATTGAAAATACACATTTTTTCAGTTACTTCAAGATTCTATCACTAAACTATCGATGCGGCAAATTTATTATCTGATGTTTTTTTTCGGATTTGAGTAAAGGGAATAATCTCGCTTTGCTGAAGGCATCGATCCTCAGAGATATAAACTTGATTCTGTTCTTATAAAATGTAGAAAAAATGTGGCCCATGTCTAAAATAAATACATCGCCTGAATCCAATGAGTCAGTCGTCACTGGAGGACACAGATTAAAGAAAGAAAATCTGAAACCCGAAGAGTGTTGCACAATCTCTCTATATAGTTGCACTGTTAGTATGCCAGCAAAGACGATCGGACCGCCTATAGCTTTCAACTTTGGCGATGTTGAAGGTTAGGTTGGTCCTGCAAGTTTCTTTTACACCTACATCGTACGTCAAGACTGTATTAAGCGACCTGGTACAATGGGTACCCCTTTCTGGAGGGCGGTGATTGAACTCTCCGTAAGCCCATCCGGCAACGTTTCCCGTGAATTTCTCAAATCGCTTGAAGCGAATGCCGGGGCTGCTATATTTAAAATGGCACGCCAGTTCCCTCCCCCATTCTGTTCCAGTCCAAGCTTTACTGCGTGCCTAATAATCTCGTTGAGGACGGGACGATAAACTCTAGTGTTCCTTCCATCTGTTAAGGCTGCTGCACCTTATCATCATTCGAATCCGCGGACGCTTTCCGGCTAAGCCCCTCTCTTTAGCTTTTTTGCGGAACAGTGGGAGTCATGAGCACTAAGATAAAAAGTTTTCGAGCAAATTAGGAGATATATACAGCTTTCACACAGTATTTCCTACTCTTAGAATTTGCGCAATGAACGTAACAGCGATAAAGAGTTTACGCAAATGGAAAACTGAACTGCTCTTCCAAGACACTTAACTCTGTCAGTGGAACGACAAAGTTAGGCGTCACATAGGCGGTAATAATTTGAAATATGTATTTTTGGTTGCTCTTCTAGCTTCAAAAATTTCATTTTTTCGAGCAATATTTTAACGGTTGTTCTGGTCGTCTTACAAAGAAGCCGCTGCAAGCAAATGTCGTACAAGTGCTTGCCACCTGGAGTCCACGCTCATTGTGCAGACATATGGCATCTTCAACACAGCAGGACATTTGGAAATATTACCGTAAATGAAGTCGGAAAAATCTGAAGAACTCAATCACGTCTCCACTGCCTTGGCGAACACCGTTGGACATGCAGATTGTCTCCTTTAAAAGCGTCGAAATTCCATTCTGCGTTCTATTAAGTGAATACAACAGCCTTCTCACTGTTATGGATTAGGATCTATTGGTATAAGAGTACTCACAACAGCACGGCAAGGTCGAGTACCATGATCCCGACGGACAACAAGTGGAAAGCTCCAGGGAAGTAATCGATGGACGCCGTGAAGATGGCGTTGTAGATGGGAGGCCCCACCAGCGGGGCCAAAGCCTCCAAGGTCACCGCCAGCGCGAACACCTGGCCTGTGGACACACAAAACAGACGGGCGCTGCAACGACATACAGTCGGACACTATAAGTCTATACACAACCCATTTTGTAGCATGTTGGATACAGCCTGGAAGGACAGACATAGACATGCCAACTCTGTGCTTGCATCCACATCCACAATAACATAAAACAAGGTCTTCAGACCGGTATCCTCCTCATCCTCTGGTTGCTCCTCTCCTCTCAAACCCCCACCCTCTGCTGCACTTCACTGTCATGTGTCCTCTACCCTTCACTTCTGCACCCTTCGTCTCCTTTCCCAAGGTGGCTTCTGTCGACTCCCCCTCCTGGATGATGCCCTCTCTCCCTCCATTTATTCCCCCTATCAACTCTGATCCTCACCTGTCCCTCCCTTCCTCTGTCCTTTCCCCGGGCTCCCTCTCCCCCCCCCCCCCATTCCATCCTGTTTTTCCCCACCTATCCTCTCTCTGCCTCCCTTCTCTCCCCTTCCCAGCCTTTTCCACTTCTTCTCGCGTCTGCCCAGCCCCCCCCTTTTCTATGTCCCCTCCATCCATCGGCTCCACCTTTTTTTCTTTTCTTTCCTCCCCCCTTTTTACAACCTCTTAGGTCCGGGTCTCCCCCACCCCCCATCTGCCACTGTGTCACCTGTATAATGCTGTTATAAATGAGTGTTCACTGTTGTGCGTCCCCTGTCGGTATTGCGAACAGCCACCATACTGTCGCTAGTTGTGTTTTTTTTATCTCGTGCAAACAGGAACCAGACTGTTGCCATTTTTTTTAATTGTGCCTGCATCGTTCTTGTGTATCTTCATCCCCATTGTCACCGCAGTGTTTTTTATATTTTAAATTCCACAACTTTCCGCCATTTTACAGTTTTTTACAATGGCACCGTTTTATCGCCTATTTTACTTGTTTGTTTATATTTTAATTATGTTTTTTGCCTTTTCTGTAGGCTGTAGAGAAGCATATTACGCTGCTGCCAGCCCCCCCCCCCCTCTCGGAGGGGGGTATCGTGCACTGCAAACGTGATAGATGCAACAGTGTTTCTTTACTGCAGTACAGAAGTCAACATACACTTCGAATCTGTCGCTAGTTGCAAGAGAGATGTTGCAGTGAACACAGTGCAAGTGGTGTGGTTTGTTGATATTACAGACATGTATTCTAATACATAATTCGATCGTGTAACATGGATTCAAAAAGAACCGAAATACCAGGAGAGGTGAGGAAAAATATTATTGAGCTCAGTAAAAAGGTCTTTTCACTGCGGAAAATTGGGGAAATTGTTATAAGGAGCCATGGAAGTGTCCAAACCATAATAGGAAATTACAGGGATCGAGGAAGTGTAGAAGTGTAGAAAATAAAGCTAGATGTGGACGACCACCAAAATTATCTAACAGGGAGCGCCGACACTTCATTAGAAAAGTGAATGCGAATCCCAGAATTACAGCTACGGAGTTGGCATTACATGTCGTAAATAATAGTGGAAATAATATTCATCCCATAACAGTACGGAGACTGCTGCACAATCTTGGATTTGAAAGTAGAACAGCAAAGAAGAAACCATTCATAACCAGGGTAAATGAACAGAAGTGCCTAGAATTTGCAACTCTGCACCCAAATAAAGATTCCACATTACTTTTCACGGATGAGAGTAAGTTTATCGTCAGCCAGTGTGATGTACAGCAAAAGGTGTGGCGACAAAGGAATGAAAGTTGGAAGAAGAGAAATCTTGTCCCATCAGTGACGTGTGGTGATGGAAATATTTTTGTGTGGGGTTGCATGTCTGGAGCTGGAGTTCCGAATTTAGTATTTACTGAAGGTATTATGGGTAAAAGGAAGTATCTCACCATCTTAAATGAGAATCTGAAGCAATCGGCGGAGAAACTGGGACTAAGAACAGACTGGATGTTTCATCAAGACAATGACCCCAAGCATACGGCCATTATCATAAAAGAATGGCTACTTTGCAATGTACGAAAAAGTTGCATTCGCCTCCCCAGTCACCAGACATTAACCCAACTGAACATCTTTGGGGAGAACTGAAACATAGGATAAAAAAAAATACAAAAGCAAAAATGATTTAAAAGCAGCCTTAGAGAAAGAGTGGAATAACTTTACACCTTCATAAGCAAAGAAATTGGAATCGATGCCTCGATGTTACGAAGCTGTGATCGAAGCAGAAGGTGGCAACACAAAATGTTAAATTGAGCCTGAAAGTGAAGAATATCACAGTGTATGTTTACTTTTGTACCTGACCACTGTTTCATTTGTATGCTCAAGATGTCAGTATATGGAATTATTATTAATTATGCAGTGTATATGTTGTTTTTCAGTTTCTAACACGTCTGTTTATGCCACAGAAAGTGAATACGTAATATTTTCTTGATTGATTTTGATGTCAAGTGTTATTTTTTGGGTGTATGTGGACTTTAGTGTCCGACTGTATATAAAGCGCACCTCAAACAGGAGACCTTATATACTTTTTTCCTCAGTTTCATGAGCAGTAAACCCAAGTACAACCAGTGAGTAGAGTCTGAATCTACACGTCTACCCCAAAACATTCCCTGCAGAAACTGATTAGTAGGTCTGTCCTATCTTAAACTATAGTCTGATATCTCTCAAAATTCGGTATCTACATAGATGCTGCTGCATCGTTTATCAATGAAGAATTCAACTATTACCAACTACAAAAATCAAACATTGCCGACCCACGTATCGCACAAGCGAATATTATCCGTTACGAAATCAGGCTCTCCTGTTCGGAGTAATTTTGAATGTGTAACGGTGTAAACCTTGCAAATGTTTGGTCATTATTACAGACACCCACATTTGTGTTATTCTGAATTGGGGTAAGGACACAGAGACGCAAGTGCAGCGAAGAATCTTTTCCAAAGATAAACTATTTTTACTCTACACATCTTATTTCGCTAATACGAATAATGAGCTACTGTCTATCTTG
Source organism: Schistocerca cancellata (assembly GCF_023864275.1). Taxonomy (NCBI): domain Eukaryota; kingdom Metazoa; phylum Arthropoda; class Insecta; order Orthoptera; family Acrididae; genus Schistocerca; species Schistocerca cancellata. Next base: position 867,519,886 of record NC_064626.1, on the reverse strand, counting down.
AATTATATCCGGCGAGAATAAACATCCTTTTGTTTAAGGCATTAAACAACAAGTAGAACATTGAAAGCCTAAATTTCAGACCTTCTTTTTGCTCAACTGTAAAACTAACGAAGTAATAAATGAGCTACAAACCACTTTGCATTGAAGGGAATCAATTCGTTCTAATATATGTTTTATTTTTGTCTGGAGCCGGCCGGGGTGGCCGAGCGGTTCTAGGCGCTTCAGTTTGGAGCCGCGCGACCGCAACGGTCGCAGGTTCGAATCCTGCCTCGGGCATAGATGTGTGTGATGTCCTTAGGTTAGTTAAGTTTAAGTAGTTCTAAGTTCTAGGGGACTGATGGCCTCAGAAGTTGAGTCCCATAGTGCTCAGAGCCATTTTTTTTTTTTTTTTTGTCTGGAGGGATATGTATCTACCTCCCACACTCTTGACGAAAACTCAATCTTATTTGTAAAAAGCTGCTTTTCTCTCTAGATTTCTTTGAGTATATTCTTTATATTTTATCATTCCTAATTTTTATTCTTTGCTTAAATAAAATTAGTACATCTATCTAGTTTCGAAATATCACAAGTGAATTAACTGTTTTCCAAAATCCACTTCACAAAACTTTGGCTAATTTTAAGTTGCAATGTATGTCGTTTCTAATCTTTTTTATTCTTTTTTTTGGGGGGGGGGGGGAGGGGGAGAGGTGTTATCTCATGAGTAATCACACTCTGCTATGATGCTACCCTTCATGGTTTCCTCCTATGCGTCAATCTACTCATCTCAGAATAGTTCTTGCACTCATCGTTCTCAATAATTTGTACCATGTATCGTAATCATTCTCTCTTCCCCTACATTTTCTGTCCTCTAAGGCGCCCTCTAGTGCGACAGGAGTTATTTCGTGATATCGTAACGCATGTCCTATCAACATGTCCCTTTTTTCTAGCAATTGTTTTCCCAAAGATTTGTTTCTTAACCAATTCAACCAATTTCATTTTCAGCTCATTTTGTAACACCACATTTCAACCACTTCGATTTTCTTCTTTCTGCTTTTCTCATATTGAGTGATTCATTCCCATACAATGGTGCTCTGTTAGTGATAGGCATTCTCAGAAACGCCTTATCCAAAATTCCGGCCTGTGTCTGATATTAGCAGATTTCATTTGGCGGAGAATTATCTCTCTTTCTGTGCCAGTCTGCATCCCATACTCTCCTTGCTCCATCCACTGTCCTTTACATTGTTTCCAAAATAGCAAACTTCCTTCACCTCGTCTTCTAAATCGTGCCCTGTTTTGATGTTTAGTTCGTCACTAATCAGATTTTAGCTGCTCCCCAACATATTCGTCTATCCTGGTTTACTTTGAATCCATATTTTGTGCTCATTAGACTTTACATTCCGTTCAAACAGATGTAATTTTTCCTGACTTTCACAGGGGATAAAGGTCATCAGCGAATCTTGTTACTGATATCCTTTCATCCACAATTTTAATCCTACTTCTGAATCTTCGTTTTCTTTCCTTCGTTATGTCTTAGATATACAGGTTGAACAGTAGAGGAGAAAGGCTGCCTCCCTGTTCACGCCTTTTTTAATCAGAGTACTCCTGTGTTGATTTTCCATTCTTATTGGCTCTCTTGAATCTTGTAAATGTTGTGTATTACCTGTCTTTCCTTAAAGCATGCACTTATTTTCCTCAGAATTTCATACATCTTGCACTGCTGTGTCACAGAATGTTTCTTTAGACAGAGTCTTGATTTTTCTTAAACCTTAAACCTTTTATCATGCGTAACGTTAGAACTACCTCTCACGTTATTCTGGTCAGCATCTTGGACTCATGGACGGAAGCTCATTGTACGATACTTCCTGCATTTATCTGCCGCTGTGAGCCACGGGTTTGTGTCGATAATATTCTTCCGAAAGTTCTCTATCTCTAGTCTGACATTATACACAAGCACTTGAATAACCGTTACGCTGCCTCATCCCCCAAATATTTTAGATATTCCAAAGGAATATCTAACGTTTCTGCCTTATCTGATCGCAAGTCATCCGAATCTCTGTGCAACACAGATTTTAATACTGGATCTCGCGTGTTCTCTAATACTTCTATCGTACTGGAAGATAATTCCTGTGTCAAGGCCAATCCACAATCTCCTCTGCCTTTCACACTGAAATTTATTTTGCCCTCTTAATGTCTCCCGATTCTCTTCACCTTCAGCCTAATCTTTATTATTGCTAAACTACGCGTCTGCACCTGGTCATCTCCACAGTTCAGTAACAAATTTCGCAATGCTTGTCTCTCCATTACTTAAGTCAATTAGTACCCATCTGTACCGTCTGTCCTTTTCTAAGTATACCTACCGCTCATTCGATTTTTGAGCAGCGTATCTGCTAGTACTATAAAACTCTTGTGGAACTCAAGGAGTCTTTATCTTGTCTCGTTGCTATTGCTGAGTCTGTCCTCTCCATTAGCCTGCCTTGTATTACTTCCTCTATTCTTGTGTTCCTATTCCCCACGATTGTCAGTTTTGAGTCCCCCTTTACACATAATGCTATCTATTCAATTATTTTATGTGTTCATTCTGCTCGTCATCTTCTCCTTTTGACGTTAGTGTGTACATATGAAGTATGATTGTTCGCGTTCGTTTGGTTCCTACCGCTTTGCTGTTCATAGTAACTATCTCATTGCTCATTCTTCCTATTCATTAGGTATCGTTCTCCATTTACAACAGTTTCTGTTGCTTCTAATATCATCATATATTCGTCTGACCACACATTGATATCTTCATTCTCACGTTAACCTCCCCATTAGCTAAAAAAAAAATCCGTAAAAGTGCTGTTATAAAAGTAAGATGATTTCTGAACTGCACTCACCTATCTCGTCCTTGGCGACCAACTTCGTCAACATTGCCTTGACCTGAACCCAGATCAAGGCTCCGAAGCAACTTATAGCTCCGCCTGCAAACAAATCAGAACACATTTCATTGAGAGGTGCCGTGTAGCGTCGGACAGGATAAGTAGGATCTTGGTGAAGGAGGGCGCTACACAAGTTTTTTTTGTCTGAATGTACTTTGTATAATAAAACAAAGAAACACAAAGCAACATGTAAAGTAGCAGTACATAGGATCAAGATACGTTACATAAACAATGGAATATAGAGCAAGAGTAGGGAAAGTGATAATTGTTAATGACGCCATATGACAAATCATACACAGTAAGAAGTCGCAGGATAGGTAACAACTTACCCAGGTACATGTACCACCACTCTGGTGATATGGCATAAATTATGGAGGCAGCGATCTTGCAGGAGAAGGTGTTGAGGGCTACCCAGCCATCGGCCAGTTTCAGCCACCTTACAAACAGCATCACGCCCACCATGGTACCTGCCGATATCGAGCGTGTTTTTTGAAACAGTGATTCACCTGTTCATTGATAGAGCGAAGCAGGGTGACAAATATTAACTAACGTTATTCTTGTTAATATTCCTCTTTCTCGTCAAACAATCTTTATAGATCGTTGCATGGTGCTCTTACGACCCTACTGAAAGATAATCTGTTCTGCATGTACTTACAACAAAAGCTGAAATAAGTTCCCAATATATACTAAATTTACTCAAAGTGTCCTAAACGCTATAAAATAAAATTCTTTAAACAGAAGAGAAAACAGGACTGAAGATCTCAGGATGACAAAATTTATGCAGATCGCACCAAAAGAACAGGACACGCAGGAATCCACAATTAAATGCTTCTGATGGACAACCACTTGCGGTTACACTTGTAGTACACGGAGAGGAAAAATGTTTCTTAATCAATCAATGACTATGTTAACTGAAAGTTTTAGTATTAACAATGAGTACAGTATGCTTAATTGAATTTCCAATACTTTTGGACATATCTAAAAGTATAACTAATGCTAATCCCTCACCTACAGCAGTGGTGCCGTTGGTAAAGAATCCGTAGAGAAGGTACGTGTCCAAGGACCAATGGAACTTTCCGTTCACGAACGGGTAGTTGACTGCGCCTTCTCCTGCAAATGGAGAATACATTTCGTATTTATTACGATATTGCTTCCCACATGATTTGCTGATCTTGGTTGATTAACTGTATCTGAGTAATGGATGTGTCATCTTTCCTTTCAACATAACTAGATCACAATGCCAAAACGCTGAAAATCACTTGAACAGCTGATATGCCCTGCTGATAATATTGCACTAGTAACGGAAACAGCTACTGATTGCGTTTCAAACATTTACTTCTGTCTTCTCCATTAACTGCAAACAGCTTCGTGGAATTCGCTCGATGAACAGCAAGGGAATAGACGCTCATGAAATCAGCTTTCGAGAGCCGCGTGGTCTAAGGCGTCTTGTCACGGTCTGCGCGGCTTCCTCCAGTCGGAGGTTCGAGTCCTCCCTCGGACATGGGTGTGTGTGTGTCGTCCTTAGCGTAACTTAGTTTAAGTTAGATTAAGTAGTGTGTAAGCTTAGGGACTGATGACCTCAGCAGTTTGGTCCCATAGGACCTTACCACAAATTTCCAAATTTTTCAGCTTTCGAGAAGTGACGATGGAGCAGTAAGCATAGGGTTAGAGAAATTGCTAATCTGTTGGCATGAAATTTAGAATTCATTCCTTACTGTTTCTACAAATCGTTGTGGTCTTCCGTCCGAAGACTGGTTTAATGCAGCTCTCCCTTCTGTTCTATCCTGCGCAAGCCTCTTCATTTCTGAATAGCTAATGCAGCCTACCTCCTCCTGGATCTGATTATTACTTTCATCTCGTGGTCTCCCTGTACGATTTCTACCCGCCACACATTCCTCCAATACTAAATTGGTGATCGCTTGACGTCTCAGAATGTGTGCTATCAACTAATCCCTTCTTCTAGTCAGGTTCCGCCATAAACTTCTTTCTCCCCCCCCCCCCCCCCCAGTTTTGTTCAGTACCTCCTCATTGGTTATGTGATCTACATATCTAATTTTCAGCATTCTTCTGAAGCACCACATTTAGAAAGCTTCTTTTATCTTCTAACCTAAATTGTTTGTCGTCTACGTCTCACTTCCGTACATGGCTACACTCCATTTAAATAGTTTCACAAAAGCTTCCTAATACGTAAATTTATATCCGATGTTAACAAATTTCTCTTCTTCAGAAGCGCTTCTCTTGCCATTGCTAGTCTACATTGTATATCCTTTCTTCTCTGGCCATCATCAGTTATTATGATGCCCAAATAACAAAACTCATCTACTACTTTAAGTGTCTCATTTCCTAATGTAATTCCCTCAGCAACACCTGATTTAATTCGACTACGTTCCATTACTACTGTTTTGCTTTTGGTTATGGTCGCTTTATATCCTACTTTCAGGACACATTCCGTTCAGCTGCTCGTCCAAGTCCTCTGCTGACAGAATTGCAGTATCATCGGAAACTGTCAATGTCTTTATTTCTTTTCCCTGAACTCAGTTATCACTCCGAATTTGAATAGCATCGGCGATAGACTACAAACCTGCTTCCCTTTCATGCCTCTTGACTCTTATAAGTGTCCTCTGATTTCTGTATAAGTTGTAAATATCCTTTTTCTCCCTGTAATTAACCCCTACTACCTTCAGAATTTCAAAAGGAGTATAGTCCAGTCAAAATTTTCAAAAGCTTTCTCTATGTCAACAAATGCTACACGCGTATGTTTTCCTTCCCTTAACCTATCCTCTAAGATAAGTCGTCGGTTAGTATTTTCTCGTATGTTACCTACATTTCTTTGGAATCTAAACTGACCTTCCCCGATGTTGGCTTCCACCACTTTTTCCATTCGTCTGTAAATAATTCGTGTTAGTATTTTGCAGCCGTGACTTATTAAACTGATAGTTCGGTAGTTTTCACACCTGTTGACACCTACTTTCTTTGGGATTGGAATTAATATATTCTTCTTGAAGTCTGAGGGTATTTCGCCTGTCTCACACATCTTACTCATCAAGTGGTAGAGTTTTGTCACAGCTGGCTCTCCCAAAGCTATCAGTAGTTCTAATGGGACCTTGTCTGCTCCCGGGGTCTTGTTTCGACTTAGGTCTTTTAGTGCTCTGTCAAATTCTTCACACAGTACTATATCTCCCAACTGATCTTCATCTACGTCCTCTTCCATTTCCATAATATTGCCCTCAAGTACATCGCCCTTGTATAGACCTTCTATATACTCCTTCAACCTTTCTGCTTTCCCTTCCTTGCTTGGAACTGGTTTTCCATCTGAGCTCTTGATATTCATACAAGTGGTTCTCTCTCCTCCAAAGTTCTCTTTAATTTCCCTATAGGCAGTATCCATCTTACCCCTACCCATACATTTGTCCTCTAGCCATCCATGCTTAGCAATTTTGCGCTTCCTCTCGATCTCATTTTTGAGATGTTTGTATTCCTTTTCGCCTGCTTCATTTATATTTTCTCCTTTTATCAATTAAATTCAATATTTCTTCTGTTACCCAAGGATTCCTACTAGCCCTCGTCTTTTTACCTTCTTGATCCTCTGCTGCCTTGACTAGTTCATCTCTCAAAGCGACTCATTCTTCTTCTATTGTATTTCTTTCCCCTATACTTGCCAATCGTTCCCTAATGTTCTTTCTGAATCTCTTTACAAACCTCTTGTTCTTTCCGTTTATGCAGGCCCCGTCTCCTTAAATTCCTACCTTTTTGCAGTTTCTTTAGTTTTAATATACAGTTCATAAGCAATAAATTGTGGTCAGAGTCCATATCTGCCCCTGGAAATGTCTTATAATTTAAAACCTGATTTCTAAATATCTGTCTTATCATAATACAGGGTGCCCATAAAGTAAGTATCCATTTTGCGGAAAACGTACATGTGGATTATTTCTGTTACAGGTACAATGAAGAGACATCACAATGTTAACAATTGCCGAAAGAATTACAATTCTGGAACAAGTATCGGAAGGATGCTCCTACAAGACTTGCCATTCGGAAGCTCGTCAACAAATTCCAGCGTACAGGATCTGTGGTTGATGAGAGACGTACTGAGCGACCACCAGTCAGCCCTCAATCTGTAAAGCGTGTGAGGGAAGCCATCGAAAGAAGTCCAACGGCATATACTTGCCGACTGAGTCGTCAACTATCCATGCCGAAATCCACAGTGTTGAAAGTGCTCCACTACACCCTTAAAAAGGAGGCATATCATATCCAGGTGCTTCACCAGTTACAGGATGAAGACCACGCGGTACGAGCAACGATATGTCATGATCCGCATCTGGGTAGAGGAGCAACCCCATGAATTCACAGAGTGGCAAAGGGACTCTCCCAAAGTCAGTACGTGGCTTGCTCTCATGAAAGATAGGGTCTATGGGCCGTTTATGTTTGCTGGAAAGACAATTACCGGAGCATCCTACCAGGACATGCTGCACGTTGTTCTTGGAGCCACAGTTGCAACAGGATAGTATCCTTGCCTCTGTCATGTATCTACAAGATGGGACACCACCCCGCTATCCAAACATTGTCCGGAACTACCTGAACGAGAACTTTCCTAACAGTTGGATAGGAAGAGTTGCATGTCGCATGTGGGCTGCTCGCTCCGCCGACCCCAGTTCCCTGGGCTTTTGCGCGTGGGGTTTCATCAAGAGCCGAGTTTATGCTACCAGGGTGCCACATTTGAGAGAACCGAAACGGTGAATACGAGAGGCATGCTTGCTAATAACCCCTCAAACGTTACAGCGCGTGTTCCACGCAACCACAAGGCGATGGGAACAGTGCGTTGCCAATGAAGGTGGACATGTTGAAGAGCTAGCTGCTCTCTCTAAATACAATGTTTATTTTGTTGTAGCTCATCTGGAAAATGAAAATGGATACTTACTTTATGGGCACCCTGTATAATCTATCTGAAATCTTCCAGTGTCTCCAGGTCTCTTCCACGTACACAACCTTCTTTCATGATCCTTAAACCAAGTGTCGGTTATAATTACGTTATGCTCCATGCAGAATTCTACCAAGCGGCTTTCTCTATCATTCCGTGTTCACCTACTACTTTTCCTTTTCTTCTTTTCCCTAATATTGAGTTCCAGTCCCCCTTGACTATTAAATTTTCGTCTCCCTTAAGTATCTGAATAATTTCTTTTATCGCATCATACATTTCTCCAATCTCTTGATTATCTACTACTTTAAGTGTCTCATTTCCTAATGTAATTCAATCTCTATTACTGTGGTAGCCGTAGATTTTGTGTCTAACTTTGCTACAAAAATTCATTCACTATGTTGTTCGTAGTAGCTTACCCGTGCTTCAATTTTTTATTCATTATTAAACCTACTCCTACATTACCCCTGTTTGATTTAGTATTTATAACTATGTATTATCTGACCAGAAATCTTGTTCCTCCTGCCACCGAACTTCACTAATTGCAACTATATCTAACTTTAAGCTATCCATTTCATTTTTAAATTTTCTAACCTACATGCCCGATTAAGGCATCTGACATTCCACACTCCGATCCGTACATGCTAGTTTTCTATCTACTGATAATGACGTCCTCCTGAGTAGACCCCGCCCAGAGATCCGAATCGGGGACTATTTTGCCTCTGAAATATTTTACCCAAGAGTGCGCCATCATCATTTAACCAAGCATGCCCTCAGGAAAAATCACGTCTGTAGTTTCCTCTTGCTTTCAGCCGTTTGCAGTACCAGCACAGCATGGCCGTTTCGGTTAATGCTACAAGGCCAGATCAGCCAATCATCCAGACTGTTGCCCCTGCAACTACTGAACATCCTGCTGCTCCTCTTCAGGAGCCACACGTTTGTCTGGTCTCTCGACAGATACCCCTCCATTGTGGCTGTACCTACGTACGGCTATTTGTATCGCTGAGGCACGCAAGCCTCCCCACCAACTGCAAGGCCCATGGTTCATGGGGGGCACATAGTGAGACATGCTTCTAAATCCTTACATACGTTCTCTAGCCATCCCTGATTAGCCGTTTTGCACTTCCTAGCAATCTCATTTTTTAGACGTCGTATTCGCTTTCATTTGCTACATTTTTATATTTTCACCTTTCATCAAATTAATTGAGAGACCCTTGTGTTATAACAGGGTTTCTATACGTGTCTTTTTGCCAGTTCGATCCTCAGCTGCTTTCACTACTTCATCTCTCAAAGCGATCCATTCGTCTTCTACTGTGTTCCTTTCCCGCGTTCTAGTCAGTCGTTGCCTAATGCTCTCTCTGAAACTGTCAACAACCTCTGGGTCTTTCAACTTAATTAGGTCACATCGCCTGAATTTCCTAAGATTTTGCAAATTCTTCAATTCATAACCAATAAATTGTGGTCCGAGTTCACATCTACCCCTGGAAATTTCTTGCCAGTTAAATTCTGGTTCCGAAATATCTGTCTATCATTTATAGTCAGTCTGAAACATTGCGGTGTTTCCAGGTCTCTTTCACGTATACAGCTTCCTTCATGCTTCTTGAACCAAGTGTTAGCGATGATTAAACTATGCTCTGTGTAAAATTCTACCAAGTGGCTCCCTCTTTCTTTCCTTTTCCCCATAACTACTATTTTTCCTTCTCTTCTTTTTCGTACTATTGATTTCAAGTCCCCGATCACAAATAAATTTTCGTCGCCCTTAACTATCTGAATATATTTCTTCAATCTCACCATCTGAGGAGCTATTTGGTATATGAACTTGTACTGCTGTACGATGCTGCTGTGCCTATGTAGTTCAGAATTACAATGTAATGTTCCTTCGGAGATGCACGCATGCCCGAACGAACAGGCATTGCGGTGACTGCAGCCGTTACGAAATACATTAAATGTATTCGCAGTTGCGAATATGGATAACCACCAGCTGTGTAATGAAATTTGTGCCGGACCAGGACTCGAACCCGGATTTCCCGCTCATCGCGAGCGATCGCCTTCCCATTTCGCTATCGGAACACGACTCACGTCCAGACCCAATCTTCCATATGTCGTCAACCATGTGACTACAACCTGCACTCGTACATTTCATGTATTTCATAATGTCTGCAGTCGCGACAAAAATGTCATTAGCAACACCACATTCAGTTCGAACGAAGTCGCGTAATCCGGTTATGGAAAGCTGGATGCTCCTTCTGCCGCACAGCAGAAAGAGTTGGCACGAATGTAGCCACTATACACGATTGCTGGCAGCGGTGGTCACGTGAATGTATGGTCGTAAGAAGACCGGGCTTCAAATGGCTACATAGCACTGCCGAGAGGGAAGACCGTCGAATTCGTCATGTGGCTCTAGCGCATCGAACTGCATCTGCAGCAGCAATCCGAGCAGCAGTTGGCACCACAGTGACGCAACGAACACAAGTCGGTTACTTCAAGGACAGCTGCGAGCCAGCTGGGGGCCTGCAGCTAACATGCCTGCGTGCTAGACACACTGGACCTACACCTGAAGTTACGGTCTGAGGTGCGATTTCGTATGACCGTAGGTCCACACTCCTGGTTATCTCAAGCATCCTGACTGCAAATTTGTACGTCAGCCTGGTGATTTGACCTCTTGTGCTGCCATTCGTGAACAGCATTCCAATGGGTGTTTTCCAACAGGATAACACTTGTGCACATACCGCTGTTATAACGCAACGTGCTCTACGGGGAGTCGACATGTTGTCTGGGCCCGCTAGATCACCACATGTCTCCAATCGAGCACGTATGGGACATCTTCGGACGACAACTCCGGTGTCATTCACAAACAGCATTAAACGTCCCTGTATTGACCGACGAAGTGCAGCAGGCATGCAACTCCATCCCACAAACTGACGTTCACCACCTGAACAACACAATAAATGTACATTTTCTTGCTTGCACTCAGGATTCTGGCGGTCACACCGGTATTAACGGACCAGCATTTTACATTTGCCTTATCACGCGCTTACATTAACCTGTGACTTTGCAGTGCTGCCCACTTAAATATCTTACCTACACAAATGTATTCCCGAAATGTAACTACTCTCGAAACAAGGCCCCGGGAGTAGACAACATTCCATTAGAACTACTGACAGCCTTGGGACAGCCATTCCTGACAAAACTCTACCATCTGGTGAGCAAGACGTATGAGACAGGTGAAATTCCCTCAGACTTCAAGAAGAATATAATAATTCCAATCCCAAAGAATGCAGGTGTTAAAAGATGTGAACATTACCGAACTATCAGTTTAATAAGTCACAGCTGCAAAATACTAAGCGAATTCTTTACAGACGAATGGAAAAACTGGTAGAAGCCGACCCCGGGGAAGATCAGTTTGGATTCCATAGAAATATGGGAACACGTGAGGCAATACTGACCCTACGACTTATCTTAGAAGAAAGATTAAGGAAAGGCAAACCTACGTTTCTAGCATTTGTAGACTTAGAGAAAGCTTTTGACAATGTTGATTGGAATACTCTCTTTCAAATTCTGAAGGAGGCAGGGATAAAATACAGGGAGCAAAAGGCTATTTACAATTTGTACAGAAAGCAGATGGCAGTTATAAGAGTCGAGGGACATGAAACGGATGCAATGGTTGGGAAGGGAGTGAGACAGGGTTGTAGCCTATCCCCGATGTTATTCAATCTGTATATTGAGCAAGCAATAAAGGAAACAAAAGAAAAATACGGAGTAGGTATTAAAATCCAGGGAGAAGAAATAAAAACTTTGAGGTTCGCCGATGACATTGTAATTCTGTCACAGGCAGCAAAGGACTTGGAAGAACAGTTGAACGAAATGGATAGTGTCTAGAAGGGAGGATATAAGATGAACATCAACAAAAGCAAAACGAGAATAATGGAATGTAGTCGAATCAAGTCGGGCGATGCTGAGGGAATTAGATTAGGAAATGAGACACTTAAACTAGCAAAGGAGTTTTGCTATTTGGGGAGAAAAATAACTGATGATGGTCGAAGTAGAGAGGATATAAAATGTAGACTGGCAATGGCAAGGAAAGCGTTTCTGAAGAAGAGAAATTTGTTAACATCGAGTATATATTTAAGTGTCAGGAAGTCGTTTCTGAAAGTATTTGTATGGAGTGTAGCCATGTATGGAAGTGAAACATGGACGATAAATAGTTTGGACAAGAAGAGAATAGAAGCTTTAGAAATGTGGTGCTACAGAAGAATGCTGAAGATTAAATGGGTAGATCACATAACTAATGTGGAGGTATTGAATGGGATTGGGGAGAAGAGGAGTTTGTGGCACAACTTGACAAGAAGAAGGGATCGGTTGGTAGGACATGTTCTGAGGCATCAAGGGATCACCAGTTTAGTATTGGAGGGCAGCGTGGAGGGTAAAAATCGTAGAGGGACACCAAGAGATGAATACACTAAACAGATTCAGAAGGATGTAGGCTGCAGTACGTATTGGGAGATGAAGAAGCTGGCACAGGATAGAGTAGCATGGAGGGCTGCATCAAACCCGTCTCAGGACTGAAGACCACAACAGCAACAACATTAATTATTGTTTGGGGTTAAATTTTTTTCGTCAGTGCATGTGGAATATTTTCTTCAACATTGTTGATTACCAGATCCAATATTACTGTAATAAGAATAAGTTCGTAATATTGTGTCGATGGTGAATGTGTGAACTGGCCGTACCTTGGGCAATGACGGTACCAGTGACGGCCACGAAGACGAGTGTGAGGACGACTGTGCGTCCGTGATGAGGCCGCTTCATCACAGACGTCTTGAGCGCGTTGATCACCAGCTGTGGGCGGAAGATCCCCTTGCAGCAGCCGCAGCTCTCCTGAACACACGAGAGACATTGACGTCAATTTCTGCAAAAATTATGGATCTTTTACGTTGCGAGTAATGTGTTCAGTTCGGTCGGCCGCAAGGCCAGCAACTCACGTCTTCAGGCGGCGTATAGGGCGCAGTGGTCTCCGGCAGAAGGAAGATGGAGTAGAGCAGACACAGCAGCATGAGGCCGGCGGCCAGCGCGAACACCCCGTAGTAGTTGAGGGCCACGAACAGCGGCGAGGACAGCGCTGACGCCAGCATCTGGGCCGAGTACATCGAGACGTCCACTATACCCAGTCTGCGAGCAGAGAGTTCTGGGTGGCAGGAGAGATCCTTTCATCAGACGCGAACAGCTCCATGCTGCAAATGCTCATTTGTTCTCCCATTACATTTACACTACTGGCCACTAAAATTGCTACACCATGAAGATGACGTGCTACACACGCGAAATTTAAACGGCAGCAAGAAGATGCTGTGATATGCAAATGATTAGCTTATCAGAGCATTCACACGAGGTTGGTGCCGGTGGTGACACCTACAACACGCTGACGTGAGGAAAGTTTCCAACCGATTTCTCATACACAAACAGCAGTTGACGTTCGTTGCCTGGTGAAACGTTGTTGTGATGCCTCGTGTAAGGAGGACAAATGCGTACCATCATGTTTCCGACTTTCATAAAGGTGGGATTGTAGCCTATCGCGATTGCTGTTTATCATATCGCGACATTGGTGCTCGCGTTGGTCGAGATCCAATGACCCGTAGCAGAATATGGAATCGGTGGGTTCGGGAGGGCAATACGGAACGCCGTGCTCGATCCCAACGGCATCGTATCACTATCAGTCGAGATGACAGGCATCTTATCCGCATGGCTGTAACGGATCGTGCAGCCACGTCTCGATCACAGAGTCAACAGCTGGGGACGTTTGCAAGACGACAACCATCTGCACGAACAGTTCGACTATGTTTCCAGCAGCATGGACTATGAGCTCGGAGACCATGGCTGCGGTTACCATTGACGCTGCATCACAGACAGGAGCGCCTACGATGGTGTACTCAACGACAAACCGGGGTGCACGAATGGCAAAACGCCAGTTTTTCGAATGAATCCAGGTTCTGTTTACATCATCATGATGATCGCATCCGTATTTGGCGACACCGCGGTGAACGCACATTGGAAGCGTGTATTCGTCATCGCCATACTGGCGTATCACCCGGCGTGATGGTACGGGGTGTCATTGGTTACACGTCTCGGTCACCTCTTGTTCGCACTGACGGCAGTTTGAACGGTGGACGTTACATTTCAGATGTGTTACGACCCGTGGCTCTACCCTTCATTCGATCCCTGCGAAACCCTACATTTCAGCAGGATAATGCACGACCGCATGTTGCAGGTCCTGTACGAGTCTTTCTGAATACAGAAAATGTTCGACTGCTGCCCTGGCCAGCACGTTCTCCAGATCTATCACCAACTTAAAACGTTTGGTCAATGGTGGCCGAGCAACTGGATCGTCACAATACGCCAGTCCCTACTCTTGATGAACTGTGGTATCGTGTTGAAGCTGCATGTGCAGCAGTAGCTGTACACGCCATCCAAGCTCTGTTTGACTCAATGGCCAGGCGCATGAAGGCCGTTAATACGGCCAGATGTGGTTGTTCTGGGTACTAATTTCTCAGGATCTATGACCCAACTTGCGTGAAAATGTAATCACATGTCAGTACTAGTATAATATATTTGTCCAATGAATACCCGTTTATCATCTGCATTTGTTCTTGGTGTAGCAATTTTAATGGCCAGTAGTGTATTTACACTATGTGAAAGTTAACCTGGTTATACGTCATGCCGCTGGCTTTACGAACACGTGTACACGCCTACCCTAAGATATCTTTTTAATGCCCCACTACATTGATGAGCAACTCATGATGATTGTGACATTATTATAACAATGACACAGAAAATGGTTTAGCTTAATCATGAGAAACTAATTACATTGCATACTGATCTCAGATAAATGATTTATAAATTCGTGGTCTTCCATCGATTTTACCAAATCCAAAGACTACATCTGACTGTGAGCTAACAATGTTAGCAGCATCAAACATTTTTGCTAACAGTATGAGCAACAATGATTGATTTTATTGCACAGTATCTATTTACGAAATGGAAAAATGGTTGCCTGGTCATCCAGGCCGAACTGCAGGTTGCCTATCTAACGACTTCCTGGGGAACAGAAATTTCATTTTCAATATTTCTTTTAATTATTGGCCGAATTTAAATTTTAAAATGCTGTTATAATTTAACATTAAAAGGAATAATTTTACGTTAAAGGTTTAATATAGCATTATTGTTACGCGCTGTGTATATGTTTTGAGGCATTGTAACTAAAGGCATGCAATTTCCCGACTATATTCATTCAGTATTTCAGAATGATAACACTTTTTGAATTCTAACAAACTATAGACATAATTTTAGACCCTTACGAACTTTTTCTCGCTGACATCCCCACAAAATAAAGATGTCTATCGCGTCCTGTATTTTTGCTGTTCATGGAGAAAACTTCCGCATCTATTGCATCTTTACTAATATCGTTATTCAGAACAGATTATGTAGACTGTGCTGACAAACACCACTGAACGCGACTGCAAAATTGTATCGTTCTTTGACGGATAGTTCAGGAGATACGATGTCATAAACATTGATATATGCCGAAAACTGCAATGTCTACAACCATAAATATTTTACATACTTAAGGTAAAATATTTAAAACATTAACTCATTTTAAAGTAATCAGACCGTATGAAATTGTTTTATATTTAGAAGTTCGTGTCTTTAAGTAGCCATGAGCGCCGATTTACTGTTTTAGGTTACAAGGTGATACTCTTATTGAATACGGGGATACGGGATTAGCCGAGCGGTCTAAGGCGCTGCAGTCATGGATTGTGCGGCTGGTCCTGGCGGAGGTTCGAGTCCTCCCTCGGGCATGGGTGTGTGTGTTTGTCCTTAGGATAATTTAGGTTAAGCAGTGTGTAAGCTTAGGGACTGATGACCTTAGCAGTTAAGTCCCGTAAGATTTCACACACACATTTGAACATTTGAATACGGGGACATTGACATAAAAAAAGAAACCTTGAACTGAAGTTGCACATGCTTCATTAACAGCCTCATGTAAAAGAGTAAGTTATGTATTAAACCTCGAGTATCTACCTGAGCTCCTTCTGCCCCACAGGGCTGACGTCGGCGATGTAGACATTGGCAACAGCCATGAGGATCAACAGGCCGCCGCTGAAGGTGGCCGCTATGGACGGCATGAGCAACCACTCCGGCGCTAGGCCTGGAATCGCAGACAGCACGGAGAACACGCCGTACGTGATGGCGTTCCCTGCAAGAGAGGGGGCGATTTTGAAACTGACACACACTAGCAGGACGTTATTCAGAGACAGACCAATCACGATAGATCTTATTTTACAAGTGTGTACAACTCGCGTTAATTCTGAAGCAAGGGCAGCTTTGAAATCTAGTTGAATAGTCAAAGACACCTTCTGCACATACCGGCAAAGGACCAGATGAAGATGGGTCGCCGTCCAAACTTGTCGCTCCAGCTGACAACGAAGAGCGACACAATGGCGGGCACGGTGGCCTCGATGATGCCTCTCCAGGTGTTGAGTGTGCTGGAGTAGGTGCGGTCCTCGTTGGTGCACACGTTGGGGTCACTGGAGCCACACACGCGCTCCAGGAAGAGCCCGTTAACCACCGAGTGCGTCAGCTGGTAGGAGAACATGAACAGCAGCACCAGCGGCTCCACCGTTGGCCGGATGCGCCACCACTTCACTGCAACACGACGCACTCGTTCACTTCCTAGGTCACTGTGAGCTTTTTAACTACTGCTAGGAGCTAACCTATAAGGAAGCGCTTCTATGACAAGTTGGAATGCAAAATGCGCTAAAATTGGCCCAAGAGATGCCGCAACTGTTGTCTACATAAAGCGACAATGAGGTCATAATCCAAAATGGCCGTACACCACGACCTTTTATGTATCAAATGACAAGCCGCACTCCCCTGGTCTATGACATTCATATTCCAAGAACCCACAGCTCATTTATAGAAATGGAGGTGGCCATTAAATCGAATCATTCAGTCTCATCCCCGTACTTCACCGGGCATTAACATGAATCTGCCAAACACAGTGTTCTCCAGACAAGCCAACTAGATGTGCCCAAACGTATCCAAACAATATGAACCTTTTGAGCAATCCTGAAAGTATTTATCCAAAACAATTACATAAAGGTTGTAATTCGTAGTACTCCACCCCCAAATTAAGTGCCCCAATGTTATTTTCTGGCTATCCATATTTGGCTAAAGAATAACATGCTGAAAAGGCAGTTGACGTTTCACGTTACGCCTAAATGAAGTTATGTAGCAAAACTAAGCTGACCAAGATTATATCAACAGGGAACACATGTAGGCTAAACTACTGTGCTAAGCAGGCAAGCACGCAAACAAATCACGGTCTCAAAGTAAATACTTACACATTTAAACTGTTGTATGATTTTGTCCAGTGTTACAATGGTATCTCGACATCTAAAAAACATTAAGGTTGTTGGCATTTCAACCTGAAGATGTGTCATTATCTGTGGTTCCAACAACGAGCTGACGTCACCTAGCGTTTTTTCTAGTTTTTTAGTAATGCTTCATCTTAGAAGCACCATAATAGGGAGGGGGTCAAAGATAATACATCATGTTGTATGTTTTAGCCGAATATTACTTTTTATTTGCTTTTGAACTATACCTATTAGAGGTTTTGTACAAAACAAAAGTTTGAGGGGAATGCTGCTATATTAACCAACGGGAACTATGGTGCCGTGATCCTCTAAAACGTTCAAGACAATATTTCCTATAATCAGCTACTAAATAATACCAACGTATTCTAGCCAGGGCAAATGCCTTGATTAAGCAAAGTGCTTTTCAACAGCCGGCCGGTGTGGCCGTGCGGTTCTAGGCGCTTCAGTCTGGAACCGCGTGACCGCTACGGTCGCAGGTTCGAATCCTGCCTCGGGCATGAATGTGTGTGATGTCCTTAGGTTAGTTAGGTTTAATTAGTTCTAAGTTCTAGGCGACTGATGACCTCAGAAGTTAAGTCGCATAGTGCTCAGAGCCATTTGAACCATTTTTTGCTTTTCAACACAAACCGTACTGGGTTGTTCCTGGAAGTCCGCTTAAGAATGAGTTTGATTAATATTGTCCCATATGTGATCTCATAGGCCTATTGTTTTAGTAGTGAATCCTTAGCACTGAGAGAGTTACATGAAATCTGGCTAAGTATTGCCACTTCTTTTCCTATGACAAGAATAACCAATTATATTGGGAGATGGCAGCTATGTGGCCTGAGAGTAGGCTTTAATTATGAGCTGTTCCACAGATGCGTACCAACACGTCACGGCAGCAGGAAGCTCTGTTCGTCGAGAGGTAGCTTATTCTCGTACGTCGAATACTGAAATTTGGCTCGCCTCAAAATCAACCCTTCATTCCTTAACAGCTATGAAGGCGTCCGAACAGTCCTGCCAACATCAGCTTATGAGGGACTGCTACCCCTGGAGCTAGGAGGCCTGCACCTGTGTCCCTCCATCACAAGGCTAGCTGTGTGTCCCCTGCCACCGGGGTGTGATCGCAGCAGACGACGAGGTGCGGCTCGCATCGCACGCCTAGACACGCACTCACCTGCGGCTGTTGGAGACTCTTCTGCAGGCTCATCCTTCACGCTTCTCTCGTCATAAGACATCGCTTCTCTCGGTGCTGCGTCGTTGACCGTAGAGTTCATCGTGGCGGCCACCCAGTACACTAAAACACAAGCAGTAAAATATGAATACAACATAACTTTCAACAAAGTTGTTTCTGATGTGCTGCTAGCCACAGAAATGGCGCAGCTCTCCGTTATAAGATATACTCGAGAAAACTGTGAACATGACAGTGGTATTTCACACTATGTCACACGGATAGTCGTTTCGTCAACTGAAATATTCTAACATCACATAATTCTAAATTATCCCAAAAACAATATTTAAATGGCTTTTCGAGAACATATTCTATAGAAGCGGAACTTTCAAAAAAGAGAATTAGTCTGGACCATAAGGAAAAAAATCTTGGAGAATTATCCAGCGTTAGAGCTGTCTAAGTTAACGACAAGCTCTCAAGCTAATTTTCGCGCTACAATCTCGCCAGCGTTCCTAAACGGCTACATTTTGCTGCAGTAGAATTTCCCGTGAGGTAAGCAGGACTTAAGAAATCTCCATGACGCTGGTAGTACATTTATTATTATAATGGTGATGTTCAATATTATTATTATTGTTATTGTTAGCTTACTGTTATAACTATTATTATTATTATTATTATTACTGTAATACTCGAAAAAATATCCTCTGAACGAAAACGAGTTGAAGTTCGTTACCTAGATGTAACATACTAAACAAAGATTTTTCTCTCAGCAGAAATGTAAATTTTTTTTATATTCCTATGCCTCCACGCTAGTGCAAATTAGCTTCATTGGGGTATGGTGTATATAAACTTATGTTTATTGTATTACAATATGAACTGCTTTAAAATCTAAATCTTGTTCATATTACTTACTTCGAAAATATTTAGATGTTGCTAACTAGCTTGTAAAAAATGGAATGAACACCTAGTTCAACAATTTTCAGCTAGAAGATATGCTATATTCCTTGTAGATAAGAGATAAACAGAAGTTGCAGAATAGGGATTTTCAAGTCGTGTGACGTGCTACAAAAATGAATCAATGACATATGGAAGGAACGAATGCAATACAAATGATAAGACAGAGATCGAAAAACTAAAATGGGAAGAGTATTTGAGCGAACGAAACAAATGGAGTTCCAACTGTCTTGCTTGAGTATAGGTAAGCCAAAAGGACGACGAAATATAGGAAGGCCTCTCTCCAGAAAGGTGGACAATTCCCTTTAAAAGGAATACGCTCGCAGACGTATGCCTCGAAGTTGTGACGATTCATTCATATTAATATCTTATACATGTTCAGCAGTCAGGTCATATGTTACGGACCAGTTTACAACGTAATGTCTGCGAATTTTTCAATATTCACAATTTTCCTAGGCTTTCATAGTGACTTTACACAGCAGACGATACGCTAGCAACATATATCACATTCAAGCGCACTTTGTAAAATTCGTTCACTTTCGAATATTACAAATTTCATTGACCCAACGACACCGTGACAGGAGTGACAGAATAATGTAACGAGGAATACCAACTGACGTTGAGGTGTCTTTAGAAAATTATAAGAGATCGGATTAGCTTTATTGACACCTTATCTTAATGATTTGGAATAAAATATCAGATGTAACCTTACCACATGGCAAGTGACCCATTTATTTTTGCCACCCTCTGAAATTATTCTGAATTTAACTCGGTAATATTATGGTGGATGCCAGACAACAATCTCCGTGAGCAGATGTACTGTTTTCGTAGTGGACGGAAATGTCTGACCACGAAATGCATTCGGTAAGCTCAATGAGTAGACGTACTATTATCGTAGTGGACGGAATTGCCTGACCTGAAAAAGTATTAGTAAGAAGCAGAAATGACTAATAACAGAAAATTTCTGTTGTATTTGAGAAGGTGAATAACTACTCAGTTAAAATGGTAAAATGTGGAATGATCATTGTTTGTCCATGACACAGGGTCCTTTCTCATAACATGAGAGCTAACCCTCATCTGAGAAACATACACTCTGTATGAAGTTTATTCAGACGTGAAGCATGGAAGTCCTAAGCTACATCAATACCGAGTCACGGGAATGGCAATGCGCCCGAATGTGAGCCGAATGATTAGATTGAATAATTTTTGGATAAAACAAGTGACAAGCTTTTCATTCGTAGACACAATATCGGGAAACAGTACCTCATTTAACAAAGTCATTGCTTACAAAGCTCTTGTGCAATGGATTCAGGAATGTTGCAAGCATGAGGGAGATATCTACGGAATACCTGGAACAGGAGTTACTGACTCAAGTGAAAAGAGTAGTCTAAATTGTAATAATGTTATTTAACTCCAGGAGAACGTTGCAGATGCGAAAAATTTGAAATGGCAGGCAGGAGGCAAAATAAGTACAACCAACAGAATTCTGCTCTTTTAATTTCAAAAAGCAGCCTCTCCCAAATGTAACACGTTTGATTTAAAGTCTTGTAATCAAATTCAACGTAAGGCAGCGAAATAATGATTATAATAAATGTTCTGAAGAGCGACTGAGAACGGCTGTTGTGTTACGGAGGTGTGTTACCGAGTTGTTGATGGTAACGTTGTAAGTTCTTCGCAACTTGCTGTTTCTGTCAGCGATCACCCATGTGTTCCCTAACGGGTAGTGATGCCCTTTCAGCACGCAGTCAACTAAAGGTACAAAACTGCACTTTGATCAATTTCATTTTTTTTTGTAATTGTGTTGATCGCAATATCACATTAATTTACAATTTGTTGACTATTACTTTCGGTTGCTAGACAACCATTTCCAGATCAGTCTTACTATAGACAGTACCTATGGACACGTAGGCTAGAAAACCATCGTTAGTGAGTGTATCTCGGAACATGCTCACTCACGAGCAAGACTTTAAGGACACTGTTGGTCATATTAACAAAGTTACTCAATGCCGAGCCATGCTTACTAACAAGGGAACCTCCCCATCGCACCCCCCTCAGATTTAGTTATAATTTGGCACAGTAGATAGACCTGGAAAAACTGAACACAGATCAATCGAGAAAACAGGAACAAGTTGTGTGGAACTATGAAAAAAATAAGCAAAATATGCAAACTGAGTAGTCCGTGCGCAAGATCGGCAGCATCAAGGGTTCTATGAGCTCAAGAGCGCCGTGGTCCCGTGGTTAGGGTGAGCAGCTGCGGAATGAGAGGTCCTTGGTTGAATCCTTCCCTCGAGTGAAAAGTTTAGTTTTTATTTTCAGACGATTGTTACATCCACAAGAAAACCTAAATCGGGCAAAGTAGAAGAATCCTTTTACCCATTCGCCAAGTGTACAAGTTAAGTGGGTCGACAACATATTCCTGTCATGTGACGCACCAGTGTCGTATAGAATACATCAGACATGTTTTCCTGCGGAGGAATCGGTTGACCTATGACCTTGTGATCAAATGTTTTCGGTTCCCATTGGAGAGGCACGTCCTTTCGTCTACTAATAGCACGGTTTTGCGGTGCGGTCGCAAAACACCGACACTAAACTTATTACAGCGAACAGAGACGTCAATGAACGAACGGACGGATCATAACTTTGCGAAAATAAAGAAAGTAAACTATTCACCCGAGGGAAAACTTGAACCAAGGACCTCTCGTTCCGCAGGTGCTTACGCTAACCACGGGACAACGGCGCTCCTGAGCTCACACTCTCCTTGATGTTGCCTATCTTGCGCATGGACTACTCAGTTTGTATATTTTGCTTATTTTTTTCATAGTTCCACTCAACTTCTTCCTGTTTTCTCGATTGATCTGTGTTCAGTTTTTCAAGGACTATCCACCGTGTCAAATTATAACTAAATCTGAGGGGGGTGCGATGGGGAGGTTCCCTTGTAAGAACTGTGTACTTGAGTAAGTTAAAATGATGACAATATCCTCAATAGTAAGCGTAATACGTCAATGATAAAAAATATTTTTATCACTGACGTATTCATCTTACTAACAAGGAAGTCGCGATCATTGTATTCAAGTACTTCGCGACCACGATATTACTGCACTTGGCCTCCCGTGGCCGTTATCGGAAACACGTTACAGTAAACAAGTACAGTGCTGACTAAGGAAAGAGCATCGAACTGAGACTGATTTCAAGACAATTGAACATATATCATCAAATGGCTCAGTGTGTGCTCGTGAAATATCACGATAAAAACTTATCGAGGAGCTCTCAGTCCCACATGCAATAATATAATGGCCGTCTAATATACTGTTGTTAGTAAGCGTAGTTCAGAATGAGTAACTTCGTTGGTATGACCAATAGTGCATTTAAAACCTGACTCTTTAATGGGTATGTTCCAAGATACATTCATCGATGATGGTTCTGTAGCCTACATGTACAATGGCACTGTGTCTATCGTAAGATTGATTTGAAGATGATTGTCTAGTAACCGAAACTAGTACTCCCACATTGTAAATTTATGTGCTATTGTGATCAATATAATTAAAACATTTTTAAGAAAATATTCGATTGCTTATCTCCATCACCTGACAATGGCAGATCCTATAAACTTTGACCAATATTTTTTGTGTAATGAGTACAAATCGATGCTTTCCAATAACATACTGAGCATCGGAGGACACATTCCATGAGCCATCTATTTTTAGGTCGACACCACCTCCACATTACAAAAATGGGATTGAAAATATCTTCGTAAACAAAAGTGGAAATACGCCTGACGGTCCCAAGAAAGGACATCCGTCAGATCTGACGTTTCTGAGACATTAGTTGCAAAGCTTAAATTACGTTACACCAAGAACAGTGGACAGGGCACCAGAAGAGACAGAGGCACACTGACACTGCAGACCGACTCACCTGTATTCTAGGAGTAGTTCGTTGTCCCTACTAGACTTGTTGACTCCCGCTGTAGCCGCGCTTTAAATATAAAGATAACCGGATGTAGTGGGTTGTCGAGGAGATAGAGATTTTCGATAGCGCCCATCACTGAGATAAGTTTGCACGTAACGGAGTGCATGCTCTCAGTATGACAAGTAATCAATAAAACCCTAAATTTTATGTAATAACATTTTTTAGTTTAATTTTCACGAATTATGTTGCTGACGTTGGTATATTGTTCAAATGGCTCTGAGCACTATGGGACTTAACATCTCTGGTCATCAGTCCCCTAGAACTTAGAACTACTTAAACCTAACTTACCTAAGGACATCACACACATCCATGCCCGAGGCAGGATTCGAACCTGCGACCGTAGCAGTCGCGCGGTTGCGGACTGAAGCGCCTAGAACCGCTTGGCCACCGCGGCCGGCGACGTTGGTATATTTCGTTTCGCGTTACATATTTTTATATATATTTCACTATAATTAATTGTTTTTACTTATTTTAACTTTATGTAGCTACAATTATGTACTATTGCTTTTAAATGCTTCTTTATATTTCCCTACAGCGTAAGTAGCCTGCTCCCTTGAAAAAATCTAAATCCAACTTGCCATATAAGCTGAAGATAGGAAGTAAATTAAAAGGTGGCGCAAAACAGGTATTAGAAGGTATTTGTCGGCTGTGGTTTGACTGTGTGCCGTAGATGATTCTCCTCGTGATATTCTTGTACTGTAGCTGTGAATACTCTACGGCTCACTGATGTCTCAGTTCATATTTCAGAGTGGAAACAACAACACTGACATTTTACGATAATTCTGGATGTACTGTGGCGGTGAGACGCGCCCTCAACAGAATACTGATCAATAACAGCACCATCAGGAATGACTACTGCTCGATGAGAACACAGAACAGAACTGAAGTCAAGTTGAGACAACAAAATTTAAGCGTCCTCTGACACAGATCTTGTGTAATGTTTTCCCTGTTTCTTAACGGGTTGATGAATTGTTCTGAAAAGACCAGATCCCTATATGGTGCCAGGAAGGGCCAGTTACGGCAACCAGACTCAGTTGTAACCCTGTGGACTGTGGAACTAGTGCGTACTTTATTCAGCTATGAGCCCGCTATACGTACAAGACATGCAGCATATCATCTCATGACGTCACGACGGTCTCTCCAAACAATAATGAAAGACAAACTTAAGTTTTTCCATCACAAAATTCAACTGTATCAGCCGTTGGGGCAGTCGATACATATTATATTTGAAACTTACTGGCAGATTAAAACTATGCGCCGGGCCGAGATTCGAACTCGGGAGTTCTGCAAGGTTTGCAGGAGAGCTTCTGTAAAGTTTGGAAGGTAGGATACGAGGTACTGGCAGAAGTAAAGCTGTGAGGACGGGGCGTGAGTCGTGCTTGGGTAGCTCAGTTGGTAGAGCACTTGCCCGCGAAAGACAAAGGTCCCGAGTTCGAGTCTCGGTCCGGCACACACTTTTAATCTGCCAGGAAGTTTCATATCAGCGCACACTCCGCTGCAGAGTGAAAATCTCATTCTCGTATCATGAGGCACACTTCCAGCTACATGGGTACTTCAACGAACAGGACTGGAATCTCTGGCCTACTGAGAATCGACAAAAAGTCACTGTGTCATGTGCAGTCAGAGCACAGTGGATCGTTGGACCACTTTTTATTGGCAGACCTGTCACAGCAGACAAATACAGACTGTTACTGTAACATGAATTTGTTCCGGCAGCAAGACGCGTCCGAAAGCTCCGAAAGTACTGGTTCATGCAGCGTGGAGCACGTCCACACCATACTGCGGACGTCTTAGATTATTTTGAGCCAGAATAGTGTAAGATATGATGAATGACCCAAAACTATAAATGTAATGTCTGTTGAAGAGCAATTCGTAGGAACACTCACTCTGAGATAATATTTCGTCAAGTTTTTTTATCGGCATCTACTTCGTGAACTACATCTGCTACTTATAAATTTTCGTGCTGATGTTCTAACTAAAAAAAAAGACAACGATAAATTAGGCGAAACAAAGGAACTAGTTTCCAAAAATTATTGCAGCTCATGTTATCCATCGTGAAGCGGTTACAATGGTGTATACGCCTCTGGTCCCAAATAGCTTTGCGTCCAAAAATGGCTTGAATAAGTGACTGTTTAAAATCAGCACTTGTAGTTCTTGCTACATTATTGTCTTAGTATGGAGGTTTCATTACTAGAATACTGGGAAAACGTAGTCAGTCTACAGATGAGATTGCTTATGAGACACTCATACGACTCGTCTTCGAACATAGATCAACTCTGTTAGATCCATACTGTAATGGTATTTGAATTACGTAACCATTACGGCACCTCACCTCAACCTCTCGATACCAGCAAAATTCTACTGTGTTTCTGTTAAATAGTTAACATATTTCTATGAAAACATTCAGATTTGATTTCATTAATGTAGAGGTACTTCGATACATCGATATGTATATACTGCAATGATATTACTCTTATGTGTATTCTTTCCTTTGTCACTATGATCATTGACGTACTTGTAATTCTGATTTTTGGGCGCGTAAGCGGTTATTAGAGAGTCAAGCTTTGGTCGTCATGCTAAAAAGACGCAAATTGTAGTCAGTTTATGAAATGTGAACCTTAACAGTGAGGAAGATATTTTCAAGTATGTTTTATATTGTGAAGTGATGTTTTGGAACGAGTTACGTGATATTGCAATAAAAGTAATAAAAAAGAAGTGTAACTTAAATTCGGAGTGCTGATTACTTTTTTACATCACCATTGTCCTAACTTGCAAAAGTTTAATCTTCAAGAATGGTTTATGAAACACATCTATAAAACTTTTGAATATCGCAGAATAACACCTAGGCCTCTTTGCATCCGAGCTTGGAATCATCAATACCTAGATTTTCGACGATTGAGCCATGAGTTCACAACGAGACCAGCGTGGGAAACACGAAAAGATGAGTGCCTAGTTTATACATTATTTCAAGAAATGACTTTATTAACTGTGCTCTAATGACACCTGCCACATAATATAAATTTGTTGTTGCCCGAAAATGCAATATTTTGCAGCGTGAGCAACACTACAATCATAATTAATTTTTGACCTTTGTTGTGGTAGCGTTGTTAGAATACGAAACAACACAGTCAGAAGTCATTGAAAGTATTTTATCGGTCACTCGCTGTGTTAAGAGATCAACGGGCGTCGAGACTGGACAGGTGAGGTGATAACGTCACAAGTGTCGGAGGCTGAGGCCTGAAGGCTGATGAGTGTCTTACAGCCGAAGACATCTGTGAAACAGCGGTGTCTGTAACAACATTTTGTTAGCGTAGAATGAAATTTTCACTCTGCAGCGGATTGTGCGCTGATGTGAAACTTCCTGGCAGATTAAAACGGTGTGCCGGGCCGAGACTCGAACTCGGGACCTTTGCCATTCGCGGGCAAGTGCTGTACCAACTGAGCTACCCAAGCACGACTCACGCCCCGTCCTCACAGTTTTACCTCTGCCTGTACCTCGTCTCCTACCTTCCAAACTTCACAGAAGCTCTCCTGCGAAGCTTGCAGAACTAGCACTCCTGGAAGAAAGGATATTGCGGAGAGTGTTAGATCTACAAGGTTCGCCGGAGAGCTTCTGTGAAGTTTGGAAGGTAGGAGACGAGGTACTGGCGGAATTAAAGCTGTGAGGACGGGGTGTGAGTCGTGCTTGGGTAGCTCAGTTGGTAGAGCACTCGCCCGCGAAAGGCAAAGGTCCCGAGTTCGAGTCTCGGTCCGGCACACCGTTTTAATCTGCCAGGAAGTTTCATTTTGTTAGCGTGATTGTTACAACGAATACTGTCTTCTCCGGCGTTGAGGAAACGGGCAGGGCTGCTTGCTCGTTCGGGTGTCAGCGAGGAATGCTAGACACAGCACTCTGACAGCTGACGTAGCTCGTGGCAAGTCAGGCACACTGCGTGACAGCGAGGTGGCACGGGGTGCGGTAGCGAGGGCCAGCGAGGTGGCCCACGGACGTGCCTCTGTGGATACGGAGGGCCTCAGTGCTCTTGCAGGTGGACACACACTTAGTCCTGTACCCACAGAATAATCTGGATGGCGACTGTCACGGATGTGAAAGCACAGGGCTCCTTCAGACACACACGGTACAGCCAGGAAGGCGGTACACGTACAACCTGGAAAGCGGCACCAGGTGCCCACCAAGCAAACAGAAGATGGCAGCTCACAGTAAATCGGTTTGGGCCTTCACCACAGAAAGGCTCAGTACGCCCGAATCTTCTATCAGTCAAGGCTGTGACCCGTCGGTGGCGGCAGCATGGAGCGTTGGAGTCCAGACACAGCTCGCAGACTCCACTCTTCTAGTAGAAGCCTTCAAACAGGCAGCATGCAGCACATCACAGTTCGCCAGCAGCTTTAACATGAAATTAGCGAGATTGTCATTCAGCCGGGATTGGTCAAGCGGACGGAATGACCAGACACTGAGGCCGAGATGACTGAAGCAGGGGTATTTAAAAGTCAAACACTACGTCATTGTAGCAGGCTAGGCGGCAATTTCCCTCGTTTAAGCAGAGGTACCAGAGGCCCTGTCCGCACAGCGGTGTCTCAGTTATGGAAGCTTTTACCTGCCCCTGAATTTCTCATCGGTACTAAAAAGCCTTGGAACGACCGAGCTTGGATGTTGCATGTCATTACTCTTTACACTACTGGCCATTAAAATTGCTACACCAAGAACAAATGCAGATGATAAACGGGTATTCATTGGACAAATATATTATACTAGAACTGACATGTGATTACATTTTCACGCAATTTGGGTGCATAGATCCTGAGAAATCGGTACCCAGAACAACCACCTCTGGCCGTAATAACGGCCTTGATACGCCTGGGCATTGAGTCAAACAGAGCATGGATGCCATGTACAGGTATAGCTGCCGATGCAGCTTCAACACGATACCACAGTTCATCAAGAGTATTGACTGGCGTATTGCGACGAGCCAGTTGCTCGGCCACCATTGACCAGACGTTTTCAGTTGGTGAGACATCTGGAGAATGTGCTGGCCAGGGCAGCAGTAGAACATTTTCTGTATCCAGAAAGGCCCGTACAGGACCTACAACATGCGGTTGTGCTTTATCCTGCTGAAATGTAGGGTTTCGCAGGGATCGAATGAAGGGTAGAGCCACTGGTCGTAAAACATCTGAAATGTAACATCCACTGTTCAGAGTGCCGTCAATGCGAACAAGAGGTGACAGAGACGTGTAACCAATGGTACCCGATACCATCACGCCGGGTGATACGCCAGTATGGCGATGACGAATACACGCTTCCAATGTGCGTTCACCGCGATGTCGCCAAACACGTATGCGACCATCATGATGCTGTAAACAGAACCTGGATTCATCCGAAAAAATGACTTTTGCATTCGTACAGCCAGGTTCGTCGTTGAGGACACCATCGCAGGCGCTCCTGTCTGTGATGCAGCATCAAGGGTAACCGCAGCCATGGTCTCCGAGCTGATAGTCCATGTTGCTGCAAACGTCGTCGAACTGTTCGCGCAGATGGTTGTTGTCTTGCAAACGTCCCCATCTGTTGACTCGGGGATCGAGACGTGACTGCACGATCCGTTACAGCCATGCGGATAAGATGCCTATCATCTCGACTGCTACTGATACGAGGCCGTTGGGATCCAGCACCGCGTTCCGTATTACCCTTATGAACCTACCGATTCCATATTCTGCTAACAGTCATTGGATCTCGACCAACGCGAGCAGCAATGTCGCCATACGATAAACCGCAATCGCGATAGCTTACAATCCGACCTTTATCAAAGTCGGAAACGTGATGGTACGCATTTCTCCTCCTTCAACGAGGCATCACAATAACGTTTCACCAGGCAACGCCGCTCAACTGCTGTTTGTGTGTATGAGTAATCGGTTGGAACCTTTCCTCATGTCAGCACGTTGTAGGTGTCGCCACTGGCGCCAACCTTGTGTGAATGCTCTGAAAAGCTAATCATTTGCATATCACAGCATCTTCTTCCTGTTGGT
This sequence comes from Schistocerca cancellata, assembly GCF_023864275.1. Classification (NCBI taxonomy): domain Eukaryota; kingdom Metazoa; phylum Arthropoda; class Insecta; order Orthoptera; family Acrididae; genus Schistocerca; species Schistocerca cancellata. The sequence goes on along the minus strand of NC_064626.1, from coordinate 867,490,564 downwards.
TAAATTTCGTGTCTGTAGCACGTCATGTTCGTGGTGTAGCAATTTTAATGGCCGGTAGTGTATTTTATAGTTTGCAGAACGACGTTCTGAGTGCTGTCATACTGCTCTGTTTGCGCTCCTAGAAACGCATGTGTTCGCTGTGTAACAAGGCCATGTGTGCTCCAGATTGTGACTGTGACACAAGGTCTGAGTCAGACTTTCTTCTTTTATCGTGTGTGCCATGAACGAGCTTCAAAAATTAATTAGTGCATCTGGGATCAGTGTTGCTGCCCTTATTCGAAAATATTTTGGATAGGTGTCATGGGTGTTGTGTGATGTCTTTAGGTTAGTTAGGTTTAAGTAGTTCTAAGTTCTAGGGGACTGATTACCATACATGTTAAGTTCCATAGTGCTCAGAGCCATTTGAACCATTTTGATTGGTGTCATCCTAGAACAACTTCATATTCATAGGTTTTATTTACAAATGTTTACATCTGGCAATTATTGTTTAACAACTCACAAGATTGTGTTTTATGCTGCCTACCACTCTGTTCCCTAAAATCTAGTTTTAATCGCTAATTACTATAATCCGATAGTAGGTATTGCGACAAGTAAGTCCAATTCTTATTGTTTATGTATGAAATCACGCCATTCTATGATAGGTCTGTAGGACTGGCAGCTTTACGCTTCAAGCTTAGGTACAACATACAAGTTCATATAAGAAACACGGCTATTCTAGAAGTTAACACACTTACGGCAATCAAATTCCGGCGATGTTGTTTTGAAACTTTTGAAAATGCCTGAACATCTGTTCTGTTGTAATACTTCCTTTTTCTTCTGTGAATTTCGTATCTATCGTGTGTAGGAGTTCTGGATCCAATGGACCATTAGGAAAGGTCAGCTTCTGTGTAGGCAGGATATCCAAAAGTTCGTCTTGCCAATATACGCTGATCAGCCAGAACATTATGACCATCTGTCTAATAGTCGGTATGTCTATCTTTGACATGCATAACAGTGACGACGCGACGTGAGATGGAAGCAATGGAAGCAATGAAGACAGGAAGCCGTGGTAGGTCGGTGGAGGGAGTTGACACATATCTGCACACATAAGTCATCTAATTTCTATAATTCTGGGGAGGGAGGCGATGAGCTTTCACGCCACATTCAATCACATACCAGATGTGTTCGATCGGGTTCAGATCTGTGGAGTTTGGGAGTCAAACACATCAACTAGAACTTGCCACTGTGTTCCTAGAACCACTCCATCACGCTCCTGACCTTGTGACATGACGCATTATCTTGCTGAAAAATGCCAATGCCGTCGGGAACCATGATGCTTTTGAACGGGCGTACGTGGATTGCAAACAGCGTACGATACTCCTTGGCCGTTATGATGCCTTGCACTAGTTCCACTGGACCCATGGATGCCCACGGCAATGTTTCCCAAAGCTTTATGGAGTCGCCGGCAGCTTGTCTGCGTCCTGCAGGAAAGGTGTCAAGGAGCTGTCCCCCTGGAAGAAGACTGATTCGTGCCCTCTCATCGGCATGAAGAATAAGGGATTCGGATCAAATGCAACGCTCTGCCACTGTGGCAACGTATAGCGGAATTGTGACGTGCGCATTTCAGTTGCAGTTGCCGATGTCGTGGTGTTGATAATGGCACATGCGTGGGTGATAGGCTGTGGACACCCATCGTTAGGAGAGTTCGGTTCACTGTGTATTCAGACACTTTTGTAGTCTGCCCAACATTAAAGTCTGATGGTAGTTCCGTCACAGTTCACCACCTATTCTGTTTTACGAGTCTGCTAGCCTACGGCGTCCGACATCTGTAATGAGGGGTGGCCGCCCAATCCCAAGACGTCTGGAAGTGGTTTCATCTTGATATCGCCACGTGTTGGAGACACTCAGCAGAGCACTCCTCGCCGGCCGCGGTGGTCTCGCGGTTCTAGGCGCGCAGTCCGCAACCGCGCGACTGCTACGGTCGCAGGTTCGAATCCTGCCTCGGGCATGGATGTGTGTGATGTCCGTAGGTTAGTTAGGTTTAAGTAGTTCTAAGTTCTAGGGGACTGATGACTACAGCTGTTAAGCCCCATAGTGCTCAGAGCCATTTGAACCAAGAGCACTCCTCGAACACTCGACAGGTCGTGAAGTTTCCGAAATGCTCGTACCGAACCTCCAGGCCGTAACAGTCTGTCCTCGGTCAAACTCAGATGGATTGCGTCCATACTCGATTCTACACAAGGACAGCATGCTCACTAATACTACTGTGCGTGTCTAACGAGCAATCATTCCTCGCCAAGTGACGCTGCTATCACGTGAACGGGTTTATATCGCTGGTAGGTCTGGGGGTCATAATGTTTCGTCGGGTCAGTGTAACTTTGCTGTTGACAACTTAATCATGGTTGTACCCGTAATGGGTGCAGGCAAGCGATACCACAAGATGTGCCATTAATCAAAATACCACTGTTCCATCCTCTGCACGCCCATAGCTTTCTCATCCTCGTAACAGTTGACTATTACAGTTTCTGGTGAATAGACTGACTAAATCCAATGGGTTCATATTATCTGACACTGTGGTTCATGTTCCAACACTTCTTCGTGCCACTGTGTGACGTCTTGTTTACCTACGAACAGACGTTATAACACAAGTACATGTATCGTAGTTAGACAAATATTATCACTCCCTTTTTTACAGCCCTGCAAATTCTTTTTCATGAGGGTATGTGCATCGCCTCGTTATGTAATCATTAATACTTTTTCGAAACTTGGCTGCATCCATTTACTCTTGATTTCTCACTTCGCCGGGTACACATGAATGGTGTACCACTGATAACGTGCGATTCGATTTACTACCGGAAATCCGATTGATATGAGTAATCTCGCCTTATCTGTTGTAACCTCGACGGTGGCTATGTTATCAAATAGTGCTAAATTCCTTTGTGTCAGTTCGTCGGAAAAGCTGTCTGCATTTGACGTAATCCTTCCGAAAATTACTGCGGCGGCTGGCGTCTTGCCCACGCACGGCACGATTTATGAATTCTTGCATTCAGGCAACTGGAAATTTTGCGTCATTAATACTGTCTGGCAAATATCCCTAACGGTCTAGCAATGGTCATCTTCTCGTCTAACACTTTCTACACTGAACCATTTACACAGGTTTTGTCTCTGCCAACTCACACTTTTCAACCCATTTCCTAAAAAAGTAATAAAGGAAATATAAAGGTAGTAAACTATTTATGCTAAAGTTTGAAACCTGCTCTTTCTAATGCTGTTATACAATTTTTTCCTGTATGTGAATGATATTTTTTCTACAATTTTAAAAGCCGAATGTCTTTCCAAAAAGAAGAAAAGAACATCTTGTGTTTTCGGGAGTTCTGCCGGATATCAGCGTCGTACTTGCACGATATTTTGGTAAAGTAGCACGTAACCTTCATCACGTGCGACCTGACACTGTCTCTCGAGTGGACCTGGTCCAGTATTTACACTATTGGCCATTAAAATTGCTACACCAAGAACAAATGCAGATGATAAACGGGTATTCATTGGACAAATATATTATACTAGAACTGACATGTGATTACATTTTCACGCAATTTGGGTGCATAGATCCTGAGAATTCAGTACCCAGAACAACCACCTCTGGTCGTAATAACGGCCTTGATACGCCTGGGCATTGAGTCAAACAGAGCTTGGATAGCGTGTACAGGTACAGCTGTCCATTCAGCTTCAACGCGATACCACAGTTCATCAAGAATAGTGACTGGCGTATTGTGACGAGCAAGTTGCTCGGCCACCATTGACCAGACTTTTTCAGTTGGTGAGAGATCTAGAGAATGTGCTAGCCAGGGCAGCAGTCGACATTTTCTGTATCCAGAAAGGCCTGTACAGGACCTAAAACATGCGGTCGTGCATTATCCTGCTGAAATGTAGGGTTTCGCAGGGATCGAATGAAGGGTAGAGCCTCGGGTCGTAACACATTTGAAATGTAACGTCCACTGTTCAAATTGCCGTCAATGCGAACAAGAGGTGACCGAGACGTGTAACCAATGGCACCCCTTACCATCAAGCCGGGTGATACGCCAGTATGGCCAGTATGGCTTCCAATGTGCGTTCACCGCGATGTCGTAAAGACGCGGATGCGACCATCATGATGCTGTAAACAGAACCTAGATACATCCGAAAAAATGACGTTTTGCCAATCGTGCACCCAGGTTCGTCGTTGACTACACCATCGTAGGCGCTCCTGTCTGTGATGCAGCGTCAAGGGTAACCGCAGCCATGGTCTCCGAGCTGATAGTCCATGCTTCTGCAAACGTCGTCGAATTGTTCGTGCAGATTCAAACGTCCCCATCTGTTGACTCAGGGATCGAGACGTGGCTGCACGATCCGTTACAGCCATGCGGATAAGATGCCTGTTATCTCGACTGCTACTGATACGAGGCCGTTGGGATCCAGCACCGCGTTCCGTATTACCCTCCTGAACCCACCGATTCCATATTCTGCTAACAGTCATTGGATCTTGTAATGGTCGCCTGGTCGTAGATATTGCTAATTGCTATAATCGCACTATTTCACTCCCATTTACGGAGCTTGTTAGCACTTGATGTTAGGTTGGCGCCATTAAAATGCATTGTAGTAATCACTGCTGCTTGCTGGATCGCTGCTGTGTCTCGATGTTGATGCTGGCTCTAAATCTGGTTGTCTAGGGTTAAAAACATGAGGTCCCGTGTTTTGTTTTATGTGCTTTTGATGATAAAGTATGAACGAAACCAACAAATATGTAAACTTCAAATATTTATTTCTCTGGTGGCCATCTTAATTCCACGGTCCACCAAAGACTGTGCCACAACACAACTTCCTTTACATGTTCTTTGCATTGTTTATCCACCTCAAACAATAACACACTAACACACTGTACCAAAGTGACATTCCGACTGCTTCTCGACCCTTCTTGCTGCTCGAATTTATAACATTGTCAAAGAACTACTAAAAGGAGATATAGTTTACAAGTCACATGTACATCTGTTATCATAATTTGTGCAGAAAAGTTATTAATTTGCATCGAGTGACATAATTTAACATGTTATTAAAATGACAGACAGATTTGTTGACTTGACAGAATAATTCTTTGTTACAAAAAGTCCGTTTTCTAGAAGTTTGTCAATTGACTTCTCTAATTTGCATAAATAAGTAATTAACATGAATTATTAAGAAATACATTGGTTTTCGTCTAAAACAGGATTGATTTCGTGCATACTAAGTGAAACCGCTCCTAGTGAACAAATAGGTTTCACTGGGTGATTTTTATTTAAGGACATCCAAAATACCTAAGTTGTACACTATTTTTCGTACTTCATATTAATTATTTAAGATGAACTCAGTGTTTTTACATGATGACATTTGCTGTATCAGTGATCAAGTGATATTAACTTTTGTGTGGGTTAGTTATTCAGTATAATTTAATGGGTTGACTGTTTATGGAGACATGTTACGCAATCATTGTTAACATACACAATAACTTTTCTATAATCATAAATACTCGTTAAACTGGTTGAATTTGGAGGGTATCGCATACTTCGGTACAGTAAAGCCTTTAATATGTTCCGTTACAATACCCCCCTCGGGTAATATCATTTACAGAATGTTAATGATATTAGCCGACTAGGACAAATGTGTCAAATGGTTAAAATTTGGAAAAGTACTATTTTGATAAAGTTTTTTTTTTGTTTTACTATGCATAATGTGAATGTATGCAATGACCATTACACCGTTCCAAAATGACTTTTTCCCGCAAACATTTTAGTTGTGTTGTTTCCAAATGCACTTTGTGTTATGTCATTCAGTATGACAGCATAATAAAAATATTTAGTAATATATGAAAGTAAAAAAAAGTTAATCTTTGCTCCCAGTGAGCCACATGGAAAATGATTAAAAACAGACACAAATATATCTCATGCGATTTTAAGATATATCAAAAATATATGTAAATTATTTCAAAGTCAGTTCTCATTGAGTCACAGATTAATCAAGATAATAGAAGGAACAGAAATATATTACATAGATGGACAGGTCATATGTCCATAGGAAAATATTGCAACTGTCTGCTCTTTTTGAGCCACATAAAAGAAATGAAAACAAAGAACATAAATATAAGTATGGACATGATATATAAACACAAACACTAGAGAAGTCACATGTATGAATATAATATGCACTTGCAAAAGAAAGGAAATATTTAAAAAACTTGTCTCCCATTGAGACGCATAGTCAAGACAGTACAAGAACATATTAATACTAAAATTGGACACTTAAATTGGTCACAACATAACACAAACATCAATTTTGGTGAACATCTGATTAACTGTAGAAAATTGTACACAAATCTTATGCATAAGAACACAATAGTCACAAAATGATGGGTCTTGCACAACAATTTTTTCATTGTCTTTTATTTGGTGCAAGTATGTCCCATATTCAACAATACAAAAGGAAAGTAATAAATGTTTGTCACCTTCTTGCCCGTTGCAAGTAAAGAAGATGTCTCAAAATTTAATATTCAATAGTGACAATATAAATATAAAAACATTCTCTCAGAGATCTGGAACTTCTCCAGGGTCTGTAGGATGAGTGGTAGTTGCTATTAGACACACCCAGTAAAAAACTTTGCTGATAACATGCTTTATGGAAAATGGGTAAGTAACTGTATTCAAACAGGGAAATGTGCTTAACCATGTTTATATGGTTTCAATTCAGTGATGTTTCTTAATCCAAATAACCTTCTTGATCTGGGAAAGATAAGTCTATACGCATTAGGATGTGGGCTTTCTTTTATTTCAAATGGACAAATGTCAATGTTTACCTTAACATATGGACAACCTAGCTCAACATCTTTGTCTATTTCAGTATTTTCAAACAATAGATCATTTTCAATTTCTTTAGTTCCTAAGTCTAATGTCTCTTTCCTACACTTAGACAAACCCCTCTCTGTTTGCAAAGCATTGAGAATTAAACATAAACCTTTGTTTTCACCTGTTCCTTTTAACACTGTGTTGTCACGTAACAAACTACTGTTTTCGCCCCCTTTTTTATAAAGTCCACTACGGATTCTTGTCCACCATGTAGGATACAAGGTTGCAGTTACCTTTGCTAATTCTTTCCAAAAGACATCTTTGTTTATACAGTTTCCATAGTTGTTCCACAAAACTTCTAAAAACTTTTCCCCTTTCTCTTGAAAACACACATTTACATTCCATCCCTTTATATTTTCTTTAATATTATTATTATTACCATTCTCATAGATTAGTGTTTCATAGTTCCCAATAGGCAATAGCTTGTCCTCAGATACACATTCCCTAGTCTGCATTTCACTTACATTAACCTCATTATGACCCATGTTTGTCACACCACTTACCTTTACCTCATCATCACTTTTCAATTCTACAAATACTTTTATTTCTTCCTCCACACTCTCATCAACAACATCACTTGATTTAGGATCATTATTTAAATGTCCCTCTATTACTTCTTCCTCCTCCTCCGCAACAACCCCATCTTCAGTTTCCCCCCTATGTATCTGAATCTCAGCAATTGAGTCTTTGGCTCCATTAAACACTTTGTCATCCCCCTTCTTATCAAATAAACCCCCCAAAATGGATTCTATTTGTGGTGTGTCTGACTTGATATTAACACCAGTATCCTTTTCAGCCCAACTATGGAACTCTGCAATACCTTCAACTTCTGCACTTTCACTAACTACCTGTGCTTGAACACTGTTTTTATTAACTGTATCACTTTTACTCATAGTATCCCAAAACCTTTTATTAAATTCTAATTTATTCATTCTAACAACATCAGAGTTTTCATGGTACTTCCTCTTTACATTGTATCCTCTCCTTTTCCAGTTTCGGTTATGTGTTGTCCTATCATAATATTGTCTAGCCCCAAAACTACGGACATCTAGTGGGACTGTCCACCGTTTCCCGGCTGGTTCCCTCGGTCTGTCCGTTTGTAGTTGTCGTTTTGTTCACTAGTTTCAGCAAACCCCCTCCTATCTTGTTCTCTTCCCCAATACCTACTTCTATCATTCCTGTTATCTCTCATCCATCCTCCCTCCTGTGTATTGTTTCTGAAATCATTTTCATATCTCTTATCTCCCCTATTTGGAGCATTATTTCCAGAATTTTCAAAGTCTCTCCTCCCATAATAATCTCTATTTACATTCCTGTTCCACCCCCCATACTGGTTGTTGCCAGAGCCAAAACTTTGGTTATTTTCTCTTTCCAAGGCCCTATCTAATCTATCTACAAATTTCAGGAACTCTTCCATTGAATCGTCTGGTCCATGGACCAATTCCCACTGCAGTCTCTCTGGTAACCTTCTTTTTAAAACATCAATTTGTGTCATAATATCAAAAGAGTTATTCAAGTGAGCAAGCTTTTTCAATTGATCTCTGCAAAATTTTTGCATTCCCCCTACTTTCCCTCTATACACTGGTCCATTTAGAAATTCTGATTTTAATCTGGCTTGTATGGATTGTGACCAAAATTTGCAAATAAATTTAGCTTCAAACTCTTCAAAAGTATTCCAAGAATCATTATTCTCATTTGCCCAGGATAGGGCCTCCCCTTCTAGAAACCGTTTTCCTAACTTAATTTTTATGTTATCTGACATTCCTACCACAAACATATCCTTACATTGGTGAATAAAGTCAATAGGGTGCAGATTTTCACCAGGAAAGCATTTCACTTGGATGTGCCCATACATTGTATTTTGATTGTAAATCGTTTGATTGGACATCAATGCGTCCTCCAATTGTGTACATTTAGTGTGCATATTTTCTACTTTTGTATCTACATTAGTGGTATACAGGTTGTATTCTTGTTTAAGGTTTTCTGAAGTTTTGTCTATTCTCTGATCTAATCTTTCAACTTCAGTATCTACTCTGTTGTAGATGACAGCGATGCTGTCTGTGTTAGTATGTATGTTTTCATTTAAACTTTCAACTTTAACTTGAAATTCTTTTCTGAAGTGTATCAACTGTTCTCTAGTGTCCTTACTGAGGGTAGTTTTAATTTCCTCACACTTCTCATTGAGATGAGTACTTAATACATCAAAATTGAAACTTAACTTATCCAGTCTATCTGTGTTTTCTTTCAGTTTCACACTTATTTCTTCACTGGATTGTTTAAGTTGCGAGCTTATTTGAGTTGCAAACCCTGCTAGCCACTCTGTTAAGTTTAATTGTTCACCATCCCCTGGTTCAATTTTTACATTTCCTACGATCTCATCACTCTCAGGTAGAGACATGTTAACTATTAATTATTTTAAATGACAACAACAACAAAATACCTGGCTTTATGCTATGATGTCGTGATCGGTGTTCCTGTTGGTTTCTTCACTTCTATTCGGTTTTATTGAAGCTGAGGTCTTGATTGATGACTTCTGTTGACATAATCCAGACGTTAATCTTCCGAGCGGTGTGATGATGGTTTTTGGTAGTCGCACAAACACACTTTATTTATTTATCTATTTTTGACATATTTTCACTGTTGCCACACTACACAAATAAACTTTTTTGTTTTGTTTTGGAATGCTAAGCACTTACGAAATTTATCGCTGCACTATTATCATCGATGCACTTAAAGATCCCGGACGAGCCCCCACTTTTGTAATGGTCGCCTGGTCGTAGATATTGCTAATTGCTATAATCGCACTATTTCACTCCCATTTACGGAGCTTGTTAGCACTTGATGTTAGGTTGGCGCCATTAAAATGCATTGTAGTAATCACTGCTGCTTGCTGGATCGCTGCTGTGTCTAGATGTTGATGCTGGCTCATTACTGGTTGTCTAGGGTTAAAAACATGAGGTCCCGTGTTTTGTTTTATGTGCTTTTGATGATAAAGGATGAACGAAACCAACAAATATGTAAACTTCAAATATTTATTTCTCTGGTGGCCATCTTAATTCCACGGTCCACCAAAGACTATGCCACAACACCACTTCCTTTACATGTTCTTTGCATTGTTTATCCACCTCAAACAATAACACACTAACACACTGTACCAAAGTGACATTCCGACTGCTTCTCGACCCTTCTTGCTGCTCGAATTTATAACATTGTCAAAGAACTACTAAAAGGAGATATAGTTTACAAGTCACATGTACATCTGTTATCATAATTTGTGCAGAAAAGTTATTAATTTGCATCGAGTGACATAATTTAACATGTTATTAAAATGACAGACAGATTTGTTGACTTGACAGAATAATTCTTTGTTACAAAAAGTCCGTTTTCTAGAAGTTTGTCAATTGACTTCTCTAATTTGCATAAATAAGTAATTAACATGAATTATTAAGAAATACATTGGTTTTCGTCTAAAACAGGATTGATTTCGTGCATACTAAGTGAAACCGCTCCTAGTGAATAAATAGGTTTCACTGGGTGATTTTTATTTAAGGAGATCCAAAATACCTAAGTTGTACACTATTTTTCGTACTTCATATTAATTATTTAAGATGAACTCAGTGTTTTTACATGATGACATTTGCTGTATCAGTGATCAAGTGATATTAACTTTTGTGTGGGTTAGTTATTCAGTATAATTTAATGGGTTGACTGTTTATGGAGACATGTTACGCAATCATTGTTAACATACACAATAACTTTTCTATAATCATAAATACTCGTTAAACTGGTTGAATTTGGAGGGTATCGCATACTTCGGTACAGTAAAGCCTTTAATATGTTCCGTTACAATCTCGACCAACGCGAGCAGCAATGTCGTCATACGATAAACCGCAATCGCGATAGCTTACAATCCGACCTTTATCAAAGTCGGAAACGTGATGGTACGCATTTCTCCTCCTTACACGAGGCATCACAACAACGTTTCACCAGGCAACTCCGGTCAGTTGCTGTTTGTGTATGAGTAATCGGTTGGAAACTTTCCTCGCGTCAGCACGTTGTAGGTGTCGCCACCGGCGCCAATCTAGTGTGAATGCTCTGGAAAGCTAATCATTTGCATATCACAGCATCTTCTTCCTGTCGGTTAAATTTCGCGTCTGTAGCATGTCATTTTCGTGGTGTAGCAATTTTAATGGCCAGTAGCGTATGACTGTGGCCTTTCCCCTCCACCGGCGGTTGGCGGCGTTCCCTCTGCTGTCTGCCCCCACTCACTACGATCTTCTGGAACGTTGCCGTTCCTTTTCCCGTTTGCTGCGGTCCTGGGTGTTCCCTCTGTGGTCCGCGCCCACCAGACCTGCTCCTGAGTGTTCCATCTTCGGCCTGGTGCCTTTGGAATTGTATCGACTGCTCCTCAAAAAGAGAGGAAAAAAAGAACACTCGAGCAGCAGTCCCAGGTCGCACATGACGAAGGTTATGAGGTACGTTACCGAAATATCGTACAAATATGATGCTGATATCCGGTAGAACACCCGACAACCCAACATGTCATTAGATCACCGGGAAAGCTCGAAGAGTTAGAGAAAAAAAGAAATTTAACTTCCGTAACTCATTCTTTTGAATGTTTGCAAGAAATAAGCATTTACAAAAGATCGTATTGTACTGAGAGATGTTCGATACAGAAGCTCAGTTTTGTTTTATCAAACATAATTTACTCGAGTGTGTACTCTTTGAAACAGTCTTGTATGCAGAGATCCACATTACATTGCTTAAACCACCATCGTGTTTCTTTTCTTACTCTTTTCTCAGTTCCTATTTTCCGTTTATCTGCACAAACCTTACAGCATCTTGCTGTATTTTGTCTACATGCTGCAGCTAGAATCTACTTTGGGAAGTGTCAGCCAAACACCCTGTCTGCACTTGGTTAAGGCCCACCTTTTGAATACTGAAACACCTCCACACCGTCATGACTAGCTAGCTGCTTACCTAAGGCCTTGATGAAGCACACCAGAGATGTCTTTTTTGTTGTTTGTTTGTACACAACCAAACTATTCACAACTGATAAAGAAACAAGTGAAATAAAATCTTATTCCACCATTTCAGTGTCTTCCGACAGAAAGGATAATAGCTTACAGCACGTCGACCCTATCTACTCCAGTTTCACCCTTGTCATTGTCTATTACAACATCTGGTTTACGTCTGTCTACCTGTCCTTCTTTGCTTTTGGTGCTAGGTAAAGTTCAATTTGCTCGTAAATGTTCCTTCCTCTAAAACGTCATTTCCTTCTTCCTAAGCTTTACAGCCTTCATTTCATTAGGTAGACCTTTCCTGTTCTTCTTTACAGTGCCTACACCTAAGGTTTTTTTCTGCGACAGATAGTCTAAAAAAATAATAACAGGGCTTGTGCACAACCTCTCCCGTGTAAATGTAGTGTGCTTTGTCAAAATAATCTCCACACAACCTCCTACTTACAGACCAGACAGAGTTATCGGCAGTGTTTGCTTTACCTGTGTAACCTTCACAATTCAAAGCATAACCTGATGTTCGAGTCACACAATACATAAAGTCTGATTACATATTTATTTGGTTTATTTCTCATATAAACTCTAAACCATATTCTGTCTCTGAAGGAGCGTATTTGTTCATCAGTTGTAAGATTCATGTGTGGTTTGAAGCTACTCTTATATTTTGTGACAAAAGAACTGAAGGAGGGCCAAATTTTGTCCAGTGTATTAAGTCCTGGCTAACCTAACTTTAGGAATTTCGTGTTATCATCCAAGTGCAACATAAACAAAATGGAAGTGAATCTGTCTCCATTCATTAGCCTGCTTGCCAACGAACTATTTAGAAATACATCCTTTCACCCACAGTCATTTATTTTTGGCTACTTCACTACACTCATATCATCTCAGTATTGAAAAAACTGAGAAACATTCAAATTCATCCAGTTGAAAAGTCATACCACTAGCACTATTGAAGTCTGGTTAACTTTGGCTGATTGTCAGCTCTGGACCAGTTGCTCACATCGGTAATTACGTTTAATGATGTATCAAAACAAGCACCCTTATCTTCATTTGTCCATGAATGAATGAATACACATATAAACAGTTAAAAGAAGAGTATAAAATATTTTGAGACAATACTTGCTTTTACAGTAACATGCATATTATTTTGCAAAAACTTTTCGCAGTAATGTAAGTCCGTATTAGTCACCTGAACTGTTGGAATTTTCGCAAAAATGCGTCTGAAGGTTCGTACTTAATATCCACTTTAGAGTTTCGCTCCTCCATTCAGGAAGAACCATCCTAACAAAATACAATGACGCAAAGTGAACCATAAAGCGAACTAAGATCAAATCAGAGGTTAGGCGTCCATGATCACGCAAATCGATCGTGCGTTGTCCACAATGAAGCAGCAGACTCGTAGTGAGCTCTGTCATAAAGTACATAAACTACACTTGTCCCCAGTTTGAATGAAGAAACGTACAGTGTACTTTTTTCCTATTAAAAAGGACGGGAAGCAAAACAAGTTACGGCATACAGACTCCATTCAAAGAGCTGTGTTTGCGAGATCGTTATACGTACGGGCTGGGTGTGGAAAGTGGTAAGGTACTCAGTCGTTTCTGAATGACTGCCAGGTTATTATTGGGGTTGCTATGTTGCTGGTGTATTATGCACACATTTCACTAGTTCTTTAGCTACCTCTCCTATCACACTGCTACTTTTCAGTACATTAGATTCCATGTTCTTTAGCTTAGAGGTATTTCACTCTACTGTGGTTTACACACCTTCTGCCGTATCTTGCACCTGACTTATCGTCGTATTAAGTTCTTACACATCTTCTACATTTGCCGTCCCAAATAAGGTTTTGATCAAGGTCCCACCCGAACTGATCCACCCCCTCTTTCTACATATAGCTGCCTGCCACACTACTTCCATCACTTGCATCATCTGTGCTCTTGACTTGTCATACAAAAGTTTCAGCTCCGAGTATTCGTCGTTAATCTCCTTTCTGTAACTCCAGCCAATCTCTTGTTGCATGCGAATTTCATTTCTAACTTTCCAATTCTCAAAGGTTGGTATTAGTGACCAGTGATGACTAGTCAGCAATCCATCTGGTTGTTTGGAAAACGACACTCGAAAGTTCAGTGCTTAGTTCAGGATTACACTTTCCACTTCTACAATAACAATTATGCTTTGGAGTGTCCCTGCTGTTACGTCACCTCGTGGAAAGGAATGTGGTTCAATTCTCCTCATGAATAAGTCACGCTAATATCGTATTAACCACTGTCATACAATAAATATAATTCTGCAAAACAAAGAAGAAAATAATAACATAGAAATCTACACTGTAAATTAATAACTTGATCTAAGTTCATGTAGTGCCCTGTGCCTAGAATGAGTATCTGACAACATCTTCTTCTTAACCTTCCTCAGTTTTTGTTTTGTAGTGGTACTGTTACCAGAACCTGTGGTAAAGCATCTATTTCACCATCCATTGTCTTGACTCTACTAATGGGTATAGTGGACGTTTTGGTAGGTAACTAGATCTTCATATGGACTGGGGAGGTCATCTCTATAAAGTGATATCGGCCATTATATTTCGTTAAAAATTTCTTGGTTTTCCCTTTCGGTGTGTATGGATTCGTAAGCAACACCCATTGGCAAACTCTGAAATATGGAAGCCGACTTGCTCACTGTCCCACAAGTTCTTGGCTTTCCAATGCCTTTGTCTTCACTCGTTTTGTTTTTGCAAATTTCTTCACTGACTCGATGTCAGATCCTAACTTTGGTTTTAGTACATTGAAGGGAGATAGCATTCTGATATACCACCTTGTAGGTCAAGAGACCAATACTAGTATGAACTTTAGAACTGCACAGTGATAACATAACTACGAGTAAATTAATGTGCATGTTGGCCACTGATGCAGTGACTCACCATCTTTGATATTGTCCAGTGAACATATTTCGTACAGCCATCTGCTTGTGGATGAATAGAGTTCGTCTATAAATTGTGAACATGAAGTACAGAGCATAAGTATTTCATAAAATCAGATAAGACAATAGTACCCTGATCGCTTGGGAAGGTTTCTGTTACATCAAATTTAAGAACTGAATTATTCGCTAATGCCATAGCATCTGCAGCAGCTTGCTGTTTGGAACTGCTATCATATAAATCTCGAAAAATGGAAAATGATTGTTATGGTGTATTTATTACCAGCTGGAGTTCTGTTAAAAGGACCAAAAATATCAATCCATATAATTTCAAAGAGTCTGAACACCTCAGGCAACATTCCCAGAGGACTTCTCATGTGGCCTGCTGTCTGCATATTGATCCACTTCGTGTTTCCTGTATGCCACCGAAACGTTTCAGCTAATTTCGCAAAACTTTCTCTTTGCCCTGTTTACCTGACAAAATTGGTAATGTGCCAGCTGTAACACTTTGCCCAAAACAAACATAGGACCAGTATGTGCAGTCTACATAATGTAGATTTGCAAAGTAAGTCTCCATATGTTGTGAACTGTGGCTGTGACCAAAATTCCTGACACTCTATATCAGCTGCCTGTTCTCTTTGCCAGTTACTCACACATTTCACAGTATTTGCAACACTGCAACCTTGCAACCCAAAGTATATGCATTAGTATGTTTTCTATCAGGTTTGTGAATGACTGTGTAATTTAACTCACTCAACTTAACTCTTGTGTCCACATTGGGTTACCCAGGCAAGCTTTATAGCTATAACAGCCAAATTTTCAGGTGTATTGAAACTAGTGTACACAAGCTTCAGGTCATCTGCGTCTTTATAAACGGAATAATAAAAGCGAAATTTAAATACTTTCAAAGAAGAGTATTTAAATGGGGAGGAACGTAATGCACTCTCTAATCTATATTTGGATTGAGTAGGTAACCACATATCTACATTAGAATGGGTGTGAAGTTCACAAATGAAATATATAATATATCAATTGTTTTATTATTTACTAGACAACTGAGTAATAATACAAGAGGTATAGTCATAAATATGTGCAAAGTATATCAATTTTTTACTTTATGTGAAGATTAAATTACATACTGTTAGATAGCTACTAAATTTTGCTGCTCATTATAATGGAAAAATAAACTTGGAATTGCTATTTACTCACAAAGTCTACACACTGTTGTTGTGATGCAGTGTTCATAACATTCTGGTCTTTTACCATTTTTTGCAACTTTTTCTTGTTTTCCTCTTCCTTTGTTTGATTGAAATTTGCTTACAAATCAGTCACCAACGATTTTCAGCCATCCAGAATTATCTCGTTTTGACTGAGCCTCCACTTGTTCAGGAACCACAACCAGAGATCGTCCTATCATTCACTCAGCACCTGATTTCACAGAAAATTTGTTCAAGCAATTAGGATGTTATAAACTAGAGATAATGGAAGGTTTTCTCAATTTTTTTCCCAGATTCAATAGAAAAAGTCTGTATCAATGAGCAACATTTTTTGTTTGAGGATTGTTTTCTGTGTAAATAACATATGCCGCTAAGCAAGCAATATTCAGTGTGTTGTACAAAAATGCTAGTGGCCATCTCTGTGCCCTACTTTTTAGACTGTCCTGAGAACACAACTTCTCTGTAATATCAACATCCCTTTTGTGCTGTTATATTGATGTACATCTTCACTGGAACACATGAATACAGAAAACTGTTATCTTCATGAATCCATATATAGGCGACGCTTCTTGGTGTGAAGATGAGGGCTGAATTTTTGTCGTTATATAAGGCTTATCTCTTTTCACAGTACCAGTTATGGACAAATCCCAAGTCATCGACAGCCTTGTTAATGACAGAGTTGTGAAGAAATGGTCAGGGCCTATATTTCTGTGAGTACCTTTGAAATTGTTATGTAAATCTTTTACTACCCTCTCCCCTTGATTAGTTTCTCTTCCAGAAGCAGATTTATCTGAATAAATTTAGCCAGCTATGCGATAAGAATTTCGCATGAATCTCAAACACACCAAACCTTCAAGCGATATTTGGCTGGCTTTGAGGGCATGTACTGAGTAAATGATGTCTTTCCTTTGCTAGGAAAAAGCTTCTCATCAACAGTGAGTCAATCAGAAGGCATATAGTTTTTACGAAGATTTGAATATAGCATTTCAAAAATGTCAGACATTGCAACAGCTTTGTCACTTTACAAACACTGAGCCCTAATGTCTGCATAGTCAAATATTATAAATTTAATCATAGGAATCACACTGCCAACCGATTTCAGATAACTGTTTGGTACATTGGCCTAGGTTTCGATACCTATAATGATGGCTTCATTAGAATAAAATATTAAGAAACCCTATGAAATAATATGTAGAAAATTATGTTCGACAAAATTATTATTCAAGATGACAATTGTCATGGCATACAAAGGTTACTTACGTAAAATTACACTCAAGTCAAACACTGAAGCTAAACACGTTCAAGCCTTTGGCACATGTGCCTTGCTAGGAACAACATCAGACTGATCGGCCCAGTGGCTTACACTGCTGCCACGAAAACAATACGAGTTGCGCCGCCTGTCGCACGCGGACAGTGACCTATGCCCATCTGAGACACTACAACAGAAATATTTGAACTGAACAACAATTAAATATAAGAACAAAATATGAAGGAAGAGAGCTTAATGTACTTTTGAAAACACAAAGAAGTCGAGCAAATTAAGTATAGCAGAGCCATCTACTAGGCTCTACAGAAAATTTTATTACATATAACACAGGATGTTAAAGAATTCATAGGTCTACAAAAAATATTTTTTTAAAGTTGTTTGAAATTTGATAACTGACTTTTATGCATTTTTCAGTACTGATTTCAAAAATGCAATCCACTTTTTTTCTATCACGCCAGGTTTTCTCACAAAAAGGGAGTATTTTTGGGTATAATAACAAAATTTAAGCAATTCATCACATTTTTTCCAAAGTTATAATATTCTATTTCATTTACAAATAATGTTCTAAACTACATTTCAAGTACACTTCCATTTCTCTTTAAGCTCATAAGTCCCTTCTGTCGAAGCTTCTTTTATTGCTTTTCTGGCTGTGGACTCGTTGAGGATCATCTCTTTTTTTCATGCAGCAGTAGTCCACTATCATGTTGACGTTCCATCTTCCTTGATATTTTCTTTCCATTTCTTTGATGTCTTGATAGAATCCTTCGCCCTGCTCTTCACTTACATCACCAAGGTTTGCAGGGAAGTAGTCAATCCGTGGATGGATAAAATGAGCTTTAATGCTCATATTATAGCTCAGCTTCTTAAAGTTGTCGAGCATGTCTGCGACGATTGTCTTGTTGTTTGGATCTCTTTTGTTTCTGAGGAAACTGGTAACAACTAATTTAAAAGATGTCGATGCTGCCTATTCTTTTGTTTCTATTTTATCCACAAAGTTGGGACCTGTCATTAGTTTTCTAATGTCTGGTCCGACAAAGAATCCTTCCTTTATCTTTGCCTCGGATAAACCAGGAAACTGTTCTCAAAGATAACTGAAACACTCCCCATCTTTTGGCAATGCCTTAACAAATTGTTTCATCAGCCCCAACTCAATGTGAACTGGTGGATCCACAAGGTTTTTTCTCTCAACATTTTTAACCCATACCTGTAAGGTTTTTCTCAAGTACCAAGCTTTTTTTATGTAGTGTTGCTTTCTGCCTCTACTGCCCCATTCTCAGAGAAAGCAAGGGAACTTTGTGCAGCCTCTTTGTTGACCAAGCAGTATTGAAATCTCTTTTAAATCACCACGTAGTGCCCATTTGTGGTCTGAGTAGCAGAGTTTGCTTAAAACCGTTTGAAGGTTTTCGTAACATTCTTTTAAGTGAACCGAGTGTCCAACTAATATAGAAGCATACTTATTGCCATTGTGTAGTACTGCTTTAAGGCTTCTTTTTGAAGAATCAATAAAAAGTCTTCACTCATCAGGAGTATATTATATTTTGAAATGTGCCGCAAGTCCAGGAACATCACTGCAAAACACCAGGTCACCTTCTTGAGAGAAGAAAGATAAAATTCCTTTTCCTCGATAGATACCAAGAAAAGGATGTACCCGGAGCCAACATATGTTTATCTTTCAATCTAGATCCTAAAACCTCTGCCGATTCTTTAGAAAGGACTAGGTCTCTAACTAGATCGTTCAGTTCAGATTGTGAGAGTGGAATGGGATCGGTTGTGCCAGAATCGTAGCAATCTCTGCCTTCTTCACTATCACCTTGCTGAGACAATGGCTCGTGATCATCTATATCATCCAAAGAATTTGGAGGAGAGGGTATTGGTACTTCAGGTCCATGAGGAACAGGGCGAATGGCTGATTGAATGTTAGGGTAAGAAATATCCTTTTTGTTTTTCAAATTGAAACGTCGTACGTTGCAGGAACAAAAATAGCATGATGATGATTTTTCGGCTCCCTGCAAACCACTGGTATTCCAAAACGTAAGGACTGCTTTTTACGTTGAAACCATTGCCGCAGTTCTTCAACACACACTGAACAAACTTTGTGTGGGGCTCAAGGATTATCTTGATCACCTAAATTTACACCAAAATAGGCGAAATATACTTTTTCAACAAAATCGGAAATGTTTCTTTGTTGCTTTTTAACGGTATATTTACCACAAATGTAGCAGAAGCAATCTGGCGAGTTTATACATCCACTGGTAGCCATTGTCCATAAAACAACTTCAGAATACAAGAAAACAGTCACTACTTTATAGCAATAGTAACAATAACACGTGAACAGCACAGAGTGAAGATCTACTGGGAACTGAAGGACAATAGCAGAAGCTCACTGCTTGGTGATGACAGGGGAAGGGGCAACGCGACAGACAGGCACTGACATGAAAGTACTGCTGGTTTCTCCTAATTACTCTTTATTTTACGTATCAAACTCACTAGAGTGCTGAAATATCGAAAACAGCTAAAGCTAGACAAGAAGTTTGTGAAAGAACTGTACATGATGGCATTTTTTCACTATTTTCCCCTAAATCAGCGTTGAAAACACTATAAAAATCACTTAATAAATTTGAAACAATTTTTATTTTGCAGACCTGTGATATTTATACAAACAGCTGCAAAATCCAAAAAATATCTGCTTGAAGGTAACTTCAGTACTATACACCTCTGAGATTCGAAGACAAAGATGTTTCGGAACTAGTGGTAGGAAAACTTGGGAAAAATAGAGGAATAAAAGTTGCACAAACGATGGAATAAAGTCATTGAAACAATTTTTGTTACGTAATTGTAATTGTTCATTGAGGATGAGGCCAAAGTTCTTAGAAATATGCTCAAAAATCTCCAGCTCTTCGAGTACATCGGGCCTATGACCTTGCTTTTCATTATGCAAAATGTAAATTTCTTCATCACTTTTCGGTTTGTGACAGGAGATTGACAGATGATTAGCCAGAGCGGAATTATGTTCATTAGTGCCTCTTTTTCCCAATAAATGTTCTTATACCCGACACCGAAAGATCTTCCAGTTTGTCCTAGATAATCAACGGGAAACATATGAAGAGTGACTTTATGAAATTCTGAACTGTGTATAGGAGCAACTGTGGACTTGAGATGGTGAATAAGATTTTTTTACATGTTGTTGTTAGTCGAAAAGGTACTATGCATCCATATTTTTTAACTAGTAGACTACGAATTCTACAGGGAATAGGACCTAAAAATGGAATAGAAAAAGTTGTTTTGCACTCGTTATTGCCAGAATCAGCACTGATACCTGACGTAGTCACTTTAGCGTGAGTTTTAACTTTGAAGATCTTTTCAACTAGCGAGGAATCATACCTGTTATTAACTGCAGTAGTTTTTATTAAATTTATCTTTTCATTAAGCTTGTCAGCTCATAAAGGTATAGAAACCGCACGATAAATGGCTGAATGGAAAACTGCATTTTCACGGGAATGAGAATGCACAGAACAAGTGGGCACAAACTTATCTTTATTAGTGGCTTTTCGAAAAATATCGAAGAAAAGTCTGTCTTTGTCAATAGTAATACTAAGGTCCAAGTAACGAAGCTGACGATTGTTATTTTCTAATTCACAAGTGGAGCTGATTTTTCTTGAAGACTATTAAAAATTCCAAACAACTGCTCAGTTCAAAAATGGTTCAAATGGCTCTGAGCACTATGGGACTTAACTTCTGAGGTCATCAGTCCCCTAGAACTTAGAACTACTTAAACCTAACTAAGCTAAGGACATCACATACATCCATGCCCGAGGCAGGATTCGAACCTGCGACCGTAGCAGTCGCGCGGTTCCAGACTGTAGCGCCTAGAACCGCTCGGCCATCACGGCCGGCAACTGCTCAGTTCCTCCCAGGGAACCGCTGTATACGATCAAAATGTCCTCTACGTACAGAGAATACGGCAAAATACCAAGATCAGCAGCTGAAAAATTTCTGAAGAATGTTTGTTCCAGCAAATTAATGAAAAATAGCCTGCCAGGGGATTAACCGTTGCCAGGCCTTCAGGCTGATAGTATGGTTTGACACTGAAAACAGAATAGTTGTATTTTGCCACTATTCTTAACAAACGAACTAAGTCAGTGATAAGGTCATCAGAAATGTTTTTTTAAGTAAATATGTTTTCTCAACGATGTCAAAAGTTGTTTGAACAGGAACATTAATATGTAGATTCGTAATAACTACCGAAAACAATTTAGTATCTTAATCATACTGCAGATCTTTGATTTTACTGACTAGATTTTGACTATTGACAACATAATAATTTTTTCGAAAAACAAAGGGCTTTTCTATTTTTTCGTGAAAAAACTTTGTTAAGTCGTGTTGTGCACTATTCATACTGTTTCCAACGAGACGTATCAGATAGTGAATTTTATGTACTTTCAACCGGGAACGCAATTTTGGGGCCTGTGGATTCATATTAATAAGCTGTTTTTTATGAAACGGTTTAAACATATGCGTAGAGCTATTAATGGCATGTCTAATTTCTTTTTGTATCGTGGAGGTCGATCCTCATATAGCTCCGAAACACTATTCTCTTCAAAATATTTAAAGGTTTATACACATATCTGTTCTCAGTAGCAACGTTTACAGCATTCCCTTTGTCTGACTTCGTTAGAAGGGCATTGTTTTCTTTTAGCTTGACATCAGTAGTTTAATCATTTATTTGGAGAATGATGCACTAATTTACATAATTCCACTTTTGCTGGTCATCTGTTAATTTCCGTCATAACCTAGAAAATGTTGAAGCAGTTTCCATTTTGCGTAGCAAAAAGCAAGGTCATAGCTTCGACGTACTCGAAGAGCTGGAGATTTTTAAGCATATTTCAAAGAACGATGGCCTCATCCTCAACGAACAGTTACAATTACGTAACAAAAATTTTTACAGTGGCTTTAATCCACCACTTGCTAGTTCCGAAACATCTTTTTCTTCAAATCTCATAGATGTACACTACTAAAATTGCCTTCATGCAGATATTTTTTGGATTGTGCAGCTGTTTGTATAAATACTCTTCAACACCCTGTGTTTTACGTAATAAAAATTTCTATATGGCCTAATAGATGGCTCTGCTATACTTCATTTGCTCCACTTTTTTGTATTTTCAAAAATACATTAAGCCCTCTTCCTTTGTATTTCGATTTTATATTTAATTGTTGTTCAGTTCAATTATTTCTGTTATAATGTCTCAAATGGGCACAAGTCACAGGCGGCGCAACTCCTATTGTTTCCTTGACACCAATGCAAGCCACTGGGACGATCAGTCTGATTTTGTTACCAGAAAGTCACATGTGTTAATGACTTGAGCGTGTTTAATCTTAATTTTTGACATGAGCGCATCCGCTTGAAACTTTCACCAATGCTTTCTCATGATGTAATTTTACATAAGTAACCTTTGTATAACTTGACAATTGTCATCTTGATTAACATATTTGTCGTACTTAATTTTCTATCTGTTATTTTATAGGGTTTCTTAAAATTTCATTCTGATGAAGACATCCTTAAAGGTGTCGAAACTTAGGTCAATGTACCAAACAGTTATATTCAACCGGTTTTCTGCGTGATTCCTATGCTGAAACGGTTGTTGAGAGACAGCCAGATTTAAAATTGAAATCATAAATCTGCTTATCTGTCAAAATTGGTTGAGAGATAATCTTGCACGATACAGTGGAAATGCATTTGCTTTCCACATTTCCTTTGTGTTCTAGGGTGTATAATAATTATGTATAATAATTAAGTGTTATTTATTGTTGTGTATAGTAATTATGTGATATTTATTGTTGTTCAAAGCAGAGATCCGGCAGAAAATTCCTAAAGACTTATTACAGGTGAAGTGAAGATTTTAGAGACTTTGACACGCTAAGCCATAATTTTTGGAAGCGGCAGCAGTCGAAGACGGAGGCTGATGACCAGCTGAGTTTGCACAGCAGCAGTCAGCATTTCGATAGATCAACGACCGAGCATATGGGCAATGCTTCCACGAACAACCAGGACAGTTCGCACATAAGCGGTTAATGCTCCAAACACT
Organism: Schistocerca cancellata; assembly: GCF_023864275.1. Taxonomy (NCBI): domain Eukaryota; kingdom Metazoa; phylum Arthropoda; class Insecta; order Orthoptera; family Acrididae; genus Schistocerca; species Schistocerca cancellata. The sequence goes on along the minus strand of NC_064626.1, from coordinate 867,467,182 downwards.
GTCAGCATAATGAACTCACTTGTGTGACGTATCTGGCGATGCGGAGGAGGACAACAGGGCAATGCCCGACCACGCCAGCATAGAAGTAAAACAAGGTAAGCCGACACGTGTGTCAACATTGGTCACCTTTCTGCCCAACGCGAGAAGCATAGATCAACGACCGAAGAGTCAGTTGCCGCCCAAGAAACTTTGCGACATTGGCGAAAACATTGAATAAATACCTTCGACAAATGGGCATAAGGGGGTCCTTTGAGGGGAGAAAGAAGAGATGCAGTAACGTCACCTGGACGGACCAACTAATGGTTAGTCAGCGGACGTCATACTTCGCTGCAACGACTTAGCTACTACGCTGCTTGCAGAAGAAGATGTCGGTATCGCGCCAGTAGGTCAACGCGGAAGATGCCATCCCAGATGTCACCAGAAAGAAGTTTGCGTGGTACTTACCTTGGGACTGCAACATCACCAAATGAGTCACCTGTGAACTTAAATGTTGATGCGCTCCTCCAGAAGACGCCGAACCTGAAGGTCGCTGGTTCGATTTCAGGACGGAGCACTCCGCGCCACACCGTAGCCCTTGTTAATAACGCAACGAGCGAATTCAAAGAAAAAGACCGCGCCGCCGTCGCAGACGGTCACGGGTAAGGCACTGAACAGAATATACGCCCCCTAGCGCTTCGCTGCAACACGAACCGCCGCCGTATCAGCGGTCACTGGAATCCGCCCACTACGCCTCCGTGCCTGACCGTTGCAGCGAGGAATTGAACGATTTAAAACTCAATGTATTACCCTGTTTGTTTAAAGGGTCTTATGTGTCAATAAATGACTGATAGTGGAACCACCAATGTTTCACTCATACCTCGCCCACTGAGCCAAGAAAAGAGCCCATACCATCGCCCACAAAATTTCGCTCTCCTTCCCGCCATTCCTGACAAAATAACGACCTTTGCTCCCCTCTGTCACTGACGCTCAATATCTAGTGTCACAAAACGCCGATCCGCTACAGTGTGTTCAATGTCAAAGAATCTTATTTCGGTTGTAATCAGTATACCAAGATATGCATCAAATTCTTCAGTCGTTAATGGCTTCCACACTTTCGCTGCTCCTTCTGAATAGATGTTGTAGGTTGTGAATACATATCCTACCTTCCTGTCGGTTTCAAGTACTATTGTACCACACATTTCTTCTGTAAATATACTCTTGAAGGTGTCTTTTATAGAAAGAAGTTTTGTTGTACATGTTTGACTAGCATTTTCCCGCAAAATATTATGCTTCGGCAAATTTCTTGTCCCAAAAGGTTCCTCATACCATTTCGTTCCATCTGTACCGCATAGAATGCCTGCCAAAGACACAGTCACTTCACTGTTTTCGTCAGCTCTGTCATTTTCATCGCTACTGTTATCGTATGTTTCTCTTCCACCTTAAATATCACCACAAGCACCAGTAGCATCTCCAAAATCTGAAGCAGCAGCACCTTCTTTGCTTGGAATCCATTTGTCTGCAGAATCTTCGTCTCTGAAATCTGTAACGTCATTCCCATCTATATCAACAGTAGACAATAACTTCCAAATTTTCTCTTCTTTTACTCCATAGCTTAATCTGCTATATTCAGATTTAGAGAGTTCCAGTTTATCATCCATGAGAAGCCAGAGTTGAGGTTCACAGCAGCAAAGCTTACACAACAATGAACAGTTGATTATGTTGTGAAACAGCTGCAACAGTAGCCAGCAACAATTTTAATGCCTTGCTGCAATGATTTCTTACATACCCAGAGCTGAGTGTTGCCAACTGTGACTGTACGACAATAAATTCGTTGGGTTATCCCAGTAAGGTGGTTATATAACAAAGTATAATTGTTTGAGTGCAGACACAAGGGTTAACGCTCCCACCTGGTTAATTTGTTAGATGGATCTTTAAAACCCAATAGCCACTTCAAGAATGCACAGTCCATTACTACTTTGAATTCTTCTCCATATAGGTAACGTCTAAAGTATATGATCCCATAGATCAGCACTACCATTTCCTCCTCAGTGGTAGAGCAGTTGGGTTCCGCTCTGTTCAACTGACGAGAGATGTATGCCACAGGATGCTCTTTTCCATTAATATCCTCACTCAGAATTTCAAAACAGAATGGTATTGCTAGTGTTGCAACCAAGGACACGTTTCTTTCAGAATATGAACGCCTGTACTGGCTCTTTGGTTAACGTTTTCTTTGAAGGCCAAAAGCCACAATCACACTCCACTGACCACTAAAATTTAATCCTTTCCTTAACCAATGATTTTACGGTTGAGCAATCTGTGCAATATCTTTAATAAATTTTCAGTAATAATTACAAGGGCACAGAAAAAATTGTAACTGTTTGGTTGTTTGTGGAGCTAAAATCTCACAAAGCGTTGATATTAAATGGTATTAAATATTAAATGGGCATCAGTTCATACACTTTCTTCAGACATGGCATAAGTAGTAGACGTAAGTCTGTACAAAATTATACACTCCTGGAAATTGAAATAAGAACACCGTGAATTCATTGTCCCAGGACGGGGAAACTTTATTCACACATTCCTGGGGTCAGATACATCACATGATCACACTGACAGAACCACAGGCACATAGACACAGGCAACAGAGCATGCACAACGTCGGCACTAGTACAGTGTATATCCACCTTTCGCAGCAATGCAGGCTGCTATTCTCCCATGGAGACGATCGTAGAGATGCTGGATGTAGTCCTGTGGAACGGCTTGCCATGCCATTTCCACCTGGCGCCTCAGTTGGACCAGCGTTCGTGCTGGACGTGCAGACCGCGTGAGACGACGCTTCATCCAGTCCCAAACATGCTCAATGGGGGACAGATCCGGAGATCTTGCTGGCCAGGGTAGTTGACTTACACCTTCTAGAGCACGTTGGGTGGCACGGGATACATGCGGACGTGCATTGTCCTGTTGGAACAGCAAGTTCCCTTGCCGGTCTAGGAATGGTAGAACGATGGGTTCGATGACGGTTTGGATGTACCGTGCACTATTCAGTGTCCCCTCGACGATCACCAGTGGTGTACGGCCAGTGTAGGAGATCGCTCCCCACACCATGATGCCGGGTGTTGGCCCTGTGTGCCTCGGTCGTATGCAGTCCTGATTGTGGCGCTCACCTGCACGGCGCCAAACACGCATACGACCATCATTGGCACCAAGGCAGAAGCGACTCTCATCGCTGAAGACGACACGTCTCCATTCGTCCCTCCATTCACGCCTGTCGCGACACCACTGGAGGCGGGCTGCACGATGTTGGGGCGTGAGCGGAAGACGGCCTAACGGTGTGCAGGACCGTAGCCCAGCTTCATGGAGACGGTTGCGAATGGTCCTCGCCGATACCCCAGGAGCAACAGTGTCCCTAATTTGCTGGGAAGTGGCGGTGCGGTCCCCTACGGCACTGCGTAGGATCCTACGGTGTTGGCGTGCATCCGTGCGTCGCTGCGGTCCGGTCCCAGGTCGACGGGCACGTGCACCTTCCGCCGACCACTGGCGACAACATCGATGTACTGTGGAGACCTCACGCCCCACGTGTTGAGCAATTCGGCGGTACGTCCACCCGGCCTCCCGCATGCCCACTATACGCCCTCGCTCAAAGTCCGTCAACTGCACATACGGTTCACGTCCACGCTGTCGCGGCATGCTACCAGTGTTAAAGACTGCGATGGAGCTCCGTATGCCACGGCAAACTGGCTGACACTGACGGCGGCGGTGCACAAATGCTGCGCAGCTAGCGCCATTCGACGGCCAACACCGCGGTTCCTGGTGTGTCCGCTGTGCCGTGCGTGTGATCATTGCTTGTACAGCCCTCTCGCAGTGTCCGGAGCAAGTATGGTGGGTCTGACACACCAGTGTCAATGTGTTCTTTTTTCCATTTCCAGGAGTGTATTTGTCAATACTTAGCATAAGATGCTCTTTGTATATTGAATACTTCTTCCAACAGTTTCACATTTTCGTCCATACCTTGTGAAAAAACTATCATGTCACTGAAATACACCATGTTCCTAGGCTTCAGGCGATCTGTAACTCCATTTAGCAGTCTTGCAAACGTGACTGGCATATTTTTAAACCCAAATGGCATGCAGCAGTATTGTAACTGCTCCCATGATACCGAAAAAGCTGTTTTGGTCTATCTTTTGGTATACATCCAGCTGGTGGTACCTGCTACACAAATCCGTTGTAGACAACTACTTGCATCTGCCAAAACAGTCAAGTATCTCTGTAATATTAGGTATTGGATAGGCTTCATTGGTGGTTAAGCATTCAAATATCTGTAGCCACAACAAAAGCAATATTTTTTGGTGCCACCTGTTGACTTTTTGGGATCAGGACAACAGGTGCTCCCTTTGGACTATCACTCATTTCTGTAATATCTTATGCCAGGTGTTGGTTGATGAATTTTTCCATGAGCGGTTGTAAAGTCTTTAGTATGTGATTTGGCTTCCTATAAAATGGAGCAATATTTCCTATTGGCATCTAATGCTGGGTAGCATGAGCCATGGGTAATGGACCCTATGCATTAAACAAATGCTTTAACTGTAACAACAGCCCTTCCAAAACTTGCCAGTCACCGTCTTGTTACTTCATAACACAGAATCACTGATGGTATACTTTTGGTTGTGGTCAGTATCTGACCTATCTATATCCTCTCCCTCCAAAATATCCTATGTGGTGATCAGTATGCCCTTCAGTGGACTCATCTTGACAATATCACGCTAAACGGAACCATATATTCCTCGTTTACATTACTTATGTGTACTACACTTCTATGTACAAAATAATGTGTTGTATGCAAATGTTCATTATTATCAATTCGTTCAACCATGTATAACATTTCCTGTGGAAAGTCTATGCCATAGATACCCAAATTAATTTCCCTGTGTCTGACGGCACAAAATCATTAGAATCCATCTTCAGCTTGTGTGTGTGCAGTGTAGTCGGCAACACATCCACAACTGGTGTGCCATGTAACATTGCCTCGCTTGCAGTGGTGTCATCCTGTAGAAATAAAGATTCCCAAGTTCAACTGTATGCTGTGAAAGATTGATTTTGGAAAGATATTTGGTGCAGAAATCAAGTCGAAGAATAAGAATACCCCTGCCCCTTGTAGCGGCACCACCGTTTAGCATAAGGGAAGTTAGTTTTGTGCGATATTTGGAGCATGAGTTACAGCCAGGTGCGGGCCGGATTGCAGTAAGTTATGCATACGCATACGCATACTCTACGCAAGCAAAGGGAACTTCACAGCAAACGTAAACATAGCCAAAGCCTTGCAGACAAACGAAAATTACACGAAGCGAAAGGTAGTGTGAGGAGGGCTAGGCGGGAGGTGTTCAACGAATTCGAAAGTAAAGTTCTGTGTACTGACTTGACAGAAAATCCGAAGAAATTTTGGTCTTATGTCAAAGCGGTAGGTGGATCAAAACAAAATATCCAAACATTCTGTGACCAACATGGTACTGAAACAGAGGATGACAGACTAAAGGCCGAAATACTAAACGTCTTTTTCCAAAGCTGTTTCACAGAGGAAGACTGCACTGTAGTTCCTTCTCTAGATTGTCGCAGAGATGATAAAATGGTAGATATCGAAATAGATGACAGAGGGATAGAAAAACAATTAAAATCACTCAAAAGAGGAAAGGCTGCTGGACCTGATGGGATACCAGTTCGATTTTACGCAGAGTAAGCGAAGGAACTTGCCCCCCTTCTTGCAGCGGTGTCCCGTCAGTCTTTAGAAGAGCGTAGGGTTCCAAAAAATTGGAAAAGGGCACAGGTCATCCCCGTTTTCGAGAAGGGGCGTCGAACAGATGTGCAGAACTATAGACCTGTACCTCTAACGTCGATCAATTGTAGAATTTTGGAACACGTATTACGTTAGAGTATAATGACTTTTTTGGAGACAAGAAATCAACTCTGTAGGAATCAGCATGGATTTCGAGAAAGACGATCGTGTGAAACCCAGATCGCGCTATTCGTCCACGAGACCCAGAGTGCCATAGACACGGGTTCCCAGGTAGATTCCGTGTTTCTTCCGCAAGGCGTTTCATACAGTTCCCCACAGTCGTTTAATGAACAAAGTAAGATCATATCGACTATCAGACCAATTGTGTGATTGGATTGAAGAGTTCCTAGATAACATAATGCAGCATGTCATTCTCAATGGAGAGAAGTCTTCCAAAGTAAGAGTGATTTCAAGTGTGCCACAGGGGAGTGTCGAAGGACCGTTGCTAATCACAATATATATAAATATATATAAATGACCTTGTGGATAACATCGGAAGTTCACTAAGGCTTTTTGCGGATGACTCTGTAGTATATCGAGAGGTTGTAACAATGGAAAATTGTACTGAAATGCAGGAGGATCTGCAACGAATTGACGCATGGTGCATGGTATGGGAATTGAATCTCAATGTAGGCAAGTGTAATGTACTGCGAATACATAGAAAGAAAGATCCTTTATCATTTAGCTACAATATAGCAGATCAGCAACTGGAAGCAGTTAATTCCATAAATTATCTGGGAGTAGGCATTAGGAGTTGTTTAAAATGGAATGACCATATAAAGTTAATAGTTGGTAAAGCAGATGCCAGACTGAGAGTCATTGGAAGAATCCTAAGGACATGCAGTCCGAAAACAAAGGAAGTAGGATACAGTACACCTGTTCGCCCACTGCTTGAATACTGCTCGCTGGTGTGGGATCTGTACCAGATAGTATTGATAGAAGAGATAGAGAAGATCCAATGGAGAGCAGCACTCTTCATTACAGGATCATTTAGTAATCACAAAAGCGTTATGGAGATGATAGATAAACTTCAGTGGAAGACTCTGCAAGAGAGACGCTCGGTACAGGCTTTTGTTAAAGTTTCGAGAACATACCTTCACCAAGGAGTCAAGCAGTATATTGCTCTCTCCTATGTATATCTCGCGAAGAGACCATGAGGATAGGATCAGAGAGATTGGAGCCCACACAGAGGTATACAGACAATCTTTCATTCCACGAACAATACGAGACTGGAATGAGAACTGATAGAGGTACCCTAGGTACCCTCCGCCACACACCGTCAGGTGGCTTTCGAAGTATGGATATAGATGTACATGTAGATACCAGCAGTTGCGAAGGCAAATAGAGGCCACAGGGGCGTAGAATTGCTGCAGATGGCACACACAGCAGTTTCCATGGCGCAAGTCACAAGCAGAAGAGGGCCAATGGCACCTAAGTGTTATGCATACGTGACGCCAAGCGGTGCACTTGGCAAAACAGAGGCACACAGCCGAGCATAAATAGGTACCATTTTCTAACGAGATTTATTCAAGTGTGGCAGCTCTCCTGGACAGCGGGGCATGTCACACCGCCGGGCTACACGCAGCAACAGATGGGGCGACAGCATCCCAGTCCACAGCGGGTCGTTAGTTCGACATTCTGAGGCCAACGTGGGGTCAGCAGCAGGCCACTCTTCGGCTCAATACTGCGGGCGGTTGTCTTGGCTCCCAACACATGCTGGAGACTTCCGAGACGAGGGCTGCAGATTCGGACGCAGGTTCGTGGGCGGTCGTTGCTGCCGCATTGTCAGCTATGCCAGCGAGGAAGAAGCAGCAGCGGGGCCAGCCTGGGTGGAGCAGCTCGGAGTCAACGATGATGGTGGTTGCTGAGTTGGCTGCTGGCGCAGCCATCCTGACATCATCAGAACTCACCGGGCCGGCCAAGACTGGCAGGACACAGCGTTGCATTGCACAGGCCGCTGTGGTGCTTCCTCAGCATTGCGGGGCCGTGTGATGCAGACCGAGGTGAATGGAGCACTGTAGTGGAAACAAATAAATCACTTTGAAAGTTCTCTCCGAGTTTTAATGTGGCACCTCCTGGCACCCACCCACAACACACTCTTGAGGCAACGTCAGTATATGCTCAGAAAAAGTTTTACCCTCAACGCTAAACTAGAGCTGTGTTATCCCCCCTGAATCTAAAGCACTGTTACCCACTCCACGAAATCTATAACAAGGATATACTACTAGTAGTCTCTTTCCAACCAAGAGATCTAGTGATATGACTGATACTTGTACCCCTACATCTATTAAAATGTTCTATGTTCGTTGCCATCAACAGAATCCCATAGGCGACATTCCATCTCTGCATCTACCTGTGAAGTATCACATTTTATGGGGAATGTTTTCTGATGGCTGATAGTTTCCCATTCATGCTTAACGAATATTTCTCCCAAGCTTGATTCTTTCGTTTCTTAGCCCTGCACTCCCATGCTTTGTGACCCACTTGTTCACATTCGTAGCACTTAGCTGAAGATGCTGTATCTTGAGATGACCATCACACCCACACCTACTACACTTCACTGCCAAAATAAACACATGACAATCACCATGACACTTAGTCATTATATCTACATCTTCTTAGTGTGTAACTACTCTAATAGCCACATCCAAATCCGAAGGATTCTCCATTCGAGCTCTACATGACGTTTCAGCAGGAATTCCGTGCAAAAAAACATCAAGAGCCCTATTTTCAACTTCTTGCCTTAACACTGCACTCATTCCTTCATTTTGTGTCAGCTCATATGTCTGAACATTTGCGCTCTGGATCATATATGAGAATGACTCGACTGACTCATTGTACGTCTGATTTCATGTGCTTAATTTTTCCTTGAAGAAGCGAGTACCGTTCTGGTACCTCTGTTATAACCTTTCAGGCATCTGGTCAAATTCTTGTGCATCCCACAAGGCTTTGTGGTGGGTGACATATGCCATTCCAAGGCATGTTTCGTCATACCAACTACCAAGCTTGGCTACAGCTAAAATGTCACTGAGGAATACATTTATGTCCTCTAGTCCGTTTCCAGGAAAGGTATTACTAAATTTGCTATTGCACGATCGATAGAAGGAGAGGGTATATTGTGCGTAATTTTAACTTTCTGTAAGTGTCCTGGTACACTTTCCCTGTCAGCCTGCAGTGCTTCTGCCTGGTTTCTGTAATATTCTAGTTCCTCATTTTACTGCTCAAGCGCAGCTTGTAATCCAACAGTATGTTTTATCATAGTAGCAAGGGAATAATTTGTATTAGTGGAGCACTTTTCCGTAAGCATGCTGCGTAATCTGCTACTACCTAACGAAGGAAATGTGCAATACAAGGAAAGGGAACATCAGGTACAATTGTGTCAGGTACACAATACAAAAGGAGTTACTCTAATCCTTACAGCATTTCATAGCCCATCTAAATTCATTAGAAAATGGCTCTTAGCACTATGGAACTTAACATCTGAGGTCATCAGTCCCCTAGAACATAGAACTACTTAAACCTAACTAACCTAAGGACATCACACACATCCATGCCCGAGGCAGGATTCGAACCTACGACCGTAGCGGTCGCGCAGTTCCAGACTGAAGCGCCTAGAACCGCTCGGCCATAAATTCATTACAGTCCCATGGCAAACGACCTCAACATTGGCAAGTAAAACCTCTGGCTTGTACACGGCAACTCACGCCCAGAAAGATTACAGAATGCACGCTGATAGATGCCAAATGTGAATCGCGTAGATTACTTCTGACTTTTAACAGGTCAGGAGTATCATATTGCTATACCAGAGTTACTTTCAGGTTGAAATGAGCGTCTTTGTGATTTACCAGGGCCAACAAATCATACAATGAAACAAAAGGCTAGCTACAAGGTAGAAAACACTTCTCACTCGCCACTTTTCGTTCTGAATTAGACTGCAACACGAGCGAAGCTGATTTCAGCGATGTCGACCAGTTAAGACGAAGTCGGGTATTATGAAGACCACTTCTGGCCACCAGCTGGGGTGGTGGTGGGGTGTTGGGAGGCCCACTTCTGTACACCAGTTGTAACGGTCACTCCTTGGAGAAGGAGGTCAGTGAACACTGTGACTGGGTAGGTGAGGCAGTGAGATTTGTATTGTGGCTGCTGCTGAGCTCCAATGACTGGTGAGTATTTCACTCTTTTGACCGAAGGATTCAGTGAAATAGCGTTGTCTGAAACCACATTTTATTAACATGATTGCTATAATGAATACTGTGTTCTCCGGCGTACAAGAAACGGGGCAGACTGCTCGCTCAGGTGTCGGTGAGGAATGCCAGGCACAGTACTCTGGCAGCTCACATAGCATGTGGCAGGTCAGGCATATTGCCTGACAGCAAGGCAGCATGGGGTGCATAGCAGGGGCCAGCAAGGTGCCCCACAGATGTGTCTCAGTGGATGCGATGGGCCTCCGTGCTCTCGAAGATAGACACGTCCTTAGACCTGTGCTCCCAGCTCTGGTTTTCATGAAGGCAGAATCCCAGCGTACAGCCAGGAAGGCAGTACACGTACAGCATGGGAGGCAGTGCGCAGGTGCTACCCAGCAAAAACAAGATGGCAGCTCACAGTCAATCGGTTTGACCCTTCACCAGAGGAAGGTTCGTTATGTCCGCATTTTATATCGGTCACGGCTGTGATCCTTCGGTGCAGCATGGAGCGATGAAGTCCAACCACAGCTGGCAGGCTCCAGTCTTGTAGTTGAAGTCATCAAACAGGCAGCATGCAGCACATGTAACTAGCGAGATTATCATTCCATCAGGATGGGTCATGCAGCAGAAATGACCAGACACTGAGGACGAGGTAACTGAAATAGGTGTATGTAAAGTCAGACATCATGTCATTGCAACAGGCTAGGCAGCCATTTGCCCTCGTTTAACCACAGGAGCAGCGGTCCTGTCCGCACCATGGTATCTCAATACCCGACGGGAGGCCCTAGCCACGTGTCATTTCCATTTTTTTCTATATATGGTTTTCCCCGCATTTTTCATCAGTACCTTGGAGCGGCGGAGTTCGAATGTTGCATGTTATTACTCCATATCGTAGAGCTTGCAGAAAGACGTTGTGGGTGCTGTCATACTGCACCGTATGCGCTGCTTGCTGTGACTCTGCTCTCTGTGGGACAATGAGTTACGAGCCTTGTCCCACTTCTGCAGTACTGGCTCTCTTCAGGTGCTCTAGATTATGATTGTGACACATGGTCTGAGTCGGACTTGGTTCTTTTACCGTCGGTATCAAGCAATAGCTTCGAAACTTTATTAGTGCACCCGAGAACAGGTTCGCTATGCAACAAAATACGGAGAAGGGAAGCACCAGTGGTCACATGTTTGTTCGACAATGAGAGAGCGCCTTTGAAGAGCAAAAAAGCCTGAGCTGGCAGAAATTCAACTTTTCACGCACCAGTATTAAGTGAGAAATCTGGGAATAGACTACAGTTCCCTATGTATTGATCTTACAGTGGTCACAAAGATAATACGAGGGTCACTCCAAAAGAAATGCGCACTATTTTTGTAAAACTACAGTTTTCATTCTGCATGTGTGAAAGTTTTACGGTGTGTAGATACACCCTTCCCGCTTGTTTTCAAACTTAGTTCAACCTGTTCACGTGAGTGGCGCCGTCACAGCATGTCTTCAAGATGGCTGCTACACTTAACGTTCGTCAGAAGCAACGTGCTGTCATAGAATTCCTGTGCTGTGAAAACGAGACAGTGGGAAACATCCACAAGAGGTTGAAAAATGTGTATCGAGATGCTGCTGCCGATCGCAGTACAGTTAGTCGGTGGGCAAGCAGGTTACGTGATGAAAGCGGGCACGATTATATTGAGGGTTGTCCTCGCAGCGGCAGGCCTCGTACTGCGCACACTCCAGACAATGTGCAGAGAGTTAACGAATTGATGACTGCTGACAGACGCATCACAGTGAACGAATTGTCACGCTACGTTGGGACAGGGCAAGGAAGTGTTTGCAGAATACTGAAAGTGCTGGCGTTAAAAAAGGTTTGAGCCAGGTGGGCTCCCAGGATGCTGACAGTGGCTCACAAAGAAATTTAGAAAAACGGTATGCAGCGAACTTTTGGAACAGTACGAGAATGATGGAGATGAATTTCTTGGAAGAATTGTGACAGGTGATGAAACATGGCTCCATAATTTTTCACCAGAGACGAAGAGACAATCAGTGGAGTGGCATCATGCAAATTCACCCAAGAAAAAAAAAAAAATTCAGAACCACACCTTCTGCTGGAGAAGTTATAGCTACTTTGTTTTTCGATTCCTAAGGACTGTTGCTTGTGGACATTATGCCAAGTGGAACAACTATAAATTATGATAAATATGTGACGACACTGAAGAAACTTCAAGCTCGACTGAGTCGTGTTCGACCACATCGGCAAAAGCAGAATGTTTTGCCTGTGCACGACAATGCACGACCACACGTCAGGCAGAAAACCATGGAAGCGATCACAAAACGCGGATGGGCAACACTGAAACACCCGCCATACAGTCGTGACCTGGCTCCATGTGACTATCATCTCTTTGGGAAACTGAAAGGCTCTCTTCGTGGAACAAGGTTTGAAAATGATGACTCCTTTGTGCACGCTGCCAAACAGTGGCTCCAACAGGTTGCTCCAGAATTTTACCGTGGGGGTATTGTAGCGTTGCTCTTGGGGGACGAAAATAAAAAGAATTGTTACTTTTTTTAATGTCGAAAAAGTGAATATTTTGGTGGGCCACTTGGCAACAGAATCAGGAATTGATTACACTATTATAATAACATACGTTGAGCATTAAATACCAGAATAAGAGCAGCATATTGATATATATATATATTTGAGATCGTTCGGAAGAAACATATCATTTCTGTGCATTCTTATAGTCGCGATGTAGTCATACCCGGATGAACACTAAGGGACCAGAAGATTGATGGACTTTAAAAGAAATGCAACACTACACAATTAAAAAAGTTGGTTCAGAAATAATAGGAAAACGATAATGTTCCTTCTGCCTGATGCTGCGTTCGGCCCATCAGCGTGATCGTAATTTCTGGTGATGAAGTAACACAAAACAATTGTCCTTCAGGTAAATAAGGAGATGGAAATCATCAAGGTTAATTTACTAAAATAAGCACAATTATCTGTAACACACCTTTTTTTTAATGCTACGTACCTTTTCATATTAAATTACAATAGATGACCATTGTGGTTAAATACTTTATACATAACAGTCAAAATGTCCTCTTGATGCTGTCTGTTCGTAATCAGTTACAAGAAACTACATGTTTTCTGATTGAAAAAAATAACAATTAGCATATTCACTCAATATTTTCACATAAAATATAAAATACAGTTGCGGAACGCAGCAAGTCCGCGTCCGCCTTTCATAGAATACCAACAGTAAAAGGTGAGGCGCCAAAAGCCTCATTTGTCTTGAAACAACAGAATTCTTTTTTATACCATTAATCGATACATGTACATAGAGATTTACAGGCACCGAGCAAGAACGGCAAAGATAAAGAATAATAGACTCTGTCGCTGCTATGCGATGGTTCATTTCTTTTACTTTACAATTGTTCGATAACTTTAGGCCATCAGGCATTTACTATTGAGCCTATATTAATGTTTGTGAGGCGAAAATTACTAATGTTACACTGCCTCCCATGAGGAGGGAAGGAATACCGAAGGTATTACTTCATCCTCATGCCCATTGGAATATTTGTAATTTTCGGGTGTAACATACAGGTTATTAAAAGTTTCCTTTTACATTCATTCCATAATAAAAGAATTAACGTTTCAATTTGTAATTACTGACGGTGGATCATTGTGAATTTGCTCTGCGTTTCTATCAGTGTTTGTATGGATTCAATCTTTCCTGATGATTCGTAAAATTAAGCCTATAAGTACACATATTTACAAAATTTATAAGGAAATAGAGTCACACTTCATTTTTCATTGTTGCAAAAGTAATTTGACTATCACAACTGGTACACAACTTTCTGTTTTGACTGTATTCATTATATTGTCATCGTCTTGTCAACTGATTGGCTTGTCCGTTATCGCACTTAATTATACATTTATTTTTGTCGCACATACACTGTTTATGATAGACTTGGATTGAAGAGCGGCCACTGGTGATGGCTTCGACAAGGAAGTCCATATCTTTCACTTTCAGGGCTCGAGTGTGGCTCTCCGAATTATTTCACATATGAAACAGAAAAAATATCTTATATTAGAATAGCTTACAAAACTAATTTTATATACATGTGGGATGGGATATAGGAGGATCGGATCCTTTGACGTATTTTAGTGTGCTTATTTTCATTCGTATTATGACCTCTCGTTAAAGTTTACATTTCAACAGTGTTCAGAGGTGACCTTGTGACTTATATCTGTGTGCAATCAGTCATTATACTAATTACGCTAACTTCTCTATCTTAGAGTCTCTCAGAAGGTTTATGATACATACAAAAATGTTTTCAGTACTGGGTGTGAATGTTTTTTGCTACAGAATGTAGCGCACAGCAACTGCTGTTGGCGGTTGAACGTTCACATTATTTCGTCACATGGTGGCTGTCCGCCTCCACTGTTGCGAGCAATCTTGAAATTCAATCTGTGCGCGCGCACGTGACCGGAGCTTTCTTGCAGAGCGTTGATTTCGCGTTTGAGATGCCGTGCGTAGCTTTTGTTCGGCGGATCGTGGTTTTGTGCTTTTTAAATTGCTGGAGGGAGCTTCTGCCACCGAAACTGCCTCACATCACTTCTTGTCCACTATCCAGTTACGGATTCAGAGGTAAGTGGTAGCTACCGCTGCAACTGCATGTGTGGAATGACACTGATTATTACACACTGCACACATCAATGAATTTTTTTTTACACATATGGTGCAGTAGAATACTGCTACTGAAAATTACCGAACTTTAAAACTTCACTTGCACTGTGGTGAGCGTCTGCGTGAACGGTGTATTAAAAGAAATTCTCGCTTCATAACATCACACGGTGTTTACAAATTGATTTACATACTAATATTTACAAGAGTTCATTTAAATCGAGAAATAATCTAATTGACCACTTTGAATGAGAACAATTGTTTCTTAATTAGTTTTTTTTACTATTTATGCCTACAGTCACAGGTAAGCTATTATAAGTCCTTTTTCTTTGACCAAATTCATTCCAATCTCCTTTACAAATTAATTTCATTCATAGTAATCTTTATCACGCTTGCTTATTCATTTTACAGGCCCAATATATTTTCTTTAATGCTCATCTTCTACATCTACATATACATGACTACTCTGCAATTCACATTTAAGTGCTTGGCAGAGGGTTCGTCGAACCACAATCATACTATCTCTCTACCATTCCACTCCCGAACAGCGCGCGGGAAAAACGAACACCTAAACCTTTCTGTTCGAGCTCTGATTTCCCATATTTTATTTTGATGATCATTCCTACCTATGTGGGTTGAGCTCAACAAAATATTTTCGCATTCGGAAGAGAAAGTTGGTGACTGAAATTTCGTAAATAGATCTCGCCGCGACGAAAAACGTCTTTGCTGTAATGACTTCCATCCCAATTCGCGTATCATATCTGCCACACTCTCTCCCCTACTACGTGATAATACAAAATGAGCTGCCCTTTTTTACACCCTTTCGATGTCCTCCGTCAATCCCACCTGGTAAGGATCCCACACCGCGCAGCAATATTCTAACAGAGGACGAACGAGTGTAGTGTAAGCTGTCTCTTTAGTGGACTTGTTGCATCTTCTAAGTGTCCTGCCATTGAAACGCAACCTTTGGCTCACCTTCCCCCACAATATTATCTATGTGGTCTTTCCAACTGAAGTTGTTCGTAATTTTAACACCCAAATACTTAGTTGAATTGACAGCCTTGAGAATTGTACTATTTACCGAGTAATCGAATTCCAACGGATTTCTTTTGCAACTCATGTGGATCACCTCACACTTTTCGTTATTTAGCGTCAACTGCCACCTGCCACACCATACAGCAATCTTTTCTAAATCGCTTTGCAACTGATACTGGTCTTCGGATGACCTTACTAGACGGTAAATTACAGCATCATCTGCGAACAACCTAAGAGAACTGCTCAGATTGTCACCCGGGTCATTTATATAGATCATGAACAGCAGAGGTCCCAGGACGCTTCCCTGGGAACACCTGATATCACTTCAGTTTTACTCGATGATTTGCTGTCTATTACTACGAACTGCGACCTTCCTGACAGGAAATCACGAATCCAGTCGCACAACTGAGACGATACCCCATAAGCCCGCAGCTTGATTAGAAGTCGCTTGTGAGGAACGGTGTCAAAAGCTTTCCGGAAATCTAGAAATACGGAATCAACTTGAGATCCCCTGTCGACAGCGGGCATTACTTCATGCGAATAAAGAGCTAGCTGCGTTGCACAAGAACGATGTGATCTGAAACCATGCCGATTACGTATCAATAGATCGTTCCCTTCGAGGTGATTCATAATGTTTGATACAGTATATGCTCCAAAGCCCTACTGCAAACCGACGTCAATGATATAGGTCTGTAGTTAGATGGATTACTCCTACTACCCTTCTTAAACACTGGTGCGACCTGCGCAATTTTCCAATCTGTATGTACAGATCTATCGGTGAGCGAGCGGTTGTATATGAGTGCTAAGTAGGGAGCTATTGTATCAGCGTAATCTGAAAGGAACCTAATCGGTATACAATCTGGACCTGAAGACTTGCCCGTGTCAAGCGATTTGAGTTGCTTCGCAACCCCTAAGGTATCTACTTCTAAGAAACTCATGCTAGCAGCTGTTCGTGTTTCAAATTCTGGAATATTCCATTCATCTTCCCCGGTGAAGGAATTTCGGAAAACTGCGTTCAATAACTCCGCTTTAGTGGCACGGTCGTCGGTAACAGTACCATCGGCACTGTGCAGCGAAGGTATTGACTACGTCTTGCCTCTTGTGTACTTTACATACGTCCAGAATTTCTTCGGACTTTCTACCAAATTTCGAGACAATGTTTCGTTGTGGAACCTATTAAAGGCATCTCGCATTGAAGTCCGTGCCAAATTTCGCGCGTCTGTAAATTTTAGCCATTCTTCTGGATTTCGCGTTCTTCTGAACTTCGCATGCTTTTTCCGTTGCCTCTGCAACAGAGTTAGGACGTGTTTTGTGTACCGCGGGGGATCAGTTCCATCTCTTACCAATTTATGAGGTATGAATCTCTCAATTGCTGTTGCTACTATATCTTTGAATTTGAGCCACATATCGTCTACATTTGCATAGTCAGTTCGGAAGGAATGGAGATTGTCTCTTAGGAAGGCTTCTAGTGATACTTTATCCGCTTTATTAAATAAAATTGTTTTGCGTTTGTTTCTGGTGGATTTGGAAGAAACGGTATTGAGCCTAGCTACAACGACCTTGTGATCACTAATCCCTGTATCAGTCATGATGCTCACTATCAGCTCTGGATTGTTTGTGGCTAAGAGGTCAAGTGTGTTTTCGCAACCATTTACAATTCGCGTGGGTTCGTGGACTAACTGCTCGAAATAATTTTCGGAGAAAGCATTTAGGACAATCTCGGAAGATGTTTTCTGCCTGCCGGCCGAAGTGGCCGTGCGGTTAAAGGCGCTGCAGTCTGGAACCGCAAGACCGCTACGGTCGCAGGTTCGAATCCTGCCTCGGGCATGGATGTTTGTGATGTCCTTAGGTTAGTTAGGTTTAACTAGTTCTAAGTTCTAGGGGACTAATGACCTCAACAGTTGAGTCCCATAGTGCTCAGAGCCATTTGTTTTCTGCCTACCACCGGTTTTGAACAAGTATTTTTGCCAACATATTGAGGGAAGGTTGAAGTCCCCACCAACTATAAACATATGAGTGGTGTATTTATTTGTTACGAGACTCAAATTTTCTCTGAACTGTTCCGCAACTATATCATCGGAGTCTGGGGGTCGGTAGAAGGAGCCAATTATTAACTTAGTTCGGCTGTTAAGTATAACCTTCACCCATACCAATTCGCACGGAGTATCTACTTCGACTTCACTACAAGATAAACCACTACTGACAGACACAAACACTCCACCACCAATTCTGCCTAATCTATCTTTCCTGAACACCGTAAAAATTTCTGCAGAACTTATTTCAGGCTTTAGCCAGCTTTCTGTACCTATAACGATTTCAGCTTCTGTGCTTTCTATTAGCGCTTGAAGCTCAGGGACTTTCCCAGCACAACTACAACAATTTACAGCTACAATTCCGACTGTTCCTTGATTCAAGCACGTCCTGTATTTCCCATGCACCCTTTGAGATTGCAGCCCACCCCGTACTTTCCCGAGGCCTTCTAACCTAAAAAACCGCCCAGTCCACGCCACGCAGCCTCCGCTACCCGTGTAGCCGCCATCTGAATGTAGTGAACTCCTGACCTAGTGACTTGTGAGGGGAGCTTCATTTATGTCAAAGTTTCTCTCGTATGTGCTTGTCTTTAAAGAAAGTTCGAGGACAGTTTTGAAAATAGCAATTCCGCCTCTGGATTTCGTGTAGAAATACAAACAGTCGAAAAAAAATGTGGGCAAAGCGGGCCTACTCGCGGATCGTCGACAGAATTCAAATTACTCCTCAACAAGGTCGAAAATTTAATTTACATTGCGCATTACAAAAGCAATTTGCGCGTCGCGAACCTACTAATTTTTATACGTAGTGCCTCACTTCCCAAGCACTTGTGCATCTCTATAAGTTGATCCTGGGGAGTGGATAGGATCAAGGATCTTAAAGGATTTGCACTGAGGAAAGGGGTTCAATAATCACATAATCACAGAGAAAACAATAAATATTGCAGTACGCACTTAAAATAAAATCTATCACTTCAAGCATGTATATCTAATATGCATCTTTCTGCAGCTTGCTTACTACTCTTTGTTCATTTCTTAGACAAAGTCAAGTTTATGCATTACGCATTTGGGTATTAATTATCATTTGTATATATAAGCCTCTCACTAGAGTGTTGTTTGCTGCTGTGGCGACCTGTGAAGCTTGGGCGAGATTCTAATTATATTTGCTGCTAGCTTGTGAATTTGCAGTATCGCTAATGCTCAATAGTACCGTGAAGTTGCCATAATAAACCATGTTACTCATATGTTCCTTTACTCAGCTTGTTTATACAGGGTGTATACGACTCGGGACAACCGGGAGATCCGGGAAAAACCCGTGAATTTTTTTCATCCGGGAGAAAACCGGGAAAAACCCGGCAATTTTTTAGAATTCCGGGAATGTTTCATTATTTTAGTTTTCAGTTAAATTTTTTTGTGATTTTTACTGGTAACAACCAATGCTCCAACAAAGGATATTACTGTATCTCGCGTCTGCAGGATAATACTGCAGCAACAAAACATTAGCTAGAGGAAGAAAAAACGAAAATAAAAAGTCGCAAAAGAAATCCACCATATACCACAACAAAACATAGTGCTCATACAAGCGTCTGCCAACAGCAAAGAATGTCAAAGGCTTTAGAAAGTCGATGCAATCATTCACAACGACAAATTGCCTCCGATGAGCGTGACGTGACAGCTGTTGACGTTAAATTCGTTTGAGCAGTTGCGGGCGGCCTCTTGTGCATGCGCAGTTGAGTCGCGTATGGGTAGTACCTTCTCTCGCTTCTGGCTATGGGCATGTGGCTGGGCGCCACTATCTAGTATTGCCCCGGTTCGGAAATAAACTAGATCCGGGGCTGATGCACAGAGCAGTCTGAGTTGTTGTGGGGAGGTGGGTGGTCTCCACGTGACCTGTGTTTACGTTTAGTGATATTGCTGTTTCCTCTTCCTTTATTACTCTCACATCAAATGAAAACAAAATGGATTTCTGTGGCCGGGAGCTATCAAATGAATTAAAAAACGTTCGCATAATTACGGGAGGCCAAAATATGTTATTATTTTCAGGTTTTATTTTCAGGTTTCTGACAGTCAAGCATTAATCGCCTTGCTGAACAATGAAGTTATTTCTGTCGCTTTGCTAAAGAGATATGGCTTTTATTAATCTTTTGCGCTGAGGTAGTCAATTTATTTGAAACGAAGTATTCAATTTCACACTGTTGGCTAGTTTCAACTGTTCGTTGCATTTCAAATGCACGTTTTCCATCTTCTAGCTCGCATGGCATTATGCCATAATAAAGAACCAAACATGAGATAATACAGTACTGGTGCTCAAGAAAATTTACATCGGAATCTGGACATACGAATGTGCACTTTAAGCCCAATTATACACTCCTGGAAATTGAAGTAAGAACACCGTGAATTCATTGTCCCAGGAAGGGGAAACTTTATTGACACATTCCTGGGGTCAGATACATCACATGATCACATTGCCAGAACCACAGGCACATAGACACAGGCAACAGAGCATGCACAATGTCGGCACTAGTACAGTGTATATCCACCTTTCGCAGCAATGCAGGCTACTATTCTCCCATGGAGACGATCGTAGAGATGCTGGATGTAGTCCTGTGGAACGGCTTGCCATGCCATTTCCACCTGGCGCCTCAGTTGGACCAGCGTTCGTGCTGGACGTGCAGACCCCGTGAGACGACGCTTCATCCAGTCCCAAACATGCTCAATGGGGGACAGATCCGGAGATCTTGCTGGCCAGGGTAGTTGACTTACACCTTCTAGAGCACGTTGGGTGGCACGGGATACATGCGGACGTGCATTGTCCTGTTGGAACAGCAAGTTCCCTTGCCGGTCTAGGAATGGTAGAACGATGGGTTCGATGACGGTTTGGATGTACCGTGCACTATTCAGTGTCCCCTCGACGATCACCAGTGGTGTACGGCCAGTGTAGGAGATCGCTCCCCACACCATGATGCCGGGTGTTGGCCCTGTGTGCCTCGGTCGTATGCAGCCCTGATTGTGGCGCTCACCTGCACGGCGCCAAACACGCATACGATCATCACTGGCACCAAGGCAGAAGCGACTCTCATCGCTGAAGACGACACGTCTCCATTCGTCCCTCCATTCACGCCTGTCGCGACACCACTGGAGGCGGGCTGCACGATGTTGGGGCGTGAGCGGAAGACGGCCTAGCGGTGTGCGGGACCGTAGCCCAGCTTCATGGAGACAGTTGCGAATGGTCCTCGCCGATACTCCAGGAGCAACAGTGTCCCTAATTTGCTGGGAAGTGGCGGTGCGGTCCCCTACGGCACTGCGTAGGATCCTACGGCCTTGGCGTGCATCCGTGCGTTGCTGCGGTCCGGTCCCAGGTCGACGGGCACGTGCACCTTCCGCCGATCACTGGCGACAACATCGATGTACTGTGGAGACCTCACGCCCCACGTGTTGAGCAATTCGGCGGTACGTCCACCCGGCCTCCCGCATGCCCACTATACGCCCTCGCTCAAAGTCCGTCAACTGCACATACGGTTCACGTCCACGCTGTCGCGGCATGCTACCAGTGTTAAAGACTGCGATGGAGCTCCGTATGCCACGGCAAACTGGCTGACACTGACGGCGGCGGTGCACAAATGCTGCGCAGCTAGCGCCATTCGACGGCCAACACCGCGGTTCCTGGTGTGTCCGCTGTGCCGTGCGTGTGAGCATTGCTTGTACAGCCCTCTTGCAGTGTCCGGAGCAAGTATGGTGGGTCTGACACACCGGTGTCAATGTGTTCTTTTTTTCATTTCCAGGAGAGTACATTTTAGTATGGTTCACGAAATTCCGATGAACTTGAAGTGTTCTCTGATGTCTTGTTTCTTTTGTGACATAGTGCAAGATATTTTAATGTTTTACACGTACGAACATACGGGCTTTCTGTGTCATCGTAGCTGCGCAAGAGCGGTGACGCCTGTTATCTGGCGCTCTCTGGCAACTGCTGAAACGAATCAGTTTCTAACAGGTCACGGGAAAACATTGCGGATGGTCGTTTGAAGCGTTACTTCCAAAGTAAATTTCCTTTTACACATGATGAACTATATGCGAGAATGTACGATGAATTTCTTAAATCACAGAGCGTTTGACTCTCAATTAAAAATCAACTCTTTGAGGACGACCATCTAGAAGAATTTCGAGCCCAGAAGATCAGACATTTACGTCGTTATTAAAAATTTTACTGGCACATTTGTGTGATGCATCTTAAAGTGTAACACGCGCAAAAAAGATCAACATTATATGTGGAAGCTTAGCTTCTCTTGCAGCTTACTAATCTTCGAGACTACGATTATATGTGAAACCTCTGTTTTTCTTGTAGCAACACTATGTTTATTAATTTAAACCATCAACTTTTCTTATTTGTGTGTTCGCGCTACTTAAGAGTGATTTGGCTATCGGCTGACTACATCACGTGTCCTATGCTGTCATCAATGACATGACATGACATGAGCTATGACTTGCTTACAAAAGCGCGTCGCAATCTCGATTTCAATGCCTTGGAAAGTAACATGTGGTGTTTGGTGGAATTTATATCTTCATAACACGAAAATATGCAGCGTACATGCTGCTGTACATCAAAGATCTTTCCAAAACGTGTGTCCCCACCCCGACCCCAATTTTCGTTTTCTAAAGTGCCGGGAAATTCTACGTCGGCGTGTAAAACCATAAACATTCAAAACACGTAAGTTTTACAGTGCCGAGGAAAAGGTTAACGTCAGGCCTTTTTAGAACAATTGCACTGCGTTATCAATCTGTTCATGCTTAATACTAGGTATCTGTTTACTTCAAAGACATGTTATTTTATCGCTGGCACAGCACTGTGCTGGAACTTACAAGTTAAATCTACTGACTGTTTTGCGCTAACAGGTGGTGCCTTATTTACGTCACATTTGAAAATAGGGAATAGCCTCATGGAATCGATTCTTTTCACATTACTTTCCTCTTTTGTCTGGACGTTAAGTATTTTCTTTCAAAACGGGTCATTAATTTGTCCTCGATTAAATTTCACTTTCTAATACTAAGCACATATAATCATCATTTTCATATTACTATTGACCGAGAGAAGTGCATTGTTCGCTCCTTCCTGCTCATTTTCAAATTACTATTTAGCGAGAGAAGTGCATCATTCGCTCCTTCCTCTTTCCTCATTTTAGTACCTCGGGGCTAATTAATACCTCTCGAGTACATCATTTTTCTTACATACTAACTTATAACTAAAACTGAAAATCGCCTCTAGGACATGTCCTCATGTTTACATAAAGATTATTCATATAAATACTTGTCTACAACTTATTCTGTATTTTATTTTCCAGACGCGTTGTTTTAATAAATAAGGTTTCCTTTTAGCACCGGTTAACGTCCGTAGTCAGATCAGTTCAGTTCTTGTCACTCATTGGTTAATCCTGATCTCCAATACCTTAGAATTTTCTTACAGCTTAAATTAACTTAATTCCCAGCGTTATAAAATTTTCTTGAATCATGATGGTGGAACAATCCTTTGATTTTATTCATGGCAGGGTCAGATAACAAATAGCTACCAATGAGTGGTTTCCTCATTATCACAAAGGGACCTTCATAAATGTGTTGCCACTTACGATTCTTCTTTAACAACAGGGATGGTTTAAAGTGAGTCCTCACTAATAGCTTTTCTCCTTCTTTGAAATCGATAACTCTGTTTACCTTCTTATCAAACGCCTTTTTTCGGAGGTTAGCATACGTTGTCAATGATACGAGAGCTTGCATGATTTTTGCGTCTAGGTCTAATTCGTTGTCTTGTAACTTTGGAAGGGGGTCTATCCATTCATTCCTTTCTTTTGAACTTGACATTAACTCATGTGGCGTGAATCCGGTCGACAGATGAGGAAGGTGGTTTACAATCTGTTCGAAAGGTGTTACGAAGTCTACCCACTTAGATTGCTTATTCGAAATGTACGTCTTTATAAATCTGTTAAATTCTTTGAAGATTCTTTCTGTCGGTTTCGATTGCGGTCGAAACAGGGATATCAAAATTTGTTTGATTCCATGGCGAGCAAGAAATGCACGCCACGGGCGTGATGTGAAATTTGAAGCATTATCGGACAAGATTGATTCTGGAACCCCGAATCGTGGGAAATAATCATTTTCAATGCGACGAATTATTGGATTTGCACAAGAAGATTTCACTGCGTACAGTCTTATGTGCTTAGAAAAATTGTCCAGGATTGCTACTAAGTATTTAGCGCCTCCCCTACCGGTGGGTAGTGGACCTGCCAAATCAATACTAAGAAGCTGGTTTGGCCTTTCAGAAATTATTGGGTTTAGTGGGATTGAAGTGGAAATGTTTAAGGATTTTGCCTTTTGACAGATGACACAGTTTCTCAACAGTTTATGGATTCTCTGATGTAGATTCGGAACATAACAGTAAGTCGAGATTTTCCTTTTACATTTTTCTGGTCCGTAGTGACCCAATGAAATGTGAGTGTACCACAGAAGATGTTCAATGAAATTTCGAGGGCTGCAAACACACCACCTCTCAGATGACTCAGACGTCTTATGAAATAGCACTTGGCTATGAACTTTATAAAACTTGGATAACTTGTGGGCTGGATTTTCGTGAAGAATTTGTCTCACCTTTTTCCATTTTGGATCTGTATTTTGAAGAATCTGAATCTGCCTACGTAACTGAAGAAAATACTTTCTGTGAATTGGATCTTTCATTAACAAAACTTTATAATTAGACATTTGTTCCAATAGTTCGCTGGTTTCTGTTAAGCCCTCAGGTGAGCAAGAAAGTGCGTCTGCTATAACGTTATCTTTACCTTTTATACACTCCTGGAAATTGAAGTAAGAACACCGTGAATTCATTGTCCCAGGAAGGGGAAACTTTATTGACACATTCCTGGGGTCAGATACATCACATGATCACACTGACAGAACCACAGGCACATAGACACAGGCAACAGAGCATGCACAATGTCGGCACTAGTACAGTGTATATCCACCTTTCGCAGCAATGCAGGCTGCTATTCTCCCATGGAGACGATCGTAGAGATGTTGGATGTAGTCCTGTGGAACGGCTTGCCATGCCATTTCCACCTGGCGCCTCAGTTGGACCAGCGTTCGTGCTGGACGTGCAGACCGCGTGAGACGACGCTTCATCCAGTCCCAAACATGCTCAATGGGGGACAGATCCGGAGATCTTGCTGGCCAGGGTAGTTGACTTACACCTTCTAGAGCACGTTGGGTGGCACGGGATACATGCAGACGTGCATTGTCCTGTTGGAACAGCAAGTTCCCTTGCCGGTCTAGGAATGGTAGAACGATGGGTTCGATGACGGTTTGGATGTACCGTGCACTATTCAGTGTCCCCTCGACGATCACCAGTGGTGTACGGCCAGTGTAGGAGATCGCTCCCCACACCATGATGCCGGGTGTTGGCCCTGTGTGCTTCGGTCGTATGCAGTCCTGATTGTGGCGCTCACCTGCACGGCGCCAAACACGCATACGACCATCATTGGCACCAAGGCAGAAGCGACTCTCATCGCTGAAGACGACACGTCTCCATTCGTCCCTCCATTCACGCCTGTCGCGACACCACTGGAGGCGGGCTGCACGATGTTGGGGCGTGAGCGGAAGACGGCCTAACGGTGTGCGGGACCGTAGCCCAGCTCCCCAGGAGCAACAGTGTCCCTAATTTGCTGGGAAGTGGCGGTGCGGTCCCCTACGGCACTGCGTAGGATCCTACGGTCTTGGCGTGCATCCGTGCGTCGCTGCGGTCCGGTCCCAGGTCGACGGGCACGTGCACCTTCCGCCGATCACTGGCGACAACATCGATGTACTGTGGAGACCTCACGCCCCACGTGTTGAGCAATTCGGCGGTACGTCCACCCGGCCTCCCGCATGCCCACTATACGCCCTCGCTCAAAGTCCGTCAACTGCACATACGGTTCACGTCCACGCTGTCGCGGCATGCTACCAGTGTTAAAGACTGCGATGGAGCTCCGTATGCCACGGCAAACTGGCTGACACTGACGGCGGCGGTGCACAAATGCTGCGCAGCTAGCGCCATTCGACGGCCAACACCGCGGTTCCTGGTGTGTCCGCTGTGCCGTGCGTGTGATCATTGCTTGTACAGCCCTCTCGCAGTGTCCGGAGCAAGTATGGTGGGTCTGACACACCGGTGTCAATGTGTTCTTTTTTCCATTTCCAGGAGTGTATATATAATGTCAAAGTCATATTCCTGCAGGAATAAGCACCATCGAGTAAGACGGGGATGTTGCAACTTGCATCTAAGGAGGAATGATAAGGCTTGATGGTCTGAATAGACTTTAATTTTTCTTCCATAGATATAATAGTTAAATCGCCTAAAAGCCCATACTACGGCGAGTGCCTCCAACTCCGTAACCGAATAAGACTTTTCACACTCGGATAACACTCGACTCGCAAAGCTGACCACTTGGATTTGCTCGTGTCCATTTACTAATTGAATCCGGAAAAGACAAGCGCCGATACCCACAAAGGAAGCATCTGCAGTAATACAAAATTCCTTATCCATCTGAGGATGATGGAGAATGTTACTGTTAACCAGACTGTATTTAATTTTCTGAAATCCGTCTTGGCATTACGGCGTCCAATTCCAATGTGAATTCTTTTTTAAAGGGTTGTGAAGAGCGGGATTGTTCAATACCTGATTGGGAACAAAACGTCTGAAAAATGACGTAAGACCGATAAATCCTTTCAGTTGCCTTTTTGTAACAGGGGTTGGAAAGTTTTTTATAGCAGACAATTTTTCCGGGTCAGGTTTAATTCCTTCAGGAGTGATGATGTGTCCAAAAAATTTAATTTCACTTTTTCCAAACTTGGATTTCTTAAGATTTGCTGTAACACCATACTCTCTGAATCGTTGAAATACCTTTTGCAGAAGGGCCACATGATCTTCCCAATTTTTCGATGCTACAAGAACGTCATCCACATAGACTGTTACCTCATCTAAAAGTTCAGGATCTAGTACATAGTCAAGGGCAGAAATAAAAATTCCGGAACTCACATTTAGTCCAAACGGTACAACTTTGAAATGGTAAGATCTACCTGCAAATATAAACGCAGTGTACTTCCTAGACTCCTGCGCAAGTTTTACTTGCCAGTAGCTGCTTTTCAAATCAAGGGTGCTTAAATACATAACTCCATGAAACTTCTGCAGATGCTCTTCAAGAGCCTCTGGTCTCGTTCTTATGGGTACTATAATTTTATTGATTAATCTTGCATCTAAGACTAGCCTTACTCTACCATTTGATTTTAGTACAGACAATAAAGAACTCGAATAAGGTGAATGAGATACTTTTATCCTGATCTCGCACTTGACAGCTTCGCATCTCGCATATGGAATGGATTAGCTTGTTCTACAGTAGGTTGAATGGGGCAGGACATCCATTCGATATTCAAAGCTTTTTATTAGTCCAGGTTTCTTAGAAAATACTTGAACGTAATCTGTTAACAAATTGCAAAGCTCATTCTTCTGTTGTTTGGAAGTGGACTCACTAACTTTACCGTATAATTCATTCTGACCGGGAATTAGGTCATTATACTCATCGTCATTAACACTTTCAAGATCTGTCATGTCTTCTGTCTGACTGTACTGTTGTCTTTTAGTCCATGGCCGTACTGCTATTTGAAGCACCCCAAAGTTTGTCTTCACCTTACTTCTTAACAAATTTACAGGTACTTGTTGCTGGCTCGCTACTGTATACAGGGTTATTACAAATGATTGAAGCGATTTCACAGCTCTACAATAACTTTATAATTTGATATATTTTCACAATGCTTTGCACACACATACAAAAACTCAAAAAGTTTTTTTAGGCATTCACAAATGTTCGATATGTGCCCCTTTAGTGATTCGGCAGACATCAAGCCGATAATCAAGTTCCTCCCACACTCGGCGCAGCATGTCCCCATCAATGAGTTCGAAAGCATCGTTGATGCGAGCTCGCAGTTCTGGCACGTTTCTTGGTAGAGGAGGTTTAAGCACTGAATCTTTCACATAACCCCACAGAAAGAAATCGCATGGGGTTAAGTCGGGAGAGCGTGGAGGCCATGACACGAGTTGCTGATCATGATCTCCACGACGACCGATCCATCGGTTTTCCAATCTCCTGTTTAAGAAATGCCGAACATCATGATGGAAGTGCGGTGGAGCACCATCCTGTTGAAAGATGAAGTCGGCGCTGTCGGTCTCCAGTTGTGGCATGAGCCAATTTTCCAGCATGTCCAGATACACGTGTCCTGTAACCTTTTTTTCGCAGAAGAAAAAGGGGCCGTAAACTTTAAACCGTGAGATTGCACAAAACACGTTAACTTTTGGTGAATTGCGAATTTGCTGCACAAATGCGTGAGGATTCTCTACCGCTCAGATTCGCACATTGTGTCTGTTCACTTCACCATTAAGAAAAAATGTTGCTTCATCACTGAAAACAAGTTTCGCACTGAACGCATCCTCTTCCATGAGCTGTTGCAACCGCGCCGAAAATTCAAAGCGTTTGACTTTGTCATCGGGTGTCAGGGCTTGTAGCAATTGTAAACGGTAAGGCTTCTGCTTTAGCCTTTTCCGTAAGATTTTCCAAAGCGTCGGCTGTGGTACGTTTAGCTCCCTGCTTGCTTTATTCGTCGACTTCCGCGGGCTACGCGTGAAACTTGCCCACACGCGTTCAACCGTTTCTTCGCTCACTGCAGGCCGACCCGTTGATTTCCCCTTACAGAGGCATCCAGACGCTTCAAACTGCGCGTACCATCGCCGAATGGAGTTAGCAGTTGGTGGATCTTTGTTGAACTTCGTCCTGAAGTGTCGTTGCACTGTTATGACTGACTGATGTGAGTGCATTTCAAGCACGACATACGCTTTCTCGGCTCCTGTCGCCATTTTGTCTCACTGCGCTCTCGAGCGCTCTGGCGGCAGAAACCTGAAGTGCGGCTTCAGCCGAACAAAACTTTATGAGTTTTTCTACATATCTGTAGTGTGTCGTGACCATATGTCAATGAATGGAGCTACAGTGAATTTATGAAATCGCTTCAATCATTTGTAATAGCCCTGTAGAGTACAGATTCCACACTCGATGTCAATTTTAGCTTTCGTCTGCCTCAAGAATTCCATACTCAGGATACATGGCACTGATAGGTTTTTAACAATAAGAAAAATGCACATTGCTGAAATAGACTCTATCTGGATTTGAAGCTGAGTCTGAAGATTTACACGTTGTGTTAGTGGACCAATTGCTCCCGAAACGGTGCAACCTTGAATTGGAAGTGATAAAACTTTGCATACAGAGGATATTTGCTTAAATAAATGTAAAGATAAGACATTTATATTAGCTCCTGTATCTACAATGGCTGTTACTGGTATGTTGGCAATTGATACTCTTATGGAAGCCTGAACTTGTTCGTCCCATATGTCATCATTGTCTTTTGTCTCAGTGTCTGCTACTAGATCATCCCGTAAGTTTGTCTCTTTGTCATACCTAATTGCTTTAATTTCGTGTGGACTAAGGGACAGGGTGCCCCCATTCAAACCTGCAGCATCCTCTAGGAGGCTCAAAGGTGCTGCTTTTAATTTTCCGCTCGACGCTTACTTTCCTGCTGATTTATATTTCTTAAAGTTTCTTCCGCCTGGAACGTGTTGGTTTTGTGGTACGAACTCGGTTGGAAATGGATCTTGTTGTCCTAGCGTATTCGCTTGCGCATAATAAATTTGCGTATTATGCGGGCGTTTAGGCTTCAGACTTCCCGAAGGTCCGTTCGCTTGTTGAGTGAAGTGTATATTTTGTGGCTGAAAGGTATTTTGCTGTGGCTTGTGTGGATTGTAACCGTTACTGAAAAGTGTACGTTGGTCTCCACCTTGATTATGCCATTTATTTCCTTTCCACTGACGATTTGAATCGTAAGACTGATCGTTTTGATAATTACCGTTGATCGGTTGCGTGTTTCCATATTGCTGGGGCTGGGTATTATAAAGCGCATTTCCGTACTGAGGTGGTGACGAATTATATATTGGATTGTATCTCTGGCCGTTATTGTACCTATTTTTGTATTTACTGTTGGAGTACGTAGTGTGTTTATTTTTGAAACCGTTGTGGGGCTGGTACTGGCCGTCGCTGTGACTCACTTTCGCTCGGCCACCATTGTTGCCTGCGTATTCTGTATTGTGCTGGCCGCCTGCACTGAAGTGGGCGTTGCCAACATCAACTCTAGCGTCCTCGTAAATCAGGCCTAATGAGTCTAACACAGATAGTTAGGTGTCCGTATCGTCCTCAGACACGTTTACTAACTTTTCTCTGATCGCAATCGGTAGCTTAGTTTTTAGAATCATAATAACGTCTTTGGCAGCGATCGGCGAATCCCAGAACTTGATTTTCGCTAAATACTTTTCAAAATATCTTCTGAAACTACCGCGCTTACTGTTAAACACTTCGGCGTTGTAAACCTCTTTTCTCAGGCGCTGTTGCACACCAGAGCTCCAGAATTTAGCTAAAAACATCTGTTCAAACTCTTTGTAACTTTTACAAGAGTCGACCATTTCGGTTCCCCATAAGGCAGCATCGCCTACGATAAATCCAGTAACGAATCGAATTCGCTGGCGGTCACTCCAGCTATTTGGGAAAATTCCTGAAAAATTTCGGAGGAACACTATAAGATGAATTTCTCTTTCCTGTGGGTGAAAGGTCGGAAAAACACGATGTTTGATCACGCTTTCCTCCTGCATCAAACTGAGAAAAGTGGGTGGGCTGGTACTCTGGTTAAATTGTGCTTCTATAGAACTATGAGTTTGAGCGTTATCAAATGGTGAACGGTAATGTACCTGCTGTTGTTCATTACATCGTGGTGAATTATTCCACCCTCCTGACACGGGAGGTGGGGAATTTTCAACTTGACATTTCAGTGTACGAACTTCATCAACTATATGTTGACGCCATTCAGGTAGATCTTGAGCTAACGTCCGTCTTATCTGGCCTAATTCTGACATGACCGTGTCTCCTGTTTTTCCAATAGCTGCCAATATTTCAAAGGTCACGTTTTTGACAGTTTCCCTGAGTTCGTTCTTGACCTTGTTTTCTATGAATCCGTCTTTGTTTTTAATCCACTCTGGTAGTGGGCGGACAATGCTTCAGCATGTGCCTTAACAGTATTCTTTATTTGATCCTCTACATTAAGAGTCTCAATCTGTTTGGAAAGATCATCAACAACATTCTCGATCGTGTCTACTGCGGTTTTAACTCCTTTGACCTCATCAGAGATTGCAGTATAATCCTCTTTTAAGGTCGCAGCTTGTTTTTGATATTCCATCACTTTTGAATTTATCTCTCCCTTGGCTGCTTCGATTTTTTCATCTAACCGTTTTGAAATATCCTCTATTTTTGACTCTACTTGTGTGTCAATTTCTAGCCTCATGATCGTGATCTGACTACTGCTTTGGCTTTGGACATTACCCAACAGGGTATTTAAATCAGCTGTTATGTCTGCCTTTAGTTCGGCCTTTACCGAATTTAACCGTGTATTTAGGTCATTTATCTCCGTTTGCAGATCTGTTTTCACTGAATTTATGTCTCTTTTTTCTGAATTTATTTCTGTTTTTACTGAATTTATGTCTGCTTTTACTGAATTGCACAGATTTGTAAGGACCTGATTTTTATTATGCCGTCTTTCGGCCTTATCTTTTTCTTCGTGGGCCTTTTCATCTAATTTTTCCTGCTTTTCACGTTCCTGTCTTTGCGCTTCTCTCTGTTTTTGACTTTCGAACTAGCGTTCCATTATTGCTTCGATCATTGCGGCCAAGTCATTTTTTTCAAAAGCGGGAATAGTTTGCACACTAGGACCAGCTTCTAAAACTTCGGTCGAGGCTGCTTCTGCCTCCGCTCGTGTACCTATCGCGCGTGATCGTAATGGATAGTGAGGTCCATTCGCATCACCGCTGTCGTCTGTTTGTTTGTGTCCCTGTTTACCGTCAGCCATGTTCATGAATTATTTGTCAAACGTCAAAATGCTACAGATACTGTTTGTCACTGCAGTCAGTCGTTTGTCTGTGACGTAGTGCTATGGCTTACTGGGACCTAAGATGAAATTTTAACTCTGGGTAACAACTGACGTTCATGTACGCCAAGAAGACAAGATGGTTCCTACTAATTACAAACAAATGAAATATCACACGTTTTACCAGTTTTGAGCGTAATTATCCGACATATTGTAATATATACATACATACATACATATATATATATATATAGGGTGTTTCAAAAATGACCGGTATATTTGAAACGGCAATAAAAACTAAACGAGCAGCGATAGAAATACACCGTTTGTTGCAATATGCTTGGGACAACAGTACATTTTCAGGCAGACAAACTTTCGAAATTACAGTAGTTACAATTTTCAACAACAGATGGCGCTGCGGTCTGGGAAACTCTATAGTACAATATTTTCCACATATCCACCGTGCGTAGCAATAATATGGCGTAGTCTCTGAATGAAATTACCCGAAACCTTTGACAACGTGTCTGGCGGAATGGCTTCACATGCAGATGAGATGTACTGCTCCAGCTGTTCAATTGTTTCTGGATTCTGGCGGTACACCTGGTCTTTCAAGTGTCCCCACAGAAAGAAGTCACAGGGGTTTATGTCTGGCGAATAGGGAGGCCAATCCACGCCGCCTCCTGTATGTTTCGGATAGCCCAAAGCAATCACAGGATCATCGAAATATTCATTCAGGAAATTAAAGACGTCGGCCGTGCGATGTGGCCGGGCACCATCTTGCATAAACCACGAGGTGTTCGCAGTGTCGTCTAAGGCAGTTTGTACCGCCACAAATTCACGAAGAATGTCCAGATAGCGTGATGCAGTAATCGTTTCGGATCTGAAAAATGGGCCAATGATTCCTTTGGAAGAAATGGCGGCCCAGACCAGTACTTTTTGAGGATGCAGGGACGATGGGACTGCAACATGGAGCTTTTCGGTTCCCCATATGCGCCAGTTCTGTTTATTGACAAAGCCGTCCAGGTAACAATAAGCTTCGTCAGTAAACCAAATGCTGCCCACATGCATATCGCCGTCATCAATCCTGTGCACTATATCGTTAGCGAATGTCTCTCGTGCAGCAATGGTAGCGGCGCTGAGGGGTTGCCGCATTTGAATTTTGTATGGATAGAGGTGTAAACTCTGGCGCATGAGACGATACGTGGACGTTGGCGTCATTTGGACCGCAGCTGCATCACGGCGAACGGAAACCCGAGGCCTCTGTTGGATCACCTGCTGCACTAGCTGCGTGTTGCCCTCTGTGGTTGCCGTACGCGGTAGCCCTACCTTTCCAGCACGTTCATCCGTCACGTTCCCAGTCCGTTGAAATTTTTCAAACAGATCCTTTATTGTATCGCTTTTCGGTCCTTTGGTTACATTAAACCTCCGTTGAAAACTTCGTCTTGTTGCAACAACACTGTGTTCTAGGCGGTGGAATTCCAACACCAGAAAAATCCTCTGTTCTAAGGAATAAACCATGTTGTCTACAGCACACTTGCACGTTGTGAACAGCACACGCTTACAGCAGAAAGACGACGTACAGAATGGCGCACCCACAGACTGCGTTGTCTTCTATATCTTTCACATCACTTGCAGCGCCATCTGTTGTTGAAAATTGTAACTACTGTAATTTCGAAAGTTTGTCCGCCTGAAAATGTACTGTTGTCCCAAGCATATTGCAACAAACGGTGTATTTTTTCCCACTTCTCTTTCTCGGTTGCATTGCATCCACATGAAAAAATGAAACAATTATTAGAACAAGCACTGAAAAATTTTTAAACACGTACATGAAATGATTTTTGATCAGGTCCCTGTTCGGGCGCCAAGTGTAGCGTTGCTCTTGGGGGACGAAAATAAAAAGAATTGTTACTTTTTTTTTAATGTCGAAAAAGTGAATTTTTGGTGGGCCACTTGGCAACAGAATCAGGGATTGATTACACTATCATAATAACATACGTTGAGCATTAAATACCTGAATAAGAGCAGCATATTGATATATATATTTGAGATCGTTCGGAAGAAACATTATCATTTCTGTACATTTTTATAGTCGCGATGCTGTCATACCCGGATGAACACTAAGGGACCAGAAGATTTATGGACTTTAAAAGAAATGTAACACTACACAATTAAAACAGTTGGTTCAGAAATAATAGGAAAACGATAATGTTCCTTCTGCCTGATGCTACGTTCGGCCCATCAGCGTGATCGTAATTTCTGGTGATGAAGTAACAAAAAATAATTATCCTTCTGTTAAATAAGGAGATGGAAATCATCAAGGTCAAGTTACTAAAATAAGCACAATTATCTGTAACACACCTTTTTCTTAATGCTACGTACCTTTTCATATTAAATTACAATAGATGACCATTGTGGTTAAATTCTTTATACATAACAGTCAAAATGTCCTCTTAATGCTGCCTGTTCGTAATCAGTTACAAGAAACTACATGTTTTCTGATTGAAAAAAATAACAATTAGCATATTCACTCAATATTTTCACATAAAATATAAAATACAGTTGCGGAACGCAGCAAGTCCGCGTCCGCCTTTCATAGAATACCAACAGTAAAAGGTGAGGCGCCAAAAGCCTCATTTGTCTTGAAACAACAGAATTCTTTTTTATACCATTAATCGATACATGTACATAGAGATTTACAGGCACCGCGCAAGAACGGCAAAGATAAAGAATAATAGACTCTGTCGCTGCTATGCGATGGTTCATTTCTTTTACTTTACAATTGTTCGATAACTTTAGGCCATCAGGCATTTACTATTGAGCGTATATTAATGTTTATGAGGCGAAAATTACTAATATTACAGTATACAGGCGCTGGTTCCGAGATGGCGTAAGGCAGTTGAAAGGGATGGAAATTATGTGGAGAAATGAAAATATTGTTCCTAAAGTATGTATCTACACATTGTAAAACTTTCAGACATGTAGAATAAAAGATCGATTTAAAAAAAATAGTGTGCATTTCTTTTGTAGTAACCCTCGTATTAATCTAATTACAACTTTCACAGTGGTGTTTAAGAAGTCATGTCCTGTGCTCCATTCATTAATAAATGATAATATGGAAAGTAACTTCTGCTATGAATTCATAGTAGCTGGCCAAGTATAGATGTAGATGGAGATGTTGAAGTAGATGTAGGCTTTACGAGAAACCGAGCAACGAGGAGCAGTCAAACACGGCACTGCTGTAGTGACCATGAAGGAGCGAATCACCGCCCAAGTTTCAAGACGTAAGCCGATGCCAGCGGCGCGAAACACAAACCAGCTTGATATCACCGCCTGGCGAGGATCGCAGCGAGCAGCGATACTGAGGGTTAAATGAGCCGGTGGGACCCAATGGGCCTGTTTCATCATAGCTAGGCCATGCCAGCGACCAGCGAGGCGGCATCATAAATGCACCCTTACTAGAATCTGTTGGTTGCCTTCGCAGAAATCATTAGAAACTGTCGAGAATGCCAATTACAACCTGACTGACATCAGAGATGCTCCATAGCTTAATATATCGTACAATGGAAAGTACCTTTTGCATGCATCTAACAGGTTTTTCCAAATTACAGATGACACTATTTTGGCAAGATGTCCGGTCTTATCGACTTTTACTACTACCTACAATCCGCTCAGTGGGTAAGAAGTTGACACTCCAGCAGATAACTCCATAGGAAATTTTCGTTTCGTAATATTTGCACCATCAACATCGTGTGAAATCATTATCCTCTTACAAACTCTTCATTATCGCCGACATTCTATGTTCATTGCATTTCAAAACGAAGAGAAGAAGGGTACCTTAGTTATTTCAGTGAAGATAAAAATTTTACTAAATAAATCTGAACAAAAATAATTTTCTTTTACTACTGCAGTAAAGATATACGAAATAAAAAATTAAATGAAGTAAAATGTACTTCCGTGATGTACTTTTCGTGTTTCTGGTGCTTTTAAGTTCATGTTAGGTAATGCAGAAGCTGACGATGTAATAAAAAAATTAATTTCATTTCAAATTATTGCTTTTCCTATGAATTTCACTCATTCTCATTACGTAAGTATGTAAGCATTTTGCACGACGTTATTAGAAAAAAATCCGAGCTCTAGTAATCAGTGAGCCGTGCACGGCACGTGTTCATGCCATTTACAGTTTGTCATCTTCTATTACGGTACTGCCACCTCGTTTTCTTATTCCATTTACTGGCGTCTCTAACTTCCTGCCTTACTTGCCCGTGAGCGGCAGCAGCAGCGCGTATCGATAAGTTCAATGTAGTACCATCTCTGGAGCTACCAATAGTATTTCGGGGTCTTCGTGTGTCTGGTAGTCAGTTGGAGACGGACCAGCAGTGCAGCCGGAACCCAGCAGCAGTGAAGTCGGGAATGGAGCGCCGGTGAGGCGTGGACAGCCAGTGCTCGCCGACCGCTGGCGACACACATGAACTGTCTGACGGAGGGAGATTGGGGTGGGACGACCGTTGGTTGGTCGTTCTGTTGGTTGTCTCATCGGCCCACGTATATTTGGTCCTTTCACCGTTTCCGGGCCTGGGCAGTCGGTCGGTTGGCGTGGAGCAGCAAGGAAGTCTCCGTCGCGAGTACTCCGGCCGGGGCCGCTGGCGATGTGCACGTCCGGTTGGAGTGTGAGGTGCTGCTTGCGAGTGCTACTAAGTTCGTCGCCCACCGATCTCGGGCACGAAAGTTGAGTCCTCACTTAACCTTCTGTCGAGCCTGAACTGTTTACATTTCTAGGTTTGATCCTGGTTGTCGCTTTTGGTTCAAATGGTTCAAATGGCTCTGAGCACTATGGGACTCAACTGCTGAGGTCATTAGTCCCCTAGAACTTAGAACTAGTTAAACCTAACTAACCTAAGGACATCACAAACATCCATGCCCGAGGCAGGATTCGAACCTTCGACCGTAGCGATCTTGCGGTTCCAGACTGCAGCGCCTTTAACCGCACAGCCACTACGGCCGGCTGTCGCTTTTGGGACATTCCCGAGAGCAACAACGTGTGTGTATTCAAGTCAGCCAAGATTCCAGCCGTCTTCCTGTGGAGTTTAACTTAATTTATTCCCTGTTAGCCGGCCGTGGTAGCCGAGCGGTTATAGGCGCTTCAGCCCGGAGCCGCGCTGCTGCTACGGTCGCAGGTTCGAATTCTGCCTCGGGCATGGATGTGTGTGATGTCCTTAGGTTAGTTAGGTTTAAGTAGTTCTAAGTCCTAGGGGACTGATGACCTAAGATGTTAAGTCCCATAGTGCTCAGAGCCATTTATTCCCTGTTACTGAAGTTGACCAGGAGTATCTTACCTGCCCTGGTCGTTGACGTAATTTTCAGCAATGTATTTTCCTCGTCGTGTTGTTGCTGTCCAGTGCAGTGTGTAGTCCAACAGCTAAGGTTTTGTTGGTCGTTGTGGGCCCCAATATTCTGTGTGTCGTTGTATTGAAATCTTGTGGTCGTTTTGCTGGTTGCGTGCAGCGGAACTGATTTCGTTGATTGGTCGATCAGCTGTCAGTCAGTTGGGCTGCTTTCAAATTAAGAAGTCATTGGACAGGCTGCCTGTCTCACCAAAACGGGTGTTAGTGTTACAATACCAGGCCGGCCCTTGGAAACTTCTGAGCGCCGTTCGTTGTGTGTTATATAGTAATTTCCCTGTTTGGGTTTTAGTTATTTGGTTGATGTGTGGCCTTCATCCGAGTGTCAATATCTCTTAAATTAACGTTCTTCTCTTGCCCTTAAGGCATGTGATTGCTATTCTTTAAAGGGGCCTTCAGCCGTAT
This sequence comes from Schistocerca cancellata, assembly GCF_023864275.1. Classification (NCBI taxonomy): domain Eukaryota; kingdom Metazoa; phylum Arthropoda; class Insecta; order Orthoptera; family Acrididae; genus Schistocerca; species Schistocerca cancellata. The sequence goes on along the minus strand of NC_064626.1, from coordinate 867,429,642 downwards.
TTTATATGAAAATTTTTTAGATACAGCCTTCTACCTTTTAAAATTGAAACTTTTCTTTCTAGGGCTTAAGCGTTAAACTATTTGTTGATAAGCGGCCTTCAGTCGAGTTTTAATATTTCTTAAAGTAATATTCTTGTCTTGCCTTAAGGCATAAGATTGTTATGCTTTTGTATGGGGCCTTGAGCCGAATTTTACATGAAATGTTTTAAGATAAGGCCTTCTGCCTTTTGATTGAACTCTTCTTATTGCTTAATATGCGACCTCCAGCCATTCCATTAAAATTAAATTCCTAAGGCCTTCAGCCTGTTTAGACTGAGGATTTAGAAAATATTTTTTGGTGAAATCTACAGAAGAACCTTGTATTTCAGTTTCTTGCTTAGGCCTTGCGCCTTGGATTTGAGTGTGGCCTTCAGCCGATCTAAAGTTAATCAAAGGTGGTCGATTAAAGTTTTGAGTATTTTGCATCCTTGTTGTAATATTGTGTGTTGGTTCAAATGACTCTGAGCACTATGGGACTTAACATCTGTGGTCATCAGTCCCCTAGAACTTAGAACTACTTAAACCTAACTAATCTAAGGACATCACACACATACATGCCCAAGGCAGGATTCGAACCTGCGCCGTAGCAGTCGCGCGGTTCCCGACTGAAGCGCCTAGAACCGCTCGGGCACCGCGGCCAGCTATTATGTGTTGATAAATAAAGTTTGTATGTTGAGTGCAACTGACAGAAACTTATTTTGTCCCCTTTCCACAACCTAATCCGCTCTGTCCTGCTAGCCCAGGCATATCAATCAAGTTATCGATTCCTGCCTCAAAACATACACGGGGTGGACAAAAACATGGAAACACCAAAAACACAACACATTACCGTGCCTAATACGTCATAGGAACTCCGTCGGCATTAAAAAAGCTTCCAGTCGTATCGGAATGGATAAATGCAGGTCATGTATGGTTTTCAAGGGAATTTGATGCCGTTTTTCTTGCAAAACATTGACAAGTCCGGGTAAAGATGACTGAGGTTGCTAGCGATCACGCACTTTTCTCTTCAAAATAGATCACAAAGTCTCAATAACATTCTAATCTGGTGACTGGGTGTCCTGGGGAGATGCGACAACTCATCCTTGTGCCGTTAAAACAACTCCGGGACATGCGAGCTGTGTGACCGGGAGCTCTGTCGTATTGGAACAGTATCACCATTTGGGAACAAATATTGTACTATGGAATGCACCTGGTCGGCAAAATGGTCACATTATCATTGGCGATGATCTCCTTTGCAGAGTAATGCCATAAATCATATTAGACTTCCAAACTTTCAAGGGCAACGATGCACTCAAAAACAGTCGTTGGAAATACCACAATTAGAAATGCATTAAAAGACATCAGAATGAGACACATGCTTGCTATAGTCTATCTCAACTGAACAACGAGGCTGCAGACGCCGAGAGAGGTATCACCAAACTAAATATTATTCTGGAATACATTTAGGATGGACAATATTTGGCAATTATGTGTTACTTTCAGCGTGGGAAAAGAGGACGTTATGCAAGACCAACGGAGGCTACTGGGAAAATATTTCGATTCGCGAGTTGAAGCTGCCGTGTTGTCTCATAAAACATAAAGACATTCCCAACGGAGTTTTCCAGATTGTCAGGGCAGAGAAGAACGCGTGATACTCTTAATGGGGGATACCTCGTTAGACCGTAGGGAGGTAGGCGATAACTGTCAGTTGGAGTCAATGCTCGTAAAGCTTGAGATTCCTTCTTGTCGGGACCAAAGTCATGCACACAGTAGCTGGTACCTGAACCGTACACTGAAGCGCCAAAGAAACTGATATAGGCATCCGTATTCAAATATAGAGATATGAAAACAGGCAGAATACGGCGCTGCCGTCGGCAACACCTACATAAGATAAAAAGTGTCTGCCGCAGTTGTTAGATCGGTTACTGCTCCTATACTGGCAGGTTATCAAGATTTAAGGGAGTTTGAACGTAGTTTTATAGATGGCGCACGAGCGATGGGACGCAGCATCTCCGACGTATCGATGAATTGGGGATTTTCCCGTGCGACGGCTTCACGAGTGTACCGTAAATATCAGGAATCCGGTAAAACATCAAGTCTTCGACATCGATCGGGCAGGAAAAGATCCTGAAAGAACGGGGCCAACGACGACTGAAGAGAATCGTTCAACGTGACAGGAGCGCAACCCTTCCGAAAATGGCTGCAGATTTCACTGCTGGGCCATTAACAAGTGTCAGAGTGCGAACCATTCAACGAAACATGATCGATATGGGCTTTAGGAGGAAGGCCCACTCGTGTACCCATGATGACTGCACGACAAAAAAGCTTTACGCCTCACCTGGGTCCGTCAACACTGACATTGGACTGTTGATGACTGGAAACATGTTGCCTGGTCGGACGAGTCTCATTGTAAATTGTATCGAGCGGATATGGAGACAAACTCATGAATCCATGGACCCTGCATGTCAGTAGGAGAATGTTCAAGCTCAGGCTCTGTAATGGTGTGAGGCGTCTTGCAGCTGGAGTGATATGGGACCCCTGATAGATCTAGATGCGACTCTGACGGGTGACACGTAGGTGAGCATCCTGTCTTATCACCTGCATCCATTCATGGACACTTTGCATTCCAACGGACGTGGGCAATTCAAGCAGGACAATGCGATACCCCACAAGTCCACAATTGCTACAGAGGGAGTCTAGGAACACTCTTCTGAGTTTAAACACTTCCGTTGGCCGCCAAACTTCCCCGACATGAACTTGATGGAGCATATCTGGGATGCCTTGCAACGTGCTGTTCAGAAGAGATCTCCACCCCCTCGTACTCTTACGGATTTATGGACAGCCCTGCAGGAGTCATGGTGTCATTCCCTCTAGTACTTCAGACATTAGTCGAGTCCATACCACATCGTGTAGCGGCACCACACGGTATTAGGCAGGTGTACCAGTTTCTTTGGCTCTTCAGTGTGTATATGCAATCACTTGACACACTCATATTCACCCATTACCACCTGGTAACGATATCCACTAAAGTATCCCAATAAAAGTCCACCGGCCACTATTCTCTTCCTCTCAAAACAATCACTACCACCCAGGTAAGCGACTCAAAGTTAATTTTAATACGATGGGTACGTCGTTGTTTTCCATTTAATCTTATTACGAGAGGCCGCGACGTTCGATCAAGAATTTACTTCAAACTTTATACACTTTTAGTAGTCTATTAGAACAACATAATGTGCAAGTAGCAAGGCAATTTCGAGAAAATCGCAATAGAAATGTGACGCGTCAGTGATGCGTGCGATCCCGAGCACGGGCTGATGGCGGTCGTGTGGTTAACGTTCAAGCCCCGTTGTCGGTGGATGACTCGATCGAGTCCGCTCGTGCTTTTTTAAAAATTTTTATTTTTTTCAACACTTACGTTTTCTGTAGGCAAGTTAAAAACTGTATCGAGTGCCTTCAAACTTATACACATATTGTTGACAACGAACGATAAATAGCTTCTTCTAAAGACGCTATTAAAAACAATCATACATCGCCCGTTTTCGGCACCGATATTTAGGAAAATGTTGCTTTACGTATAGTAGGCATTCAAATTGTCGACAGAAAGATAAATTTTTGAAAATATCAACGAGCCTTGTTTTTCCTTAGAAAATTTGAAGATTCATGGTGCACACGGGAAAATTACAATCATTCGATTTAATAGATGCCATTTTAATTCATATCGTCCGTCATTGTACACACATTAAAAAAGTTTTGCATCACCACGGTTCCCAGAACTCCTGAAGATAGATATTGACTGTGGATATTGTATCACAGACACAGTTCCTTTGACTGTTCAGAGATGTCACTAAAACCGCCCAAAGATGTAAACAACCGTGCATGAGCACCGCCTATTAGACGGAGGGGGTCAGACAGCCGAGCAATTCCAGTTATTCCACCAGGAAGGAGGTGCACGGCTCGTCCGTGTTGTCTATAGTTAAACCATGCTGACAGCAACGTCACCATGTTGAATATTGCTTTTCGTGTAGCCACAGGACATCGTGTTACGACTCAAACTGTGCGCAATAGGCTGCATGATAACTTCACTCCCGACGTCCATGACGAGGTCCATCTTTGCAACGACAGCACCATGCAGCGCGGTACAAATGGCTCTGAGCACTATGGGACTTAACATCTATGGTCATCAGTCCCCTAGAACTTAGAACTACTTAAACCTAACTAACCTAAGGACAGAACACAACACCCAGCCATCACGAGGCAGAGAAAATCCCTGACCCCGCCGGGAATCGAACCCGGGAACACGGGCGTGGGAAGCGAGATCGCTACCGCACGACCACGAGATGCGGGCAGCGCGGTACAGATGGGCCCAACAACATGCCCAATGGACCGCTCAAGACTGGCATTACATTATCTTCACTGATGAGTGTCGCTTATGCCTTCAGCCAGACAATTGTCGGAGACGTGTTTGGAGGCAACCCGGTCAGGCTGAAAGCCTTAGACACACTATCCAGCGAGTGCAGCAAGATGGAGGTTCCCTGACGTTTTGGGGTGGCATTATATGGGGCCGCTGGTGGTCGCCGTAACGGCTGTACGATACGTGAATGCCATCCTGCGACCGAAAGTGCAACCATATCGGCAGCATATTGGCGAGGCATTCGTCTTCACGGACGACAATTCGCGCCCCCATCGTGCACATCTTGTGAATGACTTCCTTCAGGATAACGACACCGGTCGACTAGAGTGACCAGCATGTTCACCAGACATAAACGCTATCGAATGTACCTGGGACAGATTGACAAGGGCTGTTTGTGGACGACGTGACCCACCAACCACTCTGAGGGATCTACACCGAATCGCCATTGAGGAGTGGGACAATCTGGACCAACAGTGCCTTGATGAACTTGTGGATAGTACACCATGACGAATACAGGGATGCATCAATGCAAGAGTACGTGCTACTGGGTATGAGAGGTACCGGCGTGTACAGCAGTCTGGATCACCATCTCTGAAGGGCTGGCTGTATGGTCGTACAACATGCAATGTGTGGTTTTCATGAGCAACAGCAAGGATGACAATGATGTTTATGTTGTTCTCTGTTCCAATTTTCTGTACTGGTTCCGGAACTCTCGGAACCGAGGTGATGCAAAACTTTTTTTGGTTTGTGTACAACAAATATCATCCTGGAACTTGTAATGTTGAAAGCACATTCGACGTTCAATCGTACATTACCCTCATATTCTGGAACATTTTAACTCATTTTTCTGTTGAATTATGTTAATTGCATCTTAATTTATCAAAGTTTGACTTGGGTTTCGCAAGCCTGTTTCTCCTCCTTGGAACTAATGTCTGCAGATGGATACGTCGAGGTACAAAGTCGTTGACGGTACCTTACCCGGTTGCAGGTATGAGGGATTTCGGAAATCACGACAGGCATACATTTTTAAGAATACTTTATGCGTTTGGTTGTCTACTTGTCGATAGTTTTAAATATAATATCTGTTACGATAATAAAAATTAACAACAAACCACGCAACATTGGAATAGCAATAACATTTCATGCAAATTCAAAAGTCTTTTTATCGTGTTACCTTTCAGATGTAATATGCTTGAAATAATATGACTAGTGTTGAAAAAAATGTACACTAACGAAATGGAGGAGCAGCATTCCACACAATGATGAATCGACTGCGAAGCTTGATCGGTAACTACATGTACGCTGTCAGGTCCTGCTCAGGGCTGCAACGGAATGGAATATCACTGACACGTAAAATTTCTCTTCCGATTTTCTCGAAATTTGTTAAGTAGTTCGCCTTACTATTTGCACATTATGTTGTCCTAATGGATTTGTAAAAGCTGTCAAAGTCTGAAGTAGATCCGTGACCAGAAAGTTGTGGCCTCCCATTGTTAGTATGTGAAGGAAAGATGTTTATTATTTCGGAATAAGTTTTTTAAAAGCTACCTGCAATCAGTTTAGCCAAATTTATCCCGTAGAAAATTTCAGAAAAGGTGTAGCGAATCTGCTAGTGAATTCATTTCCAGAACCGCCCTGTGTTCTTTTCTTCTTCAAGTGTGTTTTAGGTGTACAGTAGATTTCAGTCAACGATTTTAAGTAAAAACTAATAAGAGAAGAAGATTATAAAAAGAGATAAAGCTTGTAGTGCAGACCACTTAAATAAACCACCGAATCAATATGGAAGTTCCATTCAGGTGTTCAGTGGAAGACCGAGAGAAGAAAAATCGGTTTTGTCGTCATACGCAGATGTTTTTTTTTTTTTTTTTTTTCCAAGAGTTCGCATCCGGCCAAGATCATAATCGATTCTGTTATCAGCATGATAATCTTCTGATGAAATTCATAAGACTAGGATAATACGTTACTACAATTACAGAGATAAATAAAACAAAATACCCTATCGCTTCTTCTGCACTTAACACCGAACGGCGTATACTTGACAGAAGCTTATGTGTGATGCATGCACATATAACCGGACAGATACTCAAATACTGTGTTTCTTGAAGTTTACCCGGCGGGTCGAATATTCCATCATTTTTCGGGCGTGTATCCGATATTTCAGCTGACAATCTTTCGGCCATTCTCAAGCTGAGGAGCTTGCAAGTTTTTAAATACACACTGTGGCGTAAACGCGCATGGAAAATTGTACTGAAGTACAGGAAGATCTGCAACGAATTGATGCATGGTGCAGGGAATGGCAATTGAATCTCAATGTAGACAAGTGTAATGCGCTGCGAATACACAGAAAGAAAGGTCCCATATCATTTAGCTACAATGTAGCAGGTCATCAACTGGAAGCAGTTAATTCCATAAATTATCTGGGAGTACCCATTAGGAGTTGATCGTTGATAAAGCGGATACCAGATTGAGATTCATTGGAAGAATCCTAAGGAAATGCAACCCGAAAACAAAGGAAGTAGGTTACAGTACGCTTGTTCGCCCATTGCTTGAATACTGCTCAGCAGTGTGGGATCCGTACCAGATAGGGTTGATAGAAGAGATAGAGAAGATCCAACGGAGAACAGCGCGCTTCGTTACAGGATCATTTAGTAATCGCGAAAGCGTTACGGAGATCATAGATAAACTCCAGTGGAAGACTCTGCAGGAGAGACGCTCAGTAGCTCGGTACGGGCTTTTGTTGAAGTTTAGAGAAACATAGCTTCACCGAAGAGTGAAGCGGTATATTCCTCCCTCCTACGTATATCTCGCGAAGAGACCATGAGGATAAAATCAGAGAGATTAGAGCCCACACAGAGCCATACCGACAATCCTTCTTTCCACGAGCAATATGAGACTGGAATAGAAGGGAGAACCGATAGAGGTACTCAAGGTATCCTCCTCCACACACCGTCAGGAGGTGGCTTGCGGAGTATGGATGTAGATGTAGATAAGAGATAACGATGTTGGTAACAAGAGCGTGAGTTGTTTAAACTTGATTCTTCCAAGAGTAAAACAAAGCAATTAGTGCAGAATCAGCGAATCCACAGTGCTAACGAAGTGTGTTGTTGACAGTTATGGATTAGAATATTTCCTTTGAGATCGCTATTTCTCGAGCTGGAAACTCCAGTCTTGGTTGTGCACGTTGCCTGCTAATCCTTTTTCCACAGGATCCTTGATCGCTGAATCCCAGTAAGATGAGGCTGCAGCTCTTAACTTTCCCGCAATCCATGGAATGGCCAGTGGAAATAAAATGCTCAGACACTGCTGATTTAATAGGCTGCAGATGGCGGGTGTATCGCTGGTGTTCAGTGTAACGTTCTTTTACTGTGCGTACTGTTTGTTCTATGTACCTTTTACCACATTCACGTGGAATTTCGTAAAAGCAGATCACCCTTCACAGATCCCAAAAGAGCTGCCGTCTTGGCTAGTGGAAGGAAGACCACATCCAATTTATGGGTCTTCATCAATCTTGGAGTTCTTGAGGAGATATTTCCCACATAGATTAGACTTTACATCTCTTTCTTTTCGCTCTTCTTTGGCTGGTCTGGCGTTTTCACTTGCAGAGCTCTCTTAATTTGACGTTTTGTATATCCATTCTTATGGAATATCTCTCCCATGCATATCAGTTCACTCTGTAGGCTGTCATCGTCGCATTCTACATGGGCCCTGTACACTTACGTTTCAAGTATACTCAAAGTTTGTGAAGGATGGTGGCTGCTAGATGCCTGCAAGTATAAATCTCTAAGAGTGGGCTTACAGTAAACGCTGTCTGCTAAAAACCCATCTTCCTTACGTCGAATTAACACATCCAGAAACGGTAGACAACCATTCATTTTCCGTTCCATCGTAAATTTAATATTTTCGTGAATGCAGTTTTGATGTGTAAGACACTCGATTAATTTGTCTTCGCCATGGGACCAACTTATGAATGTGTCATTGACATATTACCAGAACACTGTCGGCTTTAAAACTACAGAGTTGAGTGCTTTTTCTTCTGAATTCTCCAAAAATAAATTAATTAGCATGCGTGAGAGAGGACTGCTCAGAGCAACAGCATAGATATGTTGTTGTTCAATGGAAAGTACGAGGAAGTTAGCACATGCTTAAGTAATGCCGATATGCCTTCTTCAGGCTTGCTGCTAATCAATAATTGAGAGTCAACAATAGATACTTTGACGAACTAGGCAACGACGTCAAAGCTGACCATTAAATCAGAGCTGTTGAGTTTCAAAGTTTTTAACCTGCTAATAGATTCGGATGAGTCACGGACTGATGTTCATATTTACCTGTAATAGGTCTGGGCAACGAGGCTATGTATTTAGCCAACCAGTAAGTAGTCGCATCAATGTTACTCAGTGGCCCATGGCGCCATTGAGTTAATAGACTGTTCTGTCTGTCGCCACTGGCTCAGGTGTAGTATCGACTATCCCTCTTGCAGCCCCATTGCCAATATCTATCTGTGGGTTGTGTCCTTAGAAGGTATTTGCTTGCCGATATATACAGGGTGTTACAAAAAGGTACGGCCAAACTTTCAGGAAACATTCCTCACACACAAATAAAGAAAAGATGTTATGTGGACATGTGTCCGGAAACGCTTAATTTCCATGTTAGAGCTCATTTTAGTTTCGTCAGTATGTACTGTACTTCCTCGATTCACCGCCAGTTGGCCTAATTGAAGGAAGGTAATGTTGACTTCGGTGCTTGTGTTGACTTGCGGCTCATTGCTCTACAGTACTAGCCTAGCATCAAGCACATCAGTACGTAGCATCAACAGGTTAGTGTTCATCACGAATGTGGTTTTGCAGTCAGTGCAATGTTTACAAATGCGGAGTTGGCAGACGCCCATTTGATGTATGGATTAGCACGGGGCAATAGCCGTGGCGCGGTACGTTTGTATCGAGACAGATTTCCAGAACGAAGGTGTCCCGACAGGAAGACGTTCGAAGCAACTGATCGGGGTCTTAGGGAGCACGGAACATTCAAGCCTATGACTCGCGACTGGGGAAGACGTAGAACGACGAGGACACCTGCAATGGACGAGGCAATTCTTCGTGCAGTTGACGATAACCCTAATATCAGCGCCAGAGAAGTTGCTGCTGTACAAGGTAACGTTGACCACGTCACTGTATGGAGAGTGCTACGGGAGAAGCAGTTGTTTCCGTACCATGTACAGCGTGTGCAGGTACTATCAGCAGTTGATTGGCCTCCACGGGTACACTTCTGCGAATGGTTCATCCAACAACAGTGTGTCAATCCTCATTTCAGTGCAAATGTTCTCTTTACGGATGAGGCTTCATTCCAACGTGATCAAATTATAAATTTTCACAATCAACATGTGTTGGCTGACGAGAATTCGCACGCAATTGTGCAATCACGTCATCAACACAGATTTTCTGTGAACGTTTGGGCAGGCATTGTTGGTGATGTCTTGATTGGGCCCCATGTTCTTCCACCTACGCTCAATGGAGCAAGTTATCATGACTTCCGGAAGGCGTTCGATACAGTTCCGCACTGTCGCCTGATAAACAAAGTAAGAGCCTACGGAATATCAGACCAGCTGTGTGGCTGGATTGAAGAGTTTTTAGCAAACAGAGCACAGCATGTTGTTATCAATGGAGAGACGTCTACAGACGTTAAAGTAACCTCTAGCGTGCCTCAGGGGAGTGTTATGGGACCATTGCTTTTCACGATATATATTAATGACCTAGTAGATAGCGTCGGAAGTTCCATGCAGCTTTTCGCGGATGATGCTGTAGTATACAGAGAAGTTGCAGCATTAGAAAATTGTAGCGAAATGCAGGAAGATCTGCAGCGGATAGGCACTTGGTGAAGGGAGTGGCAACTGACCCTTAACATAGACAAATGTAATGTATTGCGAATACATAGGAAGAAGGATCCTTTATTGTATGATTATATGATAGCGGAACAAACACTGGTAGCAGTTACTTCTATAAAATATCTGGGAGTATGCGTGCGGAACGATTTGAAGTGGAATGATCATATAAAATTAATTGTTGGTAAGGCGGGTACCAGGTTGAGATTCATTGGGAGAGTCCTTAGAAAATGTAGTCCATCAACAAAGGAGGTGGCTTACAAAACACTCGTTCGACCTATACTTGAGTATTGCTCGTCAGTGTGGGATCCGTACCAGATCGGGTTGACGGAGGAGATAAGATCCAAAGAAGAGCGGCGCGTTTCGTCACAGGGTTATTTGGTAACCGTGATAGCGTTACGGAGATGTTTAGCAAACTCAAGTGGCAGACTCTGCAAGAGAGGCGCTCTGCATCGCGGTGTAGCTTGCTCGCCAGGTTTCGAGAGGGTGCGTTTCTGGATGAGGTATCGAATATATTGTTTCCCCCTACTTATACCTCCCGAGGAGATCACGAATGTAAAATTACAGAGATTCGAGCGCGCACGGGGGCTTTCAGACAGTCGTTCTTCCCGCGAACCATACGCGACTGGAACAGAAAAGGGAGGTAATGACAATGGTACGTAAAGTGCCCTCCGCCATACACCGTTGGGTGGCTTGCGGAGTATAAATGCAGATGTAGATGTAGATGTAGATGTAGATTTCATACGGGATACTCTACCTGTGCTGCTAGAACATGTGCCTTTACAAGTACGACACAACATGTGGTTCATGTACGATGGAACTCCTACACATTTCAGTCGAAGTGTTCGTACTCTTCTCAACAACAGATTCGGTGACCGATGGGATGGTAGAGGCGGACCAATTCCATGGCCTCCACGCTCTCCTGACCTCAACCCTCCTGACTTTCATTTATGGGGGCATTTGAAAGCTCTTGTCTACGCAACCCCGGTACCAAATTTAGAGACTCTTCGTGCTTGTATTGTGGACGGCTGTGATACAATACGCCATTCTCCAGGGCTGCATCAGCGCATCAGGGATTCCATGCGACGGAGGGTGGATGCATGTATCCTCGCTAACGGAGGACACTTTGAACATTTCCTGTAACAAAGTGTTTGAAGTCACGCTGGTACGTTCTGTTGCTGTGTGTTTCCATTCCATGATTAATGTGATTTGAAGAAAAGTAATAAAATGAGCTCTAACAAGGAAAGTAAGCGTTTCCGGACACATGTCCACATGACATATTTTCTTTCTTTGTGTGTGAGGAATGTTTCCTGAAAGTTTGGCCGTACCTTTTTGTAACACCCTATATACGGGGTTCGCTGGCCCGAAGAGGAGGCACGAAGTTTGGGGATTGCGGTAGCGTCGCGACAAGACGTGGTCCGAGGTCCGAGCGGCCGAAGCCACGAGCCACACAAGGACGGCCTGCGCAGAGCGAAGGTACCTGAATACTTCACCGGGGACAGCGTCGACTACAAGCAGCAGGCCGACATCCCGTCGACTGGTTGGCGACATTCGTGTCGGACGACCGCTCGTGGTCTGGTTGCCCTCTTCTACCTGACATTCATCGGCACCACTCACAAGGGAACGTCCCCATCGCACCCCCCTCAGATTTAGTTGGCACAGTGGATGGGCCCTGAAAAACTGAACATAGATCAATCGAGAAAACAGGAAGAAGTTGTGTGGAACTATGAAAAAAATAAGCAAAATATACAAACTGAGTAGTCTATGGCAAGATAGGCAACATCAAGGGCAGTGGGAGCTCAGGAGCGCCGTGGTCCCGTGGTTAGCGTAAGCAACTGCGGAACGTGAGGTCCTTAGTTTAAGTCTTCCCTCGAGTGAAAAGTTAAATCTTTTATTTTCGGACAATTATTATCTGGCAAACTCTTATGTTTTCATCACTTTTTTGGGAGTGATTATCACATCCACAAGAAAACCTAAAGAATCTTTTTACCCATTCACCAAGTGACAAGTTAGATGGGTCGACAACATATTCCTGTCATGTGACGCACATGCCGTCACCAGTGTCGTATAGAATATATCAGATGTGTTTTCCTGTGGAGGAATCGGTTGACCTATGACCTTGCGATCAAATGTTTTCGGTTCCCATTGGAGAGGCACGTCCTTTCGTCTACTAATCGCACGGTTTTGCGGTGCGGTCGCAAAACACAGACACTAAACTTATTACAGTGAACAGAGAGGTCAATGAACGAACGGACAGATCATAACTTTGCGAAAATAAGGAAAGTAAACTTTTCACTCGAGGGAAGACTTGAACCAAGGACCTCTCGTTCCTCCCACCATCCTTGATGCTGCCTATCTTACCATGGACTGCTCAGTTTGTATATTTTGCTTATTTTTTTCATAGTTCCACACAACTTCTTCCTGTTTTCTCGATTGATCTGTGTTCAGGTTTTCAAGGCCTATCCACTGTGCCAACTTATAACTAAATCTGAGGGGGATGCGATGGGGAGGTTCCCTTGTCAGTACCGCTTTGACGCACCGTGGACCCGTGGAACTGCTTGCTGATAAAGGGGAGTAACGTTCTGTAATCCTCGTGGTGATTTGTGTCATTGTCTACCCGGCCTCCTTATTATTTTCTGGTTCTTACCCCACCCTCGGAGTTTTACTCGGTCGGCTCTTTGGTCGGAAATATAGGCCCTAGTATTGTACTAATTCACTAGTTCTCGTTTGAAAATTTCTCCCGCTATTATATTACCTTTCCTTTCTGGTTTGGACCGGATCATTAATGTTCTAATGAACCAAAGCTCTTGGTCGTAAATGCAGCCGGAACAATTGTACTAAGGCACAGGTTGCCGTTAAACAAAAGAGGGACCTTGTGGTTAGATTTAGATGTTAACCGGTTCAATTCTTTGATTGTAATTGCATTTCTCAGCCATTAGTTAAATGTGAACAACCTGTTGTACTAAGCTGTTCGTTGCTGTGTTTGAAAGTTCAAATGGTTCAAATGACTCTGAGCACTATGGGACTTAACATCTGAGGTCATCAGTCCCCCAGAACTTAGAACTACTTAAACCTAACTAACATCCATGCCCGAAGCAGGATTCGAACCTGCGACCGTAGCGGTCGCGCGGTTCCAGACTGAAGCGCCTAGAGCCGCTCGGCCACTCCGGCCGGCTTGTTTGAAAGACCGGATCATTATTAGTGTATTTCATCTGGATCTTGTGGTTCCACAGAATGATTTCTCTTGTAGTAAGTTTTCAGAAGTAATGTTTTAAGACGTTCCTTCAGAGCGGTCTTAATAACTGACAATCAGTTTAACATTGAAAATGTTAACAGCCAACTGTCACCAGGGCTTTAGTCAAAAGAAAATTGTCAGAAGGGACGGGCTGGGATCCAGTCGCACCTTGTTTGTCGATTGAAATTAAGAGGTAGGTTGCTTTGAAGTAAGCCTTATCGTAAGCCTTATCATTGTCATATTGTTCCCAATCTGTTTAACCTTTAAGCACAGGTGCCCATCTTAACCTCTAACCTTTCGGCATACAGCCTTCAAATTAAAAGTTACGTCATCTGTTTTGAGTAACTGAATCACTCTTGTCATCTTGTCATAAACACCGCTGTTTCACCCGATAACGGGCGGGCTGCAGGTCCGGCCATCTTGTAATCATCGTCATATTGTTTGTTGTTTTGTGATACAGCACTTCAGATTCCTTTTGTAAAAGCTTCAACTTAAGATTAAGGTCAAAAGACCTTTGCAAATTTGCTCATTTTGTTAAAGAAAATTTTGTGTGTATGTATTGTTAAATAAACAAGTTGTGTTAAAATAAAGTTATATTTGTGGGCCCTCCCTTCCACGTTTTCCTTAAATCCAGTAAGTACCACGTATCACTCAGTATTTGTGTAAACGTTAATACTTTTAGTACATGCTCCAAGCATGGTTTATGACTTCCATCTTCTTTTGAATTACAGTTTTGTTCCTGTATTACTTTGTGGACCTTGGAAAGGCTGTATAATCTTGGTGGAACAGAGCTGCGTCTCTGGAGCGTGTTGATATCTTCCTTGGCTAGAGAGCTGGAGTTCGGAAGTGAAGCAGTTTTTTCGTTGAACACGTGGAGTGTGGTCCTAGTTACTCACACGATATATTCTACCCTCAAGTAAATTGTAAATTGTACATTTTCACTGTGTAGGCGTCTTTCGGTAGCAAGAGTGGCATTGTCTTTGTCTGCAATAAGAACTAGCCTCTGGGAATCGTTCCGGAGTTTACGAAGTGCACCTTTTTCAGACGAGGATTCATTGCTGTTTTATGGACGGTATCTTGTTAGTGCTCGACATCCTTCACGCCTTATTTCTTCAGCAGCGTCAAACGATAATTTTCTAAAGATTTGTTGAATTCCTCTGGTAAAAGAGGAAGCTCTTTCCTAAAACAGCCACCGTCGAGTTGTCTACATTCTTATTTGTTAAATTAAAAACAAAATATTTAAAAGACGAGCCTTGCTAAGAGACATTAGTCAGGCGGTCAAATTAGACAACTTGTTTTGTGGTGGAGTTTTGATAAGTACAATCCTATTTTCTCTACGTCACACAGCCATCCCCTTCCCAGGTAATAGGAGGGAGACTACCTGCTATCTTGAGATGTGACTACTGCATCTCTTCCGAGACCAAATCCAAACTCCAACGAGTAACCTGATTCTCCCTGTAGCCAGAGCCAAGCTTTCTTAATGAAATGTATCATTTCGCGAATTTAGGTATAACATCAAGGCTGAAACATCTTAGTAAAAAACTCAGTGAACTTAACAATCTTCCTGTCAAGATATACAAAATCATCTCCCCCTCGAAGGGGTATGCGATGTTTTCCTTGGAGTTTTCTCGGCATTTCGAATAGTCCGTCACTTTTTGGCGTGCATCAGGAATATTTTTTATCCGTGTTCCGATAGTTCGGCAGCCAACCTTTCAGCTATTCTCAATCCTCAATGTTGCAGAAAGATAATGAAAAACCACATCATGTTATGGATACGTGCAAAATTAGAATAGTACGAAATCAAGGCGTTTCAGTCATTTCACTTCTAAGTCCAATGTGTGTTATTGATGTGCTCAGTGAAATAGCACTTGCTATATTGTGCCTTGGCTTCCTGGCGATTCAATAGTCACACCACACAGAAATTTTGTGAGGGCGTTTTCTTCCGGATCCATTCCTCACTGTCGCCTCCCCTGGGACAAATTCAAACTGCCCTGAGCACTATGGGACTTAACATCTGAGGTCATCGGTCCCCTGTCCGCCCCAGTAGCTGAGTGGTCAGCGTGACGGATTGCCGTCCTCCGGGCCCGGGTTCGATTCCCGGCTGGGTCGGAGATTTTCTCCGCTCAGGGACTGGGTGTTGTGTTGTGTTCATCATCATTTCATCCCCATCCGGCGTGCAGGTCGCCCAATGTGGCGCCGAATGTAATAAGACCTGCGCCAAGGCGGCCGGACCTGCCCCGCGAGGGGCCTCCCGGCCAATGACGCCAAACGCTCATTTCCATTTCCATCGGTCCCCTAGAACTTAGAGTTACTTAAACCTTACTAACCTAAGGACATCACACACATCCATGCGCGAGGCAGGATTCGAACCTGCGACTGCAGCGGTCGCGCGGTTCCAGACTGAAGCTCCTGGAACCGTTGGGCCACCTGTGGGACATCTTGTATAAATGACGTATGCTATTGCTCTCGTGTTGTCCGTTGTCCACCTGCTAATGGATTTTTGCCGAAACTGATCAATGGTGGAAATGAAGTTATTCAGTCGCATCTGACACAAGCGTCATTTAAAGGATTCATTGTGGTACCAAACATACGCATGTTGAATCAACTAGGAACTGGGTATAAAACCCTCTCTAGTCATCCCAATACACACTTCCGAGGTTTCCTTAAACTGCTTAAAGTGAATGCAGGGATAATCCCATTGAAAACCATATGCGTTTCTCGATTCTATTTCAGTCCAATGTGAGTTTGGGGTCTCTTTATTGACTTCTTCCTCTACGGAACGTTAAATCGGACTTTTCCAGTCGTATTGCTTACTTGTCTAGAGAATTTCGGCGTGAGAGTGTAAAAGTAGACAGAATCTGGTGAGCTAATAATATATACAGTGATATCTGTGAATATCACATCAAGTGATGATGGCCTGAACGTAACAATCTCGGGTGACTTATAGAGCAGTGTACCAGCACTGAGAGACCAAGTTTTTGGGGAAATGGCACACAAATTGGCTTAGCAGAGCCATCTCTTGTATGACTCGAAGGCAACAGTGGTACAGCAACCTTATTCGCTGACGAATCTTCAAACGAAATGAAAATGAAAGTGCCAGGGCATGTAATTATTGCCAACATCTAAAGGTGCAATTTCAGCATGTGTGTGAGTTTGAACAGGATGAAATGCTAATGGATCTGTTGAACCGTGGCACTGCAGCATAAACTGCGCGCACTGCTATAGTCGTGTGCAAGCAGGAAGGCGCCTGCGTCATGCGTTCTCCGTGGAGAGGGATGCGGAATACCACAGTGTCGCCAGCGTACTCTGTCTCACTCTCCGGCTTTGCCTACACTGATATAACTGATAATGCTGGGCTAAGTGTCACGTCGGACCACTTTTTCGCTTCTGACTCTTCCTAGAAACATTTAAATGCTCAGAACACTACTCCTCAGAAAACTATTGCTAGGAAAACTATTGTTCCCTCTTGTTCAGACTTGTTGTGTTTGCTTTGTGTGACCCATAATGAAAATTGCTTAGGTGAAGTAGACTCATCATACGTAAATAAACCTAAAAAAATCAACGTTTAGTGCTCTAAATGCACCCCAAAAGCGTGCACAACAGACAGATGTTACAGAACGACACTATTCGCTCGAGCATGCACACACACGCTCACACACACACACACACACACACACACACACACACACACACACACACACATACTGGATAATGCTCCGCTTCTGTAAGTACCATACTGTCTCATCATTACATTTCATCTCAAATATGTGTGCACAATATTTCCATATCTATCTCATCTATCTATCTCGTGGTGTACAGTCCCTTGATGTTGCGCATTGTCCAGTCACCTGCCTTATTAGGAGCACGTCACAATAAGACATGCATGCGTTAGTTTCCATGGAACTGACCATCCCAACGTCTGCACAGCTTCAGCTGCTGTTGGTTCAATGCTGAAGCACTTCTAATGTGTGGCTCCATGTCTAAGTCTAGAGAGATGCCGTCTGCTGGTGTTGGAATGGTGGCATTTATTCAACTATGTCAGCTTATGTCATCTAGATTGCATTGGGAACGTGAACGAAACGTGGCGAAATATTTTCGAGTGAGTGTCATTTCAGATTGTAGTGCAATGATGTTCCCATATGTGATGACGGTACTAGAGTGACCACACACTAGTATCCTGTAGCTGCTAAATGCTAAGTATAGTTGTTTGCGGTACCATCCCATATAACACGTCATCTCGACTCCTACGTATTGTAATGTCCAGCAGTAGCTGCAAAATGTGAAGTTCGATGGTATGTGGCGCTGTCGGATTTAACAGAACATCTCGACACTTACATATGAGGACAACCTAAACAGAGACAATTACGTCAGAAGTGTTTTACAGTTCGACTTGTCCATTCAGCTGACTACATTTTCTATATTTAAGAAGGAATTTACCTGGCCACATGTGGCTGGCGGTTAGGTATGTCCACCAGGGCATGAACCCCAGGTGCTGTTTTAGAAGGGGTGTAGGGCATGGGAACGCTTTTGAGATAGATGATTAAAAGGAGGAAGGGCAAGAGAAAAGGGGAAGTACTGGGGGAGGGGGCGAACAAAATAGGTAGTGGATGGAGATGTATGAAGAGATCTCTTGAGGAGATTTGAGAAACAGTTCCACACGAACTACTTTTCCTTGGTACTGTGATGTTCCTTTCTAGTTTTGTTGTACTTAATGGAGCTATTAGGTTATACAACGTGAGCCAACACAACGATAGCGTGAAGACTATGTTTTTTGTTTGTTCTTTGGTTTTACATTGACCATAAATGAAAGAGTGAAAAAGGATTGATTAATATTGCAGCCATCGCGACTTTGAACCATGTCGCCAAATACCATGTTTTGAAATAGGTCTTATAAAAATAATAGTATATCTTGCACTTCATAGTAAAGTCGCATTGCTCTCAGTAATAAAAACTTTCTAAACACCAATGAAGATAGATTAAAATGGGGAGATGCTGCGGCAGGAGTGCAGAGGCTTCCAAACAAACGAGGCACAGTGAGAACTCACATGAGCTAAACACGGTCCTATTCGACTCCATACCATAATTTCTAAAGCTCCAACTGAGCCGGAGATCGTGAACAGTTCAGTAACGGAGCAAGGTAGCGCAGTGGTTAGTACATTGAACTTGTATTTGGCGGAATGGCAGCTCAGTTCAAGCTTCTGCCATTAGTCGGTGCTGCAGTCGCTGAGAACTCCAAGAAAATGTTGGCAGGAAATTGAAAGATGCAAGATGGCGGTAGTGTGATATTTAAAAAATGTCAGGTGGCGGTGATGCGAACTCTAAATAACCACAATGGTGCAACGAGCCCAGTTGTGCTTTTTATCGCTACCCCCTCCACTCCCCCCCCCCCATCTCCAACTGCATTCAGTGTAGTTTTAAAAAAGACACAGCCAATCACAATATGGTATTTTAGTGGGTGTCAAAATGAGACGTGGCTGTGAAATTACGCAAGTTTCATTTGAATTACGTGACAATGGAGCAAAGGTCAAAGATACACAGTATTAAAAAAGATTATGTAAGCTTCACTTGAAATGGCATCATGTTCAAAGATATTTGCTTTTGAATGCGTAACTGACGCACACACACACACACACACACACACACACACACACACACACATACTGCATAATGCTCCGCCTCTGTAAGTGCCATACTGTCTCATCACTACATTTCATCTCAAATACGTGTGCACACTATTTCCATATCTATCTCATCATCAAGTCTCTCTGATTTATACACCACAGAAACTTGCCTATCACTCTCTCTTTCCACCTCTGCCTCATCCACAAGCGCCGACTCCGTGGGGCCTGAGCAACACCACCTAGACTACAGGCCTGCGCGCACACTTGTGACGTCACATACTGATGGCCGGGTCTGTATCGGAACGCTCCTGTTAAGCACTCTGCAGCTATACGAACTTTACGAGTTTTAGAGCTGAGGCCGCATAGAGATTCTCGTGCTTTCCTCTACTACATGTCCTTGTAATGAAAGTATGGAAATTTATATCACTGCGTAAAGTAAGTGAATAAAACTGCCCTATGTTATTTCAAGAAGCAAAATTATTTTGACGATTTGCCTTAAATACGCGTTTCTAGGCTTGAATACAAACTGTAGTTTAAAGTTCTTTTACTTCAGGAGCTACGCTTTCTTGCAGTAAAAAATCGGCAATCTGCAACAACAAGCAGACGTTTTCGGTTTTAAATAAATCAGCTGGAGCTCCTACAGAATTTAAGAATTTGTTTCCCTGGTTATTTTCGTAAATTTTCCTCTCCACTTCAAAATTTGCTGACCTCACACGAAACTCAAATCATTCGACGAAATGGAGCACCTCCTGACATAATGTTTAATAAATCAAAAAACCCGAAAAAATATTTTATTTCCCTGTTTCTCCAGAAATTTAGAACCTTAAACATGGAAAGATTGTTTCTCCTATATCCTTGATTGAAATTCGTGTCACAGAGTGCTGCTAATTTAATCATAATGCACTTACCTCGAAATTCTGCTTTCTGTACTGCTTAATCTGTCGAACACAGAATTCATTAAAGCAATTTTCTAAGGTAGTTTACTCAGATTGAAATTATTTCCGAATAGCTGTTTGTGTAGAACTGAACAAAATCATTCTGTAGCTCTTCCAAATAAAAGTACTGGAAACTCAATATTCTAATAGGAATGATAAGTAATACTAAACATTTTCGAGTCACACTAATGAATATAACTATTCTGTGTGAGAATAGTTGCAAATATGAGACACATTTCACAGCCAGCTTCGTATTAACCTCGCAGCAATGGTCCGGAATTAAGAAACAAATGATACTGGTACAGGATACATAACTGCTTTTAAAAACAATTGGCAAGTGTGGTGCAATGGGAACAAATAACACGTTACAAATTTTTTGTCATTTACTTACCCATGAATGATGCGTAGACACAACTTCCAGTTGCGAATAGCTATAATCCAGCGATTTCTCAACTTCACACATTTGTGAAATCGAAACATGTGCACTTTAATGCCTTTTTGGGATTTATAATTTCCCTGGCAAAAGGGAACGTAGCACTTGTATCCCATACATCGAAGAACTGTAGGCGAATACTGTATGAAACATATATCACTTTCACGTGTCAATACACATTTTCAACACAACATACACGCCAACAGGGCGGCCGACTGAATATAAGTGGCCAACAGTTTTGTGACGTCACGTGCCAATATGGCCGCTGTGCGTAGGCCTTGTATCTAGAAGGCTTTGGCCTGAGGGGGCCCGAGCCCCCTCACAAATTCGTTTGGGGGGGGGGGGAGTTCCCCCAATAATTTAAGAAAATTATTAGTTATATTATACTTTGTATAATGACAAAATTATGTTGGAATTTTTTATTTTCCTTTTTTGACAATAGTTACCTTTTAAAATACAATCGGTAGTGAGTTAAAACAAATAATTGTTATTGTAGTAAGCAGGTTAACTGAAAAGGGGGAAGTGACTCATGATAGTGTTACGGTGCTGCGGCCACACTTAGAATTTGTCCCAGCGCGCGAACCTTCGGGTCAAGTCTGGCGCCGGCAGGTCAACGCTGCTGCCGCGGCATCAAATGGAGTGGAGCAGAAGCACCTGGAACCCTCAGCCTCGCATTGCCTTGACGTTTCCAGACATTACGACGCCGTTGCTCTATAAAGCCAGACGTGTTTAGTGTTCCGACTTTAGTGTCTAGTGGACAATTTCATATGACTATATTTTATTCGTTTACTTTAGCCACTTAGTGTATCGTGAATTAAGTTTGCAATGGATAAGTTTGTTACTAAAAAGACGGGCTTGGAAGTTGATGATACTGCAAGTCAACCTCCAACAATTATTGTGTCGTCAATTGCTTTGTCGTCTTCAGGCGAGAACCGTTCACAGCCGAAACCTGGGCAACCTGGTAAGGGAAGATCTTTTCAGAAGTCTTTTTTTGATCAAATGTACATGGCTAGAATATGAATCATCTGCCGAAAATTTTTTTTTTGCAAAACCTGCAAAGAGGCAGATGCTAAAAATCTATTACAATTTTCTTAAAAAAAAAGAAGATGCATTTACTTCCGTAGGGTTTTCTAAATGGAAAAAGGCTATGGAAAAATTCTGTCTTCATGAAAATACTCTTACGCATAAAGAAGGTGTTTTGAAACTAAATTCTATCACTAACCGAAGTGTGACCTCCCAGTTGAATGAACAGCTAGATAGTGATATGAAGAAAGGCCGTTTAGCTCTTGAGACAATTTTTACTACCGTGCAATTTCTATGCCGACAAGGTTTAGCAATTAGAGGGCACGAAGATGTAAACTCAATTTTTTTTTCAGTTGTTGGATCTCCGAAAGAATGATATACCTGAGTTTAAAGATTGGTTAGGGTGTTCGGGGTATAAGTGAACGTCCCACGATATTCAAAACGAGATCACTGATCTACTAGGAAAGTCTGTGTTGAGAAAGGTATTTGCTTCAATCAAGAAGACTAAACATTTTTCTATTATGGTTGAAGAAACAAGTGATTCTTCGATTCACGAACAAGTGTCATTTTGTATTCATACTGTCGATGATGCCTTAATTATCAACGAAGACTTTATTGGCTTATAAGAGACCCCCAACACTGAATCACAAACTCTGTTTAGTATTTTAAAAGACGTTTCCGCTCGTCTTCAATTGTCAGTGGATAACTTAAGAGAACAGTGCTATGATGGTGCCTCGAACATGAGAGGTAAGTTCGAATGAAGTTAGTTTTGGATATACAACCAAAAGCACGTTATGTGCACTGCACTGCTCACAAATTAGACTTGGCAGTTGTAGACAGTCTCTGCCATCTTACGTCTATGAGATATATAATGGCTTTAGCCAAGGACTTAATAAACACCATAAGGGAATATAACAAAAGGATGGGACTGAGAAGCATACGCTGTGAGAGCGCCAATGACCAAGCTGGTGTACGACCCCTTTGCCCGACTCGATGGACTATGTGAGCTTCTAGTATCTTGAGAATGCTGAAAAACTTTGAAGAACTAGAGTTTTTTTGAAACATTTTCTGCAGAGGACAAAACACAGGTAGGTTACAAATGTGTAGGCTACTTTGAGTCATTGTTACAGTTCAAGGCTTATTTCTTTTTACTTCTTTATTGCCATGCAATCAACCCATTAAAGGATGTCAATGAAAAATTCAGTGCCCTCATCTAAGTGTTGCTGATCTGAGAAAAATACATGAGGGCTTGATTTGTATATTGAACGGAAGGCGTGATAGTTTTAAACACTCTTGGGAATCGTGTTTAAAAGAAAAACCTTCACAAGATGATGATCCTTCGCTTCCTCAGAATCGAAGTATACCAAAGGAGTATGAAAACAACGAAGCCAGCTCACCGCACACTTTCAAAACCCCAAAGGAATACGACAAAGCTACTTACATTGAAGTCTGTAAAACTGTGCAATCTTGCACTACTGAGCGGTTTGCTTCAATTGGACTCAAACATGACGTTACAGTTGAACAAGAGTGCTTGCTTTTAGTAAACAGAGGTGAAACAAATTTGGAAAAAATCGACTGAGTTTTTCAAAAATGACGTAGACATTGAGACTGCGTATACACTTGAATATGTTAGCTGATATCGCTAATAAAAAACAACTGATCTTAAAAACATGTGTGATGTAAGATAGTACATTACACAAGAGCCTACAGTTGGACAAACGTTATGTGAAGTAGTGAAGTGAATTAAGCTTCTCCAAGTAGTTCCAATCACGACAACCACAGCAGAACGGTCATTTAGCTTCCTTAGACGGCTGAAGTCATACCTCCGATCAACAATGGGACAGAAGCGATTGAACAACTTGGCTGTTCTTCATGCCCACCGAGATGTTTTGGATGAATTGGATATCCGATCAGTCATCAATGACTTCATATTCAGTAATCCAGTCAGACGGTCGACATTTTCACCTTTCTAAAAACACTCTAGCCCTAATAATGGTATTTAGAGCAATATTAAAAATCCTTATAAAACAGAAAATTAAATACATACATAATGTTAAATTTTCAGTTTCGAAATACTAGTACTAGTTTAGCACTGTAGTACTATAGTACTGTATTAGTTATTTTCAAATACTTAAAATTTTTTGGGAGTAACACCCAATTAAAACCCGCTATTTTCATACTTTTTGACTGAAAGTATTAGGCATACTGTATTAACTTTATTAACTGTATTAAAGCATTAACTTTGAGATACTATTTTATTAATGAACCCTGATCCTTATACAAAGTAAGCTCAAATTAACTATTTCACTTATTAATCAAAGTGCTATTACTGTGCGACAGCAATATTTTATGTTTTATTCTTTTAATGATAGTTTAGGCCTTATTTAAATATAGTTTCAGTTTTGTCAGTGCTATATATTCACTCCTCTGTAATAGTCTGTAAGCATGAGTTTGACTGTAAATTAAATTAGCTTTTTATACAAATACCGTGCATGTTTATGTTTTGCTTCTTTTTTTCAAAGCCAAAAAAAATTGTCAGGCTTGTCGAGTTTCCCAGAGTGTCGAGTTATCGAGAGTCCAGTTTTCGGGTTTCTAATGCTGATCATATGACTCTAAAATGCTTAAAAACTTTAAAACTCACTATTTTTCATCTAAAATTTAGAAAATTTCCCGGGGCAAGACAGCCAGTATGCCCCCCCCCCCCACCCCCACTCACAATACTTTTTATAAGTCGGCGCCCCTGGCCTCATCATTAATTTTCATTTCATATGTATGTGCACACAATATACAATGTTTCCACATCTGCATCATCGTCCTCACCATCATCGTCACCATAATCAGTAAATTTCATCATTCAGTAATGCTTACTTTAATGATCTAACAACGTTATAATATTACAGAGAAAATGAAAGGGAAAGAAAAAACAAAGAAATAATATCATAGATATTTTCCCATGCTGTGGTGCAGGCAGTATGGTGTAGTGATTAATGTTACTGCTTGGTGTGTTGTAGATTACTGGTTCAGACCTATTATCAGTTATCATTTATGGAAAGTTCTTGAAATATGTTTGTAATGTTTGTACAGTTGGAATAGTCAACGGATGTATAAATTCTAGGCATCGCGGGATTAGCCGAGCGGTCTATGGCGCTGCAATCATGGACTGTGCCGCTGTTCCCGGTGGAGGTTCGAGTCCTCCCTCGGGCATGGGTGTGTGTGTTTGTCCTTAGGATAATTTAGGTAAAGTAGTGTGTAAGCTTAGGGACTGATGACCTTAGCAGTTAAGTCCCATAAGATTTCACACACATTTGAACATTTTTATAAATACTAGCGTTCTGGAATATTCGATATTTGTGTATACGACTACATTCTCCATCCACGAGATCAGTTCTCTTCGGGCTGCACACTGCTGTTCATAATAAACATGCTTTCAGTTCTAATCTTTGAACTTCACTGACTACCCTGCCTTCGTATTTGGACTAGATTTTGATTTCGACGTGACTTTTTTGGTGGAGGCTCCAGATACCTCACTGTGACTCCAAACTAGGTTAAATAAATGCCATTGCCTACGAGGACAGAAACCAGAATGCAAGCAGCACATCGTTCTTGAGGTCTGTATATTCCTGAAACACATGGATTCCAAAACAGCAGTAAATCAGCAGCACAGCCGGACTCCATTTAAGTTTTCCAGGGGCACTGATCAGAACCTGACGAAATGGCTGAGAGGATTCGACCGAGTCATCAAATGAAACAGGTGGAATGTCATGATCTGTTTGGTAAATGTATACTTTTATTTGAACGTCGCAGCCCAGCAATGTTTCAACAACAGGAAAGAGGAGCTCATTAGCTGGGAAAATTCCACGCTTAATTGGGAAAAAAAATTTGATGACAATCAGCAGCTAGCCAACTTACCAGAAGAGTAGGGTCCAACGACGTGGACAGACGATATCATCATCATCATCATCATCATTTAAGACTGATTATGCCTTTCAGCGGTCAGTGTGGAGCATAGCCCCCCTTATACAGTTCCTCCATGATCCCCTATTCAGTACTAACATTGGTGCCTCTTCTGATGTTAAACCTATTACTTCAAAATCACTCTTAACCGAATCCAGGTACCTTCTCCTCGGTCTGCCCCGACTCCTCCTACCCTCTACTGCTGAATCCATGAGTCTCTTGGGTAACCTTGCTTCTCCCATGCGTGTAACATGACCCCACCATCTAAGCCTGTTCGCCCTGACTGCTACATCTATAGAGTTCATTCCCAGTTTTTCTTTGATTTCCTCATTGTGGACACCCTCCTGCCATTGTTCCCATCTACTAGTACCTGCAATCATCCTAGCTACTTTCATATCCGTAACCTCAACCTTGTTGATAAGGTAACCTGAATCCACCCAGCTTTCGCTCCCATACAACAAAGTTGGTCGAAAGATTGAACGGTGCACAGATAACTTAGTCTTGGTACTGACTTCCTTCTTGCAGAAGAGAGTAGATCGTAGCTGAGCGCTCACTGCATTAGCTTTGCTACACCTCGCTTCCAGTTCTTTCACTATGTTGCCATCCTGTGAGAATATGCATCCTAAGTACTTGAAACCGTCCACCTGTTCTAACTTTGTTCCTCCTATTTGGCACTCAATCCGTTTATATTTCTTTCCCACTGACATTACTTTCGTTTTGGAGATGCTAATCTTCATACCATAGTCCTTACATTTCTGATCTATCTCTGAAATATTACTTTGCAAATTTTCTATCGAATCTGCCATCACAACTAAGTCATCCGCATATGCAAGACTGCTTATTTTGTGTTCACATATCTTAATCTCACCCAGCCAGTCTATTGTTTTCAACATATGATCCATAAATAATAAGAACAACAGTGGAGACAGGTTGCAGCCTTGTCTTACCCCTGAAACTATTCTGAACCATGAACTCAATTTACCGTCAACTCTAACTGCTGCCTGACTATCCATGTAAAGACCTTTAATTGCTTGCAAAAGTTTGCCTCCTATTCCATAATCTTGTAGAACAGACAATAACTTCCTCCTAGGAACCCGGTCATATGCCTTTTCTAGATCTATAAAGCATAGATACAATTCCCTGTTCCACTCATAACACTTCTCCATTATTTGCCGTAAGCTAAATATCTGGTCCTGACAACCCCTAAGAGGCCTAAACCCACACTGATTTTCATCCAATTGGTCCTCAACTAACACTCGCACTTTCCTTTCAACAATACCTGAGAAGATTTTACCCACAACGCTGATTAAAGAGATACCTCTGTAGTTGTTACAATCTTTTCTGTTTCCATGTTTAAAGATTGGTGTGATTACGTATATCGTCGTATCTTACGTCGTCGTCGTAAGATACGACGATATAGTCATACAAATAAAATGTTTTGTCCTTTGCAGAATTGTGAAGTCGTCGCCATTCAATTCCTGGTGCATAGAAACATGGTATGGGTGCAATCGATGTTGATGTAGCATTCTCAACACGACGGTTTTGAGATCCCGATTCTAGCGCAGTTTGTCTGCCACTGATGTGCGGATTAGCCGCGACAGCAGCTAAAACACCTACTTGGGGATCATCATTTGTTGCAGGCCATGTTTGACGTTTCACATGTGGCTGAACGCTTCCCGTTTCCTTAAATAACGTAACTATCCAGCGAATGGTCCGGACACTTGGATGATGTCGTCCAGGATACGGAGGAGCATGCATAGCACACGACCGTTGGGAATTTTGATCACAATAGCCATACATCAACACAATATAGACTTTTTCCGCAATTGGTAAACGGTCTATTTTAACACGGTTAATGTATCACGAAGCATACACCGACCGCACTGGCGGAATGTTACGTGATACCACGTTCTTATACGTTTGTGACTATTCAGCGCCATATATCAAAAAGCGAAAAAAGTGATCCAACTAAAACATTCATACTTCTTTACGTACTACACGAATATGTAATAAAAAATGGGAGTTCCTATTTAAAAAAAAACGCAGTTGATATCCGTTTGACCTATGGCAGCGCCATCTAGCGGGCCAACAATAGCGTCATCTGGTTTCCCCCTTCCAAGCTAGACAAGTTTCGTTCTTTGTAGTTTTTTAGTTTGATGCTTATTTCGTGAGATATTTGGCCCGGTCATTATCAATGGACAACCCTGTATACATGCGCATAAGCACTGCGTCTTACTGGTGTTAAGTAGCATAATTTTACATTAAAGTAATATGACACTTTCTTATAGAAGGCCACTAACAAATGCTACAATTTGACAAGTTTACATTAAATATAAAATCTGTAATACATGTATGTAGCACAGTGATACTGCTTGTAGCTTTAGTGTGCAGAAGATAACAGATAGCAAAGCTTACTGTATAAAGTTACATTACACATAAAAATTTACATCACAACAAAAAGTTACAACGCAACATAAAAAGAGAATCTTCTGTTAAACTGCGCCAATACCGTTTTTTGGAATACGACTGTATGAACATGTGTTGATAAGGCCATGAAAAATGAGACCCAGTGATATGAAATGTCAGGAGCTCAACAGTAGAAAAACACATTTTGAGAAAAAGGGCATGTTCACCGCCATTGGCGAAGATAAAAAATGGTGAAAATGGCTATGAGCACTATGGGAATTAACTGCTGTGGTCATCAGTCCCCTAGAACTTAGAATTACTTAAACCTAACTAACCTAAGGACACCACACACATCCATGCCCGAGGCAGGATTCGAACCTGTGACCGTAGCGGTCGCGCGGTTCCAGAGTGAAGCGTCTAGAACCGCTCGGCCACAGCGGCCGGTTGGCGGAGATCGATATACGCATTATGTGACCGTGAGCAGTGGTTTAAATCCATTAAGGAAGTGCTTACTCGCGAGTTGCAACTGATCGTTCAAAATAGTACCGCCTCCCTTACCAAGATGTGCATAAATTTCAAGTTCTTCTGATAAATCTAATTTTCAACCATTTATTTCCTTACGTAAAACTGTGGTTTCTTCTAGCTGCCTTGGAGAGTGGTCTGAAATAAGTAAGTGTTCAGCAAATGAAGAATTATGCAAATTTACCCCTTATTATCCAACATGTGCTCCTTATATCTGGCTTTAATAACTCTACCCGTCTGCCCTGTTTCCTTAAATAATTGCTAGGGCAATCTTTATAGACGATTTTATAGACGCCTTAATTAGTGAGAGGATCTTGTTCAGTTTTTAATGTATGTACTAAATTTTTCTTCAGACTATTGCTGGCCGCGGTGGTCTAGCGGTTCTGGCGCTGCAGTCCGGAACCGCGGGACTGCTACTGTCGCAGGTTCGAATCCTGCCTCGGGCATGGGTGTGTGTGATGTCCTTAGGTTAGTTAGGTTTAAGTAGTTCTAAGTTCTAGGGGACTTATGACCTAAGATGTTGAGTCCCATAGTGCTCAGAGCCATTTGAACCATTTTTTTTCAGTCTATTGTTCGTAGAGAGAGTAACTTTACAACCATATTTTCTAGTCAGAAGACGGCTAATCCGGTATGACTCGTTACCTAGAAATGCTATCGAAATAAACCATCATTTCCCTCTTTATTACTCTTCAGTTTGCCACCTAGTGTTGAAAATTTTTTATTTGCCCTTTTGTTGCTAAATATTTGGTCGACTATGTCTTGTTTGTAACCATTATTGCTAGCAATAGTCTTAATCAAATTGATTTCTGTCTGAAAATCGTATGGGGTAGTGGTGTTGTTAAAGCACGATATACTGCTGAATGAAAAAATGCAACTTTTGAGCGTGAGGGTGGGAAAGAATCTGATGTAATAATACTATCAGAGTACGTTGCCTTACAATGAATATTGAAAGTGACATTGCCATTCTAAATGTGTAACTTCAGATCAAGGAAATTTAGTTCGCCGTTCTTATTTTGAGTTTCTTTTGTGAATTTAGTTTTCTCGTGGAAGCCGTTGAAGGTGTTAAATAATAAATCTAATTCTTGATCAGTTATTTAACACCTTCAACGGGAAATGACTGCTTTCATAACTGCTGGTGGCCTCTATGCGTTCACACTATTTAATGCTCCATTCACCTTCGGAGTATAATGGACAACTTGTTTCGACTCCTTAAATGAACGACGTGCTTTACTATCTGGATGCCGGCCGAAGTGGCCGTGCGGTTAAAGGCGCTGCAGTCTGGAACCGCAAGACCGCTACGGTCGCAGGTTCGAATCCTGCCTCGGGCATGGATGTTTGTGATGTCCTTATGTTAGTTAGGTTTAACTAGTTCTAAGTTCTAGGGGACTAATGACCTCAGCAGTTGAGTCCCATAGTGCTCAGAGCCATTTGAACCATTTTTTTACTATCTGGATGATACTATTATTTATTCGAAGACAGTTGTAGAACATCTAAGCCGACATACAACTGACAAGTATATTCAGACTTCACATCTTTGTCTTAATATGAAAAACTGCCTCTTTCTCGCCCAAGATATCTTGAGGCACCTAGTGAATGGCGATGTTGTTCGTTCAGATCAAGAGAAAATAAGTGTCAGATTTTCCAGCTTTCAGGCACACTCGCGATGTCAGATGTTTCCTTTCAATGTGCTCGTGCTATTCATAATTCTGTACCAAGGCACGTCCCTTGCAAGAACTACTGCAGGAAGACTCCAGAATTTCCCTGGAACGATGAGCAAGAACGATCCCTTCCTCTCCTTAAGTAGGCATTAATGTCAGCTCTAGTTCTAGCACTGTATGAAGACAATACAAGCCAGAACTTTACACCGACACCTACCGTTCTGGGGAAGCGAGAGTTCTAGTACAAATTCAGAAAGGTGCTGGAAAGGTGATAGCTGATGCTACAAGACTACTCTCCGTGAACTGCTCTACAACCGAGAAAGAGTGGTTTGCAGTTTTTTGGACTATCGATAAGTTATTGCTGTATTTATTTGGCAAACGATTCACCGTTGCGATGGATGTCCATCGTCTACGCTGGCTGACTAGCTTGAAAGACCCATCAGGTCGACTTCTCAGATGTGTCATCTTTCTTCCCCAGTATGGGCTTTGTTATTTCAAGTTTGTTCATGAGAGCAAAAATATTATCGGAGGGAGGATACATCACATTGCTGGTAAGAAAAAAAAATGCAATCATAAAATTGGCAAGAAGTAATTGGTTTTCTTAGTCTTTTCTTACAACATAAAATAATTTTTATTCGTAGTAATTTAGTTCATTTTTCATGCAATAATGCTTGCATGCGCCATCGATCGTCATTTCTCCCACTTCAGTCAGGAGTCTGAACAGTCGGCGCACAAGAACACGGTTACGTAGCCGTGTTGTGAGGCACATGGAATAGTTTTGCTAAAACAATTGTCTTATTATAGAATAATAATGTTTTCTTGAAAGTAATTCAGTAAATTAATATGGTAAGGAATAATGTCTCTGTCATGAGATTCACACAAGTGATTTGAGAGCTACAAATTTGTTAAAATTTTGCAGTAGAACATTAGACACTAGCTGTCATGAACGAGGATTAAAGGCTGTACTTAGTTCTATACTCAGGAATGTGTTTGAGTAAATTCCCCCCCCCCCTCCCTCCTCATACCCAACATGGGCGCAGTCAACAGGAAACCTGAGAAAAACTATGATGGAGCCCATCAGACTTTAATAGTTTACGTGATTAAAGGCATTACACATCACTGCAAAATAAATTCATATACATTCAAAATTCTGTACAAAATGCAGTACAAATGATGAATCTTTGAGGCGTTGTTCTTGGCAAGTTGACGTAACAAAACATATTTCTCACGATAAGTAGCATTTAGAACATGTTTTAAAATTTTCTGTATGCGCAATTTATACTCACTAAAACATTTTTTGTTTTATAAAATAAACACTGCCAGAAAAAAAAATTGTGGAGCTGGAGAGATTACGTCGATTTTGATCTGATGACGGCATATGCCACCTGGGAGAAAGAAGATGCACTTGTAGTGGATTCAGAGTCGTCCACCAACACGTAGGGCAGTAGCACAGCTACCAGAGCGCCGTCTGTGTCTACCCTTCAATAGGGAATGCTCACAATCACAAGGCTCAGTGTGGCGCAAACGTGTGAAGCAAGCGCGGAACCATGCCACAGAGAAGCACTCGTGCTTCCTACAGCCAGTTGAGAGAGTTTGAAAGGCGTCAAATTGTGGCCTTCCAAATGGCGGGATGGTCCTTTCAGAGAATTTCCGCTCAAGTTGTAACGCCGGAAATGCATATACTCCTATTTCCATCTATTGTACTACAATTTTCCTTATTTTGTTACCTGAAGATAGGATATTTCTGTGTCTTTATATATAGTAATTGTTTTACAATTTGTATATACACTCCTGGAAATTGAAATAAGAACACCGTGAATTCATTGTCCCAGGAAGGGGAAACTTTATTGTCACATTCCTGGGGTCAGATACATCACATGATCACACTGACAGAACCACAGGCACATAGACACAGGCAACAGAGCATGCACAATGTCGGCACTAGTACAGTGTATATCCACCTTTCGCAGCAATGCAGGCTGCTATTCTCCCATGGAGACGATCGTAGAGATGCTGGATGTAGTCCTGTGGAACGGCTTGCCATGCCATTTCCACCTGGCGCCTCAGTTGGACCAGCGTTCGTGCTGGACGTGCAGACCGCGTGAGACGACGCTTCATCCAGTCCCAAACATGCTCAATGGGGGACAGATCCGGAGATCTTGTGGCCAGGCTTCTAGAGCACGTTGGGTGGCACGGGTTACATGCGGACGTGCATTGTCCTGTTGGAACAGCAAGTTCCCTTGCCGGTCTAGGAATGGTAGAACGATGGGTTCGATGACGGTTTGGATGTACCGTGCACTATTCAGTGTCCCCTCGACGATCACCAGTGGTGTACGGCCAGTGTAGGAGATCGCTCCCCACACCATGATGCCGGGTGTTGGCCCTGTGTGCCTCGGTCGTATGCAGTCCTGATTGTGGCGCTCACCTGCACGGCGCCAAACACGCATACGACCATCATTGGCACCAAGGCAGAAGCGACTCTCATCGCTGAAGACGACACGTCTCCATTCGTCCCTCCATTCACGCCTGTCGCGACACCACTGGAGGCGGGCGGCACGATGTTGGGGCGTGAGCGGAAGACGGTCTAACGGTGTGCGGGACCGTAGCCCAGCTTCATGGAGACGGTTGCGAATGGTCCTCGCCGATACCCCAGGAGCAACAGTGTCCCTAATTTGCTGGGAAGTGGCGGTGCGGTCCCCTACGGCACTGCGTAGGATCCTACGGTCTTGGCGTGCATCCGTGCGTCGCTGCGGTCCGGTCCCAGGTCGACGGGCACGTGCACCTTCCGCCGACCACTGGCGACAACATCGATGTACTGTGGAGACCTCACGCCCCACGTGTTGAGCAATTCGGCGGTACGTCCACCCGGCCTCCCGCATGCCCACTATACGCCCTCGCTCAAAGTCCGTCAACTGCACATACGGTTCACGTCCACGCTGTCGCGGCATGCTACCAGTGTTAAAGACTGCGATGGAGCTCCGTATGCCACGGCAAACTGGCTGACACTGACGGCGGCGGTGCACAAATGCTGCGCAGCTAGCGCCATTCGACGGCCAACACCGCGGTTCCTGGTGTGTCTGCTGTGCCGTGCGTGTGATCATTGCTTGTACAGCCCTCTCGCAGTGTCCGGAGCAAGTATGGTGGGTCTGACACACCGGTGTCAATGTGTTCTTTTTTCCATTTCCAGGAGTGTATTTTATATTTATGCATTTATGTCAGTGTATAATTGGTTTGTTTTGTAAATATTATTTGTATTTTTACGCTGGGTCTTGCCCAGGGAAAACTATGCTATCGAACGGTTACATCCATAGGTCGTGTGGAGAACCAAAGTGTTTAGGATCTTGGGTAGTGTTAATTCTGCCACGTGGAGCGCGGGCAGAGCAGAGTCTGGCTGGAGCAGATGTGTTGAGTGACGCTCCCCTGAGCTGCCGCGCTTTCGAGGTTTGGCAGCATGTAATTGCACTCGACTTGCTATGATAGTTCCTGGCACGGTGTCGCGGACGGGAAACATTAGCTGGCACACATCAAGAGCCCGATTCGCCTGGTGACCGTGTCGAGAAGAAGGCGCGCCGACATCCAGCTTCTGCAACAGCGACGGCCGACAGTAAGTGATTGTCACCACCTCCTCGATCGACGACTTCAAACCTTCAATTAACCAACAAGGAAGACTGAATGCACGTAAAGTTTCAGAATTGTACGGCAGACCTCAGCTTTTCAAACTGTTCCATTTGCATCACTAAAATACAGCGACTTAGCATGAACCTTTCTTGCTCATTGTCCCAATTGCATTACCAAGCAGGACCCCTTCCTTTTCCGAAATGAACCCCAGTGACGTTGAAATTCAAACGCCAGCATTAAAGTAATATCATTCCATTTCAATGCTTTAATTTCAAAGTTGAGTTTAAGTATTCATAGCTGGCTACAATATTTAGATTACATAAGCACAAATTAAGAGTGCGAGTTTTGTTACCACATTTTAGCTTGAAACTTCCTGGCAGATTAAAACTGTGTGCCCGACCGAGACTCGAACTCGGGACCTTTGCCTTTCGCGGGCAAGTGCTCTACCAACTGAGCTACCGAAGCACGACTCACGCCCGGTACTCACAGCTTTACTTCTGCCAGTACCTCGTCTCCTACCTTCCGGGCGTGAGTCGTGCTTCGGTAGCTCAGTTGGTAGAGCACTTGCCCGCGAAAGGCAAAGGTCCCGAGTTCGAGTCTCGGTCGGGCACACAGTTTTAATCTGCCAGGAAGTTTCATATCAGCGCACACTCCGCTGCAGAGTGAAAATCTCATTCTGGAAACATTTTAGCTTACCTGTGACGAGCTCAGCTTGGTACGTACTAAATTTTACTATGGTCACT
Organism: Schistocerca cancellata; assembly: GCF_023864275.1. Taxonomy (NCBI): domain Eukaryota; kingdom Metazoa; phylum Arthropoda; class Insecta; order Orthoptera; family Acrididae; genus Schistocerca; species Schistocerca cancellata. Next base: position 867,395,196 of record NC_064626.1, on the reverse strand, counting down.
TGTTCACAATCATTTACATCAAGTTCAAAGTTAATTCTCTTATTTCTAAATTGCATAGATTCAAGTAGCTTTTGAGATGATTGTTGAGGTAGCTCAAGACTAAATGGTTCAAATGGCTCTGAGCACTATGGGACTCAACTGCAGTGGTCATAAGTCCCCTAGAACTTAGAACTACTTAAACCTAACTAACCTAAGGACAGCACACAACACCCAGCCATCACGAGGCAGAGAAAATCCCTGACCCCGCCGGGAATCGAACCCGGGAACCCGGGCGTGGGAAGCGAGAACGCTACCGCACGACCACGAGATGCGGGCAGCTCAAGACTAACCTTATTTTATTTAATTTCGTAGTGCTTCAGAAGCAAAGGTCACTAATAATTCCAGTCACTAAATTAACTTGCAATTTTCCAGTTTTATTAATTCTTTTGCTAAATTAAGTCAGAGTGTAGCGAAATTTATTACTTCTGACAAACATTCAGTTTTCACACAACACGTTTCAACCTACAGTTGCCACGCTTTTAGTGCTAATTATATGCATTAACCTTTCTTTTTCAGTTATTATAGTAATTGTCTATAGGACTGGCGACTGTAATTTTCCCCAAATCTCAAATATCTAATTAACGCCAGTTAATTGTTAACGTAACGACTGCACATTTAATATCTTCATTAACTTTACCCGTTTTCAAAATTTATTTCCACCAATTTCATTTGCATTTTTCCCTTCATTTAGATGTAACCCTTTCCTCCCTCTTTACCGGCAGATTAACTTCGCTGACGATTGCTTTTACCAAATTTCCATTAGGTACACGCGGTTAAATTTTTACTGTCATTAAGGTCGATAAGTGAGGTGGAGGTTACAAAGTCGGACGTGCTGCGTCAGTAATGCAACGACGCTGGTGTCAGTGCCCACGTGAACCTTCTCGAGGTTCTGGACGTCCACGCAGCACAGGCGCCCGCCAGGATCGTCGTATTGCGAGGCCAGCAGTAGCAGTGGCTACCACAGTGCAGATAAGAGTGCTTGTGAGCACAGACGTGTCAACACGAACTCTTACGAACTGGTTATCAGCTGAGGGACTCCAGGCACACACACACACACACGTCTAATCCGTCTTACAATCGCGCCACAGCATCGACGTGCACGGCTCGAATGGTCCCGTCAGCGGACCACTTGGAAAATGGAATGGCGCGCCATGATCTTCAGCAATTAAAGCAGATCTGCCTACAGGCAAGTGACGCTCGTCTGCGCGTACGACTTAGACATAGTAAGCGTTGCCACGTGAGGTGTGTTCGTCCAAGATGTGGGATGCGATAAGCTACAACTCTCGATTACCTTTGGTCTTTCTGGAAGGGACAGAACGATGGAAAAATGACTGCCTATATGCCTCTGTACGAGCCCTAATTTCTCTTATCTTATCTTTGTGGTCTTTCCGCGAAGTATAAGTTGGCGGCAGTAAAATTGTAGTGCAGTCAGCCTCAAATGCTGGTTCTCTAAATTTCCTCAGTAGCGATTCACGAGAAGAACGCCTCCTTTCCTCCAGAGACTCCCACCCTAGTTCCTGAAGCATTTCCGTAACACTCGCGTGATGATCAAACATACCAGTAACAAATCTAGCAGCCCGCCTCTCAATTGCTTCTATGTCCTCCCTCAATCCGACCTGATAGGGATCCCAAACGCTCGAGCAGTACACAAGAATAGGTCGTGTTAGTGTTTTATAAGCGGTCTCCTTTACAGATGAACCACATCTTCCCAAAACTCTACCAATGAACCGAAGACGACTATCCGCCTTCCCCACAACTGCCATTACATGCTTGCCCCATTTCATATCGCTTTGCAATGTTACGCCCACATATTTAATCGACGTGACTGTGTCAAGCGCTACACTACTAATGGAGTATTCAAACATTACGGGATTCTTTTTCCTATTCATCTGCATTAATTTACATTTATCTATATTCAGAGTTAGCTGCCATTCTTTACACCAATCACAAATCATGTCCAAGTGATATTGTATCCTCCTATAGTCACTCAACGACGACACCTTCCCGTACACCACAGCATCACCAGCAAACAGCAGCACATTGCTAACCACCCTATCCAAAAGACCATTTATGTAGATAGAAAACAACAGCGGACCTACCACACTTCCCTGGGGCACTCCAGATGATACCCACACCTCCGATGAACACTCACTCAATAGTGCATTCTGTTGCCGTTCTTGCAACAGGAAGGTGATGTTTTGTTACGACAGGGTATTGCTCGCCCACACACTGCCCGTGAAACTCAATGTGCTTTGTAAGACGTGCGGCAACTTCACTGGTCAGCACGATCTCTGGATTTGTCTCCGATCGAGAACGTGTGGGATGTGATGGGAGGAGAAGTGTGTTGTGCGACTTACAGAACTACGTGAACAAGTAGAGCAGGCGTGGCATAATGTATTCCAGGGCAGTATTTGTCATGTGTACGAGCAACTGGATACCAGGGCCAGTACTTGCTTTGCCGCCTGTGGAGGCAGTTGATCTGTAAATGTTATCATTTCATGTACCCCATGTGCCCATATGCACTATTGCAACAATAAACTTTGACATATGAAACATGATGTAGTACAATAAGAAAATGATTTCCGTTCATGTTTATACGAGGGTTGGAACTTTACTAGTAGCAACTATTTATTTACAGCTCGTACGAAATAGATACGTGTTTCGAAGTTTTATTGACCTTCAAAGTAGTCACCAGCATCGTCTATAACCCGTTCCCAGCGATGTGGAAGTCGTAGGATACTCTTAGATGTGCCCGTTGAGTTGACAGTTCGAGCGGCGCCGTCTATTCATTTATGAAACACAACCTACGACCAGCTTAGAGACAAGTGATGACACTTTTTGCAGGATCTGACCATCATTTTGCAGGAGAATGCTCAAGCACGTACAGTGCAAGCTGTTACTGAGTTGTTTGACTGATGGGGCTGCTAAGTGCTATACCACCTACTGCACTTCGCTGACTTAAGCCCTCGTGAGTTCGATTTCTAAACTGAAGGAAACACTTCACAGCATTCGCTTCAGAGCTGCTACAAATTCGTCGGGCAATAGACCGCGCCGCTCGAACTGTCAACACAACTGACACTGTCAAGAGTATTCTGCGACTTCCACATCGCTGGCAACGGGTTATACACAATGCTGGTGACTACTTTGAAGGTCAGTAAAACTTTGAAACAAGTATCTATTTTGTACGAACTGTAAATAAATAGTTGCCACTATTAAAGTTCCATTTCTTGTGTGATAATGGATGTCAGAAGTTAGGAGATGTTGGATTGTGATGAGGGTCAGATGGTTCAGCTGAGGACGACGAGTGCAGAGGATCTAAAGACAGGATGTAGGCGAGAGTTGTCGGCTACACAAGGACACATCGTGAAGTACAATGAGGCTGATGAACGAAAGAGCAGACAGGATACCTCAGCACAGTTAGTTTGCATGTCAGAAAGGCATCAGATGGTCCATAGTAATCAGGTCACATGTAACAGTTGTATAAAGGAATTAGAAAAAATTAATGCTCGAGGTACAGAAGTTGTGCTGAAAGGAAGAACTTCATTAGAACACAAGTAATCTTTCACAAAACTATGAATAATAGAGGATGCGTTAGATAAGAGTACATGAAATTTTAAACTTTGTCAAATTTTGAACATAGATGCTGTTCAGCAAAAGTGATTGCAAACGAATGATTTGAGAAAATCAGCCAACCTATTGCGGGTATAAAGGTTAACTGACAACTCTTGACCATGGTTTCAACAATTGTAAAATTGTCTTTCTCATAAGTACATGGACAGGTAAAATCATATATTGGCGATGACAAATTTCAGAGCAAAGAAGCTCGTGTGAAGTAATATGGTACGTCTGACGGTCAGTAAAACCAAATAAAACCCATTAAAAAAAATCCCAAAGTAGCTGGGCTAAGCATAAAAGTCTTCACATTAAAATGTACATGGCATTAAATGGTAGTGAAGTAGCACGTATGTTGTTGGTGCCACGCCACGTGCTACTTCGCGAGAAATGCACGACTGAAAGTAAATAGAAGTGCTAGACAAGCCTGCAGGTTGCGGGCTTGTATTTGACCACGAACAGTATCTGTGCCATGTCTTCAAAAACGCATTGCGAGTGTCAGTCGTGATCGGAATAGTGTTCTGTGTAGTTGTGAATGCATTGTGTCGGGTCTCGTGTATTCGAAAGTGAGAAAATTATTTCTTTTCATATGGGGTGTTGTGCTTCCTCAAGCAAGGTAACTGCAGTACTTCGTGTTTCCAGAGGCTCGATATCTAAGATTTATACAGCATACAGGGAAGGTGGAAAAACATCTTCCGCTAAGTCAAAATGCGGACGAAAATGTGTACTGAGTGACAGTGACAGACGGTCATTGAAGAGGATTGTGACGAAAAGTATGAGGACGGCAGCTGCAAAACTTAGTGCAGAAATGAATGCCGCATTCACGAAGCCTACCAGTATCAAAAGAACTCGAAGGAAGATTCATGAGCTGCACTAATGGCCATTAAATTTACTACACCAAGAAGAAATGCAGATGATAAACGGGTATTCTTTGGACAAATATATTATACTAGAACTGACATGTGATTACATTTTCACGCAATTTGGGAGCATAGATCCTGAGAAATCAGTACCCAGAACAACCATCTCTGGCCGTAATAACGGCCTTGATACGCCTGGACATTGAGCCAAACAGAGCTTGGATGGCGTGTACAGGTACAGCTGCCCATGCAGCTTCAACACGATACCACAGTTCATCAAGAGTAGTGACTGGCGTATTGTAACGAGCCAGTTGCTCGGCCACCATTGACCAGACGTTTTCAATTGGTAAGAGATCTGGAGAATGTGTTGGCAGTCGAACATTTTCTGTATCCACAAAGGCCCGTACAGGACCTGCAACATTCGGTCTTGCATTATCCTGCTGAAATGTAGGGTTTCAGCAGGGATCGAATGAGGGGTAGAGCCACGGGTCGTAACACATATGAAAGGTAACGTCCACTGTTCAAAGTGCCGTCAATGCGAACAAGAGGTGACCGGGATGTGTAACCAATGGCACCCCATACCATCACGCCGGGTGATACGCCAGTATTGCGATGACGAATACACGCTTCCAATGTGCGTTCACCGCGATGTCGCCAAACACGGCGGTGATGCTGTAAACAGAACCTGGATTCATCCGAAAAAATGACGTTTTGCCATTCGTGCACCCAGGTTCGTCGTTGAGTACACCATCGCTGGCGCTCTGTCTGTGATGCAGCGTCAAGGGTAACCGCAGCCATGGCCTTCGAGCTGACAGTCCATGCTGCTGCAAACGTCGTCGAACTGTTCGTGCAGATGGCTGTCTTGCAAGCGTCCCCATCTGTTGACTCAGGGATCCAGACGTGGCTGCACGATCCGTTGCAGCCATGCGGATAAGATGCCTGTCATCTCGATTGCTAATGATACGAGGCCGTTGGGATCCAGCACCGCGTTCCGTATTACCCTCCTGAACCCACCGATTCCGTATTTTGCTAACAGTCATTGGATCTCGACCAACGCGAGCAGCAATGTCGCGATACGATAAACCTCAATTGCAATAGGCTACAACCCGACCTTTATCAAAGTCGGAAACGTGATGGTACGCATTTCTCCTCCTTACACGAGGCATCACAACAACGTTTCACCAGGCAACGGCGATCAACTGCTGTTTGTGTATGAGAAGTCGGTTGGAAACTTTCCTCATGTCAGCACGTTGTAGGTGTCGCCACCGGAGCCAACCTTATGTAAATGCTCTGAAAAGCTAATCATTTGCATATCACAGCATCTCCTTCCTGTCGGTTAAATTTCGCGCCTGTAGCACTTCATTTTCGTGATGAAGCAATTTTAATGGCCAGTAGTGTAGTAGTTGAAGGGCGAGCTGGAACTCCAGAACAACTCATCAGTGATGCAAATGCCCATAAAATGAAAATGTGCTTCTGGACTGTAGAGCAATGGAAGAATGTCATTTTGTTGGATGAGTCTTGTTTCACACTGTTTCCAAACTCTGACCGATTTTACGTCGTAAGAGACAAAAATGGTGGGGCAACTGTGATGATTTGGGCAGCCATATTGTGGTATTCCATGGGCTGCATCGATCATTTGCAGGGTAACATTATTGCCAAGCACTATGTGACCATTTTGGCTGGTCAGGTCCATCCTGTGATACAATGTGTGTTCCTTATGGTGATTCCGTCTTCCAAGACGACAGGACCCCTGTTCACACAGCTCGCGTCTTCCACGAGCGTTTTGTGAATACGAGGATGAATTGTCACATCTGCCCTTGCCACCACAGTCACTAGATAGATCTGCAGCGGGTAGGCACTTGGTGCAGGGAGTGGCAACTGACCCTTAACACAGACAAATGTAATGTATTGCGAATTAATAGAAAGAAGGATCCTTCATTATATGATTATATGATAGCGGAACAAACACTGGTTCCAGTTACTTCTGTAAAATACCTGGGAGTATGCGTACGGAACGATTTGAAGTGGAATGAACATATAAAATTAATTGTTGGTAAATCGGTGCCAGGTTGAGATTCATTGGGAGAGTCCTTAGAAAATGTAGTCCATCAACAAAGGAGGTGGCTTACAAAACACTCGTTCGATCTATACTTGAGTATTGCTCATCAGTGTGATTTCCGTACCAGGTCGGGTTGACCGAGGAGATAGAGAAGATCCAAAGAAGAGCGGCGCGTTTCGTCACAGGGTTATTTGGTAAGCGTGATAGCGTAACGGAGATGTTTAGCAAACTCAAGTGGCAGACACTGCAAGAGAGGCGCTCTGCATCGCGGTGTAGCTTGCTGTCCAGGTTTCGAGAGGATACGTTTCTGGATGAGGTATCGGAGATATTGCTTCCCCCTACTTATACCTCCCGAGGAAATCACAATGTAAAATTACAGAGATTCGAGCGCGCATGGAGGCTTTCCGGCAGTCGTTCTTCCCGCGAGCCATACGCGACTGTAACAGGAAAGGGAGGTAATGACAGTGGCACATAAAGTGTCCTCTGCCACACACCGTTGATTGGCTTGCGGAGTATAAATATAGATGTAGATGTATATCTCAATATTATTGAACGTTTGTTGTATACTTTGCAGAGAAGGATGTGTGATCGCTATCCACTTACACTGTCGTTAACAGAACGCGCCACTATTTTGTAGGAAGAGTGGCCTAAGATTCTTTTGAAAACCACCCATTTCGAGACGAGTGAAAGCTGGTTTGAATGCCAAGGGTTTTTCTACACAGTATTAGACATGGTAATATGTTGTGTTTTCGGTGTTCCCATATTTTTTTCTACCCTTTGTATTTCTTTATTAAACATTCGGTTTGATATTTAAACTATCTAGTTTAGGCCACGTTATTATCTTGTGGGATAGTTATCAATCATTTCACTTACATCACTATTTTCTTATCTTTTATTTAATTTGATTTCGCTAGTTAGTTCTTCCGACTGCACTGTTCAAAAGGATTAGAGGAACGCCGGCCGTAGTGGTCGAGCGGTTCTAGGCGCTACAGTCTGGAACCGCGCGACCACTACGGTCGCATGTTCGAATCCTACCTCGGGCATGGATGTGTGTGATGTCCTTAGGTTAGTTAGGTTTAAGTAGTTATAAGTTGTAGGGGACTGATGCCCTCAGAAGTTAAGTCCCATAGTGCTCAGAGCCATTTGAACCATTAGAGCAGGGCCGCACAAGGTGCATGCACAGGGCAGAGTGCAGAAGACGGCTGCGCTATGTTGACGACGGTGCAGACCCCCCACTCCTCGGCATTGCGCAACAGCGCTGCCTCTCTCACTCCCTTAGCTTGTGTCGCTCGCGCCGCCTGTCTCGACCTGTTTCAAAGCTTTCACCCTGTTGTCTTCGTCATTGCCAAATACTAATGTACACTAGGTGGAGAGCTTAGTTTGGTGTACCGGTACAAAAGAGGTTTATATAATAACTGTAATGGTAACAATTTTAAATCTGGTTTCAACACAAATGTATCTTCCTATGTGCTCTTTATTTTATTCGCAATTATGCTACTAAGATCTGGAACAAGAGATTGGCTGACAGCAATTCTTAGAGAATTTTTTAAATTACTATTACAAATCCTCGCACGCAATCTAGTTTTTGTACAAGACAAAACAGAAAAAAACCTTTCACATACACAAGTGGAACCAAACATTGAAATAATCTTCCCTACTTCTCTGTGTAACTAGGGAAATTCTTCCTTCGGCAAATTCTGGTAGAATTGGAGCAAACCTTTTGTATTGTAAAACACATCCTTTCGGTGAACATCGCTTTGCAAATCAATTAGTTCGAAATGTAAATCTGAAGGCGCACTTTCAATATCCATCGAAAAAGGTTTCACAATAACATCGAGAATTGACTGCAGGTAGGTAATTTCCTGAAACAATAACAAAGCCAATGTTAATAAATGAAAGTAATGTAAGCCGTTGTTTCGAAAATGCGATAGATTTTAATAAACATGTAATGTGTACTATTGGTTTTAATGTAATGTTACACTTGCATATGTAACGCAATCTCCTTTATTTAGCTGTATGTCATATATAGCGGCACATTACCTGAAATCGGTCGTTAAACGCATTTTCAAGGGGTTGTAGGACCTCGACGTAGTTTTCAAAGCTCGCTCCTTCCTGCACAGATGCTGTCAAACAAAAACATTGTACCGTTTTGATTAGAGCGGTTATAAAAATCAGGCTCCTTTAATAAAGGTACATTTTATATGTCGCTTTGCTTACCTGGTTCAGGAAAGTGTTGCGTATTTTTGTCTGAAAGGTTGTTTTTGAGGAGCTTCAGTTTATACTGGAAAGCGTTTATTTTGCTGATCATATCGTTGATAAGATTGTTTTCTTTTTGGAGTTTCAGACTTAAATCATTTAGGCGAGCCATAATGTCTGCTAAAAATCCTAAATCAGCTACCCATTCAGGGTCATGAAAAAGTGGCTCCGGACGTCCTTTGCTCTCCAAAAACTGAGCCACAGTGTGGCGTAGTCGAAAAATTCGGGAAATCACTTTCCCTTTGCTCAGCCAGCGCACCTCAGCGTGGTAGGGAATATCTGGATACTCCTCTTCAAAGGAAATCATAAATTCTTTGAATTGACGATGAGTGAGTTCAACGAATGAAGTTCACGATACGCACCACTACCTTCATCACATCTTGAAGACCGATACCTTTCGCACAAAGAGCCTCTTGGTGTGCAAAACAATGAACGGAAGGTAAATTCGGCATGTTAAGTTTTTTCCGCAGTAGGCCAATAAACCCTTTTGCTTTAGCGCACATTGCTGGTGCCCCGTCTGTGATTACGGAAAACAGCTTTTCCCAAGGGAGTCCTATTCCTTGAGCTGCCATTTCAACAGTTGCTAAAATATCCGCCCCTGTGACAGTGTCCTTCAACGAAATCATATCCAGGAGCTCTTCCGTTATATGTAGGTCGTCGTCCACGCCACGCAAAAATATTGCTAACTGAGCCGTGTCGTTAATATCCGTGGACTCATCAAGTGCGATGGAGTAAGCTAGGAAGTTTTCAAATTTGGCTGCCAGTTGTTCATGCAAATTCTCAGCAACGTCGTTGATTCTCCGATGTATTGTCATTATGGAAAGTGGTATTCTGTTGTACGCGGGAGCTAATGTGGGATTCATAGTCTCTACTACGTCCAACATAATGTTTTTTATTAATGTCCCGTCCACAAATGGCCTCCCAGCTCTTGCTAAACGTAGAGCAACTTTGTAACTAGCTCTGAGAGTCCTTTCGCAACACCCCTCATCTTCTTCACCCTAAAGTAGAGAAAAAAAGATACGTTAGAAATAATTTATGCGAAAACGAAAACTAAGGAATCCAAACAAATGTTATTTCGTTTCGCATGACCTTTAACCAAAATATACATGCTAAAGTACTTGCAACAAACCTCGTTTGTAGATACAGAATTCTCTTCTGCAAGAGTTTGCAACTTCCGTAATTCTTCCTCTCTGGCATCCCCTGTTATATCACTATACTTTTCTGAATGAAATTTGCTGTAGTGCCTTTCAATAGACGATTTTCTGACACACGTTATTAGTGTACCGCAGATTAGACATTTGGCTTTATCGTCACAACGCACAAAAAAGTAGGAGAGTTCCCATTCCGGTTTAAATTGACTTTCGGCAATTTTCCCTATTATTGGAGCAGATGGTTCCATTATTCCGGTAATTGTCTTGAGCTTACGTATTCCAATGTTGACTAAGCCGTCTGGCAGCGCATTCGGCAGCGCACGGCGTCGGTCTCACCTAGCAAGCCGAGTTGAGGCGAAGTATGCCGAGTTGAACCGATGCACTGTGCAGGCGCTCGCTGCACCTCGCTCTGCACGCGTGCGGTTTTCCGTGTTTGTGCGGCCCTGCATTAGAGGAACACATGTATCAACGTCCGGTGTGCTAAATCTGTTTTTATACAGGCGGTATCTGCGGTGTTACTGCATGGCTCGAAATCTTTGCTTTCAACGTATGCAAGAACGAAAATCGTTCGTCACCTACTGGCTGTCTCATGCATTGAAATGTCAGGCGATCCCTGAGGTGCAAGTCAGTATCGATGTCCCACTGTTTTCTAGCGAGGTACACAAGGACAGTTGTGTCTTGTGGACATGCAGTTTGACATCTTAATGCGATGAAAGATGCTAGGGCGGTCAGTTTGATCCAAAGACGAATGGGTTTCCGTTGTGTTGCTGCTGATACCAATGTCTCTCCATCTATCAGCTATAGATTCTGGGCACGTCACAGGGAAACAGGTTAGTGCACAAGACGTTTTGGAAGAGATCGCCGACCCATCACAACACCACGTGGAGATCTATATCCGGTCATATCTGCTTTGCGGCTTCGTACTGATACCACCAGAGCACTGCAAGACCACCTCAGATGGGCCACTGGAGCTGCTGTGTCCAATCGGACTGATAAACAGGTTACGAGATATTACCTCACGACCAAACCGTCCTGTTCGAGTATTCAGTTTGACACGATAACATCTTACAGCTCGCCTTCAGTTCTAACATTCTCAACTGGCCACTTCGTCACTGGCTAAACATGTTATTCACAGACAAGTCCAGATATCCTATGACCAAGGTGATGGTTGTGGTCGTGTGCTGTGACCCGTGGTGAGCGATACCTCCCAGGTGTTGTCCGGGAAATAGACAGTTGTCCAAGGTTCTGTGGTATTGTGTGAAGGATTCAGTGTTGACAGTGGCTGCTGCACACGGTGGTGTTCTGAACCACTTCTAATACCAGGGCCCATGTGGCAGGCGTCAGCAGTGATGTGGTGCGAAGCCTGCACATTGAAGCAATCGAATTGGTGGCGATTAGTCCCGGCCTATACCCCATCGTGCATATGTTGCATATGCTTGAAAAACGTGTTCGTGGTCGTCCTGTTTCACCAAAGATTCTCCAAGAACTGTCTTGAGTTCTCATTGAAGAATGCAAGGTGAGCCCTATAGACTTATACGGAGCATTCCGCGTAAGTGTCAGACACTGATAAGCGCACTAGGAGGGCACACACATTATTGAAGCTCTCAAAATCCAATGAAAAGCACTCAAGATGACAGGATGAATGATTGTTTCCACATTGTTTTCGACACTTGTGGGACATTTGGGTTCGTTTTAAGTATAGAGGTTGTAATGGTGTTCTGTTGTCTACCTAGTATCTGAATGATAAAGATATAATTTGGTAATATATCCAGTCCTCAGTAATTGCTCAGTGGAGTATGGTGCCCAAAGTAAAGTTTCTCTAATTCTTTTGAGCAGTGTATTTAATAGTTAGTTGAGTATTTCTTAAATATTCGGCGTTAAAAGCGACAGCGACAGTGGAGTGACTTGAAGCGAGCTATGCTAAAAATGGTTAGGGTCATGAGTTGCCCCTCCAATACGTGGCTCTGAGCACTGTGGGACTTAACATCTCAGGTCATCAGTCCCCTAGAACTTGGAACTACTTAAACCTAACTAACCTAAGGACATCACGCACACCCATGTCCAAGGCAGGATTCGAACCTGCTACCGTAGCGGTCGCGCGGTTTCAGACTGAAGCGCCTAGAACCGCTCGGCCGCCATTGGCCGGCGTCTCGATGCTGCTGCAATTGAATTTGCCTGTCTGATATAACCGGTAGCATCGTAACTGAATTTGCTAATCCGGTATTTATGGCAGCGTCGCATTAAGAATTTATGCTGATACATAAAACGACATATTAAATATTCATTATTTATTTGGCAGGAGTTTTCAACGCACTTCTTTTCTAGACCATGTGAAACAAAGAGATAGTACTGTACATAAATGTGGCACATTAGTTACTTCCTCATATGCCACTACAGCTATATTCCTCAGATTTTTCTTTACTGGCCACTTGGATCTATTACTAATGTTCGCCTAATCATTTCAGTTCCGAACATGGAATGAAAAAGGTAGCAGTTCTTGTAACGTCGTATGCCCCTCAATCTCTTTAAATTTCTATTTGGGTGACTGTTGGATGTAATACGTCCAAACTGGTAGGAAGAGATACATGGCTAAGGAATTTATTGCTACCGCACTCGAACAGATGTAACTTCGATGGATTGCTCACGCGCTGCCTGCGATATGTACATTTTCATCTAGATGATTACTCTGCTATTCACAACAAAGTGCCTGGCAGAGGGTTCAATGAACCACCTTCAAGCTGTCTCTCTACCGTTCCACTCTCGAACGGCACGCGGGAAAAACGAGCACTTAAATTTTCCTGTGCGAGTATTGATTTCTATTATTTTATCGTGATGATCATTTCTCCCTATGTAGGTGGGTGCCAACAGAATTTTTTCGCAATCGGAGGAGAAAACTGGTGATTGAAAATTCATAAGATCCCGTCGCAACTAAAAACGCCTTTGTTTTAATGATTGCACTCCAATTCACGTATCATGATTGTGACACTATCTCCCCTATTTCTCGATAGTACAAAACGAGCTGCCCTTCTTTGTACTTTTTCGATGTCATCCGTCAGTCCCACCTGATGCGGATCCCACACCACACAGCAATATTCCAGAATAGGGCGGACAAGCGTGGTGTAAGCAGTCTCTTTAGTAGACCTGTTGCACCTTGTAAGTGTTCGCAGTCTTTGGTTTGCTCTACCCACAATATTATATATGTGATCGTTCCAATTTAGGTTATTTGTAATTGTAATCCCTAAGTATTTAGTTGAATTTACAGCCTTCAGATTTGTGTGACTTATCGCGTAATCGAAATTTAGCTGATTTCTTTTAGTACTCATGTGAATAACTTCACACTTTTTCTTATTCAGGGTCAATTGCCACTTTTCGCACCATACAGATATCTTATCTATTCACAAGTCGTTTTGATCATCTGATGACTTTACAAGACGGTAAATGACAGCATCATCTGCAAACAATATAAGACGGCTACTCAGATTGTCTCCTCTGTCGTCAGGAACAATAGAAGGCGTATAACACTTCCCTTGGGAACGCCGGATATTACTTCTGTTTTACTCGATCGCTTTCCTTCTATTACTACAAACTGTGACCTTTCTGACAGGAAATCACGAATCCAGTCGCACAACTGAGGCGATACTCCGTAAGCACGCAGTTTGGTTAGCAGACGCTTGTGAGGAACGGTGTCGAAAGCCTTCTGGAAATCTAAAAATATGGAATCAATTTGACATCCATTGTCGATAGCACTTATTACTTCATGAGTATAAAGAGCTATTTGTGTTTCACAAGTACAATATTTTCTGAAACCGTGATGACTATGTGTCAATAAATCGTTTTCTTCGAGGTACTTCATAATGTTCGAATACAGTATATGTGCCAAAACCCTACTGCAAATCAACGATTAGTGATATAGGCCTGTAATTCAGCGGATTACTCCTACTTCCCTTTTTGGGTATTGGTGTGACTTGAACAATTTTCCAGTCTTTAGGTACGGATTTTTCTGTGAGCGAGTGGTTGTATATAATTGCTAAATATGGAGCTATTTTATCAGCATACTCTTAGAGTAACCTGACTGGTATACAATCTAGACTGGAGGCCTTGCCTTTATTAAGTGATTTAAGCTGCTTTGCTGATCTGACTCGTTTTGTGTGCCATGGAGGATCAGTACCATCACTTATTAATTTATGCGGTATATATCTCTCAATTGCTGTCGATACTATCTCTTCGAAAACATTCCGCAACTTTTCTACACTTACATGATCAGATCGGAAGGAGTGAAGACTATCTCTTAAAAAGGCGCTAAGAGCATTTTTATCAGCTTCTTTAAACAGATATACTTTGCGTTTCTTTTTGATGGTTGTAGGTGTTACGGTATTCAGCCTAGCAGGAACTGCCTTATGGTCGCTAATCCCTGTATTTGTCACAATACTCACCATTTGTTCAGGATTATTTGTTGCTAAAATGTCAAGTATGCTTTCGCAACCATTTACGCTTCGAGTGGGCTCATGAACTAATTGTTGAAAATAATTTTCTGAGAAAGCATTCAGTACAATTTCGGATGACGTTTTATGCCTACCGCCGGTCTCAAACGTATAATTTTTCCAGCATATCGAGGTTAGATTAAAGTCACCACCTACTATAATTGTATGAGCGGGGTACTTATTTGAAATGAGACTCAAGTTTTCTTTGAACTGTTCAGCAACTATATCTTTTGAGTCGGGGGGGGGGGGGGGGAGGAGGGAGGGGGGGTCGGTAAAACGATCCAATTAATAGTTTAGTCCGATTGTTAGGTATAACGTCTACCCGTACTATTTCATACGGACTATCTATTTCAGTTTCACTACAAGGCAAACTACCTCTTAGAGCAATAAATACTCCACCACCAACTGTATTTAGTCTATCCTTTCTGAACACTGTTAGATCGTTTGAAAAAATGTCGGCTGAACTTATTGCCGGCCTTAGCCAGCTCTCTGTACCTACAACTATTTGAGCTTCAGTGCTTTCTATTAGGGCTTGGAGCTCTGGTTCTTTCCCAACACAGCCACGACAATTTACAACTACAATACCAATAGTTTCTACAACTACCTTACTGTGTTTAACCTGCCCACTTTTAGACGGACGTCCCTTCTGTGGTTCCCTGAGACCCTCTAACCTAAAAAACCGCCCAGTCCCTTCGACACAGCCCCCGCTACCCGTGTAGCCGCCTCCTGTGTGTGGTGGACTCCTGACCTGTTAAGCGGAACCCGGAAACCCACCACCCGATGGCGCAAGTCAAGGAATCTGCAGCCTACACGGTCACAGAACCGCCTGAGCCTCTGATTCAGACTCTCCACTTCGGCTCTGCACCAAAGGACCACAGTCGCTTCTGTCGAAGATGCTGCAGATGGTGAGCTCCACCTTAATCTCGGAAGCAAGACTGGCAGTCTTTACCATTTCCGCTAGCCGCCCGAAACCGGTATCTGCTCCGATCCAAAGCGACATACGTCATTGGTACCGACATGAGCCTCCACCTGCAGTCGGCTACAATAGAATCGCAGACCAGAGAGCAGTGTCGGCAGCAGTAGCAGCAGTAGCTCGCGGTCGGGCGGTTGGTTCAGGCCGCTCGTAGAGAGCAGTCGTCGAGTTGTAGAGCTTACAGAGAGCAGTAGAGGTATGGAACTACCAAGGCCGGCCGTGGAGAACGATGGCGGTGCCTGAGCAATGTAGTATAAGGTAAAAGCAAAATATTTTTATTATTTATTGCCGCGCGCATATGTTAATTGCTACAACTTATTTTTGTACTAGTGTTATATCGAAGTCTAATGTAAATGTTTTCAAAAAAAAAATATCTTTGAATAATAATCTTTCTTATAAAGGTAACTTTTTACAGTCATTCATTTGAATTTAAAGTTTTTACTAATTTCTCCTATCCATAATTATGCCGATTATCGTAAACAAAGTCAATTGTTTTTGATACATAACAAAATCTAGTGGCCAGCATTGCACTGGGCTGTGCCAGAAAAATTTCTTATAGGAGCAGATATATACGCGTTATCCGGCGACATCACTGAGGTAAGAATTTTCAGTTTGTTCAGAATGGTTTTTCAGGGCTATGACGCAGCATTGCTGACGTCCAGATTTACCAGTTTGGATTCACACTCAGTTAATTATTGAAAGGTTACATTACGAGATTTCTTTTGAAAGGTTATATATGAGACACATTTTTACTGAGAGGTTAGTCACATTATTGCGAGGTTACGGAATTTATCTGTTGGGATGTTACATGGTGAGCTACGACGTCAAACGAAAACAGATCAGTCGTGATAAAGTGTGACTAATGTTTTCGTATCTGTAAAGTAATCTCGATAAGCGTTAAGCTATTTTTAGCGAAACAAGGCAGTTGGTAGTACGCCAGTGGACGTTCTTAGTATAATCGCATTTCCTTTACTGACATGGTCGTTTAGCATCGGACTCAGTATAACAGTGGCAGATTTCGATTGTCTGAGATGATATAAAACAGTAAGATAATATTTCTTCCCTGTTACCGCTGCAGAAATACAATCAGCTTTTTGTTCCTCTGTCGTTTGTTGTTGAATCTGCACTCGCCAAAGCTATCTGAATCAGAATTTATACCTCCTAAAATAAGAAGTTCCTGAATCTCATATTAAAGCACTTGCTAAATCAAATCGATTGTAGACGCAATAACTATGTCCTGTCTTGCAGTCACCTGCATTCAGCCTTGATACCGCATTGACTCTCTTGAGGCTGAACGCAGACCATGATGTGCGCAATAGGCATGAACGACAACGGTCTTCGTATTCACGCAAGTCTATAAGGATGTTTCAGCGTACAGTAGCAACTTCCGCGGCGTCAGCCAAACGATTGACGTGGGTGGACAAGTTTGAGATGTGCTACCTACCGCTCCCTCCTGCCCCTTCCCCCGTCCCCAATTTTTACTCTGCACAGCTCCGTATGGAGCGTTAATAGTAATTTTATCAACGTATCCGTTCTTAATATTACTCATACTAAGCGGTCTACAATTCGAAGTTCCTGCAGAAATATGCTGGGACCCTTGTCTAAGTTTGAAATTCAGTTCTTATTTTTCTTTATATCTTCTCCTTATAACTTATCTTGAAAGCAAACTGAGGATCTAGTTGATTACGAAGTAGTGTCTCCGGTCTCGTAAACTGACATACCTGTACGGCTGGAAGAGCGGTGTGCTGACCACATACCCCTCCATATCCTCATCCAGTGACGCGTGTGGTCTGAGGATGGCACGGCGGTCAGTCGGTTCTGTTGGGCTTCATGACCTGTTCGGGTGGAGTTTAGTTTTTTACAATATGTACTTAAGACGATACAATCAGTAAAGTAAGCCTTCAAACGACTGAGGCACAAAATCCTACTTCATAGCAAGGACGAAAAACCTCTGACAGTAACCGAGATAATGCTGATAAACGAACGATTTGATGGTGAATAAAAATGAATGAAACCGAAGCTCTTCACGCATTGTGAAGAAGCCTATCTACCGTGCGTTTTTGTTCGCAGAGAACCACTTTCAGCCGCAACAGTCTTCTGTTCCAGCAAGCTGGTAGCAGGTTTGCCTTCACGTAAGCGCAATTCGGACACATGTACGGTGTGTCCGTACGTCTGAAGAGTCATCCATTTCGACGAACGCCTCACGTCACACGCCATACGCATATTTCATTTCTCCAGATATCCAATTTTGATATTTTGAAAGCGGACTATGAAGGGCTCCGTTAATAACAGTTAACAACGGGTTACTGATTGTATGCTTTATTACTGACTGTGCTACTCGTTTCAAATCACCTCAAACTACACTTCCATTTATTAACGTCCCGTATCCCATAATACAACATTGACCACTTCATACTTAAACTGTAGACTGAATATGCTATATCTGAAAACAGAATTCTCATGCATCTGCATTTAGCAAGGGTAGCTGACCAACAATAACTCACGTCTCGATCTACTAACTAACGTCTTACACCTAGCGTGTTATGGTTATAAAAATTCAGCATGGATTATAAGCGGGCAAAGATTAATTTTACTCAGTGGAGATGGTTTATCCATCTGTGGATGCATTAATATAATAATCAATATGCAGTAATGTTAAGCTATAATCTTCGAAAAAATGTCAAAAATATAATAAATATTATGGCGTGTGAGGATATAGGATCCTCATACCTTACTGAACTGGAAAAAAACAAATTTGCACCCGGATGTTTGCAGCAGCTTGAAATTTGGCTGTCAAATTTACCAAAAAAGTGCCCCAACCGATAGGAAAGGAACAACAGCTAAAGACTACACTCTGATGAATTAACATACACATGAATTATGTACATTTAATGAATGTCACTAGATGAGAACATAAATTCAAAAGATAGCTGCATGTCTGAAAAATCTTCGAAATGTGATATTCAAGAAAAACGTAAGTGAAGAAAAGACATAAAATACAGTTATTTACAGAACCTGTTTATCGTATAGAAATTGCAGCTATTAATGTGAAAGTATCTATTAATCAATAGGCACATCGTAGTGCGAAATTTTTTAATTGTCTCTACCCGAAAAGCGAGTCAGTATATATAATTAACTTCAAAGAACGTTGTTACTTACGTAATGTAATTAACAAAATGATTACAATTCACCATGGGACTGTTTTATTAACCTGCTTTGTAAATGTCTCTTCAAAAGTAATTAGTAAACCGTAAATCATCAAATTCCTGTCCTTCTTATTTAACAAACTTATTATGTTCTTAAGAGTGTGTATTTAAAGAGAATCGTCATCTAATTAGTATTATCATTGTCAACAAACATCAACTTATTATACAGCCATGTTGCAAGATTAATTATGTAATTTTCTAAAATGTAAACACAAGATGCATTACGTTTCAAACGTAGTCACATAAATATGAAAAATTAGTATGCTTAGAAATGTCGAAAAAAATAGGAGGCATGGCAGATATAGGTTTGTGGTACACAGAGTACATAATGAAGCATATGTTTCTACGTAAATACCGCAGAATTTTTTAATGTCAAGGCGTGAATAAACGTTATGATCCCTATTTTATTTTAATCATTCACTTGACTTACGGCTATACCGCTTTGTAAGGAACCTAAACAATACTTAGTCCGTCACATGTAACAGAAGTGTCATGGCATTGTACATCTGCATGTGTTTACAACCACACCGACTCCCATGCAGCCTGTAGTGGATGGACCAGTGTGTAGCACTTCAGCGCCATCGTAGCAGTGCACGCCTACTCCTGATATCACATGAGCTGATGTCGCATCTCTCCCATGAGTCACTCGCTTGTACCAGATAATGTAGTGGTGATGCGTTGTTGCACGCCAGTCGCTCGTTAATAGTAGAAAAGAAAACAGACCGCAGTACCACGTAAGAAACAAAACTCGCGCTGCATACGCCGTCGAATGTGTAAATACAAGTCACACGCAACATAGCTTGAAACAGCATAAAAACGTGATTTTATAACATATTAACTACAACTAGGAGGCTTCTCGAACAGTCTGTTACACACACACAGTTATGAAAACACTGAACATATCATGATTCACCACAACTTTTGAAATGTTCTCACGAGTTTTTCTTGTTCTAAATTATTTTGTCTTACATTTTTTACATGACGGCTTCTGAAATACTTCTCTCCATTCAAACTTTCTAATTTCACAGCTATAGGACGAGTAATTCATGCGATACAAAATAGTCCCAGATAACGATGATGGAATTCTTTATTCCATGTGAGATCCAAACAGTAGATAGTCACCCACTTCATAGGGAATAGACCAAACAGGTCTGTCATAGCTTTATAGCCAATGTCTTACCCTTAATTTTCTCTAAAGCCATATTATGCCTTTTGTTTTGTGATAACTCTTGCTGATCGAGGAAATTAATAGTTTCCTCAAAAATGTTGTCAGGCTTTATGCCAAATAATATAGTTAGTACATGGCGTTAGTGTGTATCTTATTTTCCGACTTTAATACCTTTGAGCGCTCATCCTCCCAATATTGTTTGAATGACTCTAAAACACGTCTCTACAAAATCTTGCTGTGATCGAAACTTTGTAATCGGCCCCGACTTGGGCGTGATCTCGCAAGAGGAACATTATCTTCGCTCACATCACCTCAGCTTATCAGTACGTGCACGTGCAGTTCAGCCAGTTGCTTGTTTGTTACCGCTCGTGCCGCACGTGTTTTGCAGTTGCTATTTAAGAGGTCACATGAATTACACTATGCAAAGGAAAGTGAACATTTAATAGGAAACGTAAAACACCAAATTACAGGACGCAAATTTCCTTTAAATAGACAAGCGCTGGAAGTTTCATTCACAACATATTTTGAGTAAAATTAACCGTTAATGGAAGTGCTAATCTTGTTGTTCACGAGTGCGTCGTATTTTGACAGAAAGTAAAAACTCCGACAAGAGCTATTCAGCATTTTTCACAAAAACTTATGACCTTGCATTCAAAGTGTAGAAAATTGCAAAAGCGTAAAAAATGTCAAGATGTGTTTAAGCGCCGTGAAGAAGAGTTTATAAACAACGTGGACAATTCATTTGATATCACAAACCCTAATGCTCTACAAACAAGAAGACAGGATGTTTTTACTTCGACAGAGAGAGTGAGGGCGTATAGGCCACCTTCCAAGAGTAGCCGAATTCTTGCGGATAAAGAAGAAAGAGTGAGGCAGAGAAAAATGGAAGAAGAGAAAATGCAAGAAAAGCAAAGTTGCACAGCATTCACTTCTACATGCTCCGCTGTACTTCCGTCTTCATCATCTGAAGGAACATATGAGGCATTTTCTAGTTCAGATGAAATTGACATCGATGGTGGTGATTACTGAAATGTAGCGGCTGCCTTCGATAGATTCGGTACCTATTCTTCACCCAACAGCAGAGGTACTTGGTCACATTACTAAAGAGCTCTGAATTAATAAATTTTCTCTTCATAGAATCGGATTGAAGAAGAGAAGAGAGTGGTCTGAATCAATAAAACCAGCTTTCAAGACTGATATTCCTGCAGTTCTTACTTGGGATGCTAAACTGTTGTAAATTTAAGGGACGCAAATGAAGAAAGACTTGTAATCATTGTTACATTTTGGGAGAGTGAAAACTGAGCAACTCATTGATGTTCCAAAATTACATAATGGATTTGGTAAAAAGCAAGTGGTGCTGTCTGGAAAGTGTTGGGATGTTGAAGAAACTGCACAAATTCTCTGTAGCGGCAAAACCTCAAGCACAAGTCGTCTAATGGGGCAAGCATCTTACTTGACATAAAATTGACAAGAAGTTGTTGTATTTGTCATCATATAACTGAACTTTTTCTAAAAAGTACATGGTGTAACAGGCAGCCCTGACAAGCCAGTTTTTAAACATTTGGGAGAAAAGTGGAAAAGTATCAATGTCAGTAATTTTCACAATGTCAAAAAGATCATTGATTTATACTTTAATGAGTCAGAAATTAGGGAGATTTTAGACTTTTATGAAAGTGATTTACTTAAACCAAAAGTGAGAGGTGATTACTGAGTAATATTTTTTGATGGGGCTTCGTAAGTCTGAAAATATACAATCCTGGAGCAATGCATCAAGCAAAACGGATGGCAAGAAACAATTGATTACTTAAAACTTGAACTTCCGAATGACATTAAAAATGTATTCAGAAATCTCTCCTTTCATTGTACGTGTTTGTATCAAACCGGGTCCACAGTGCAGTGAAACTGTTAAAGCTCCTCATCTGGATCACTGCTTCTGTAAAGATCGCAAAACATATGAAAGAACATATTTCACGTTTTCAAAAGCAACTATAAGGAAGTTTAGTCATTACAACTGTTGTCTCTCTTATCGCTTTTGGATGAAGAGGAATTACAAGCCAAAATCAAAACAGTTACAAATTGGGACTGAGATAACCTACAGATGGAGGAGGGAGGTACTCCTTTTTCTGGAGAATTGGATGGACCATTATATAATAAGTTTAACGTTAATCTGACTGCCATTTATTTTTGACACTAATTCATTAATTTACATCTCCGAATTCAATCTCATCTTCATTTAAGAGAAAACATTAACAGACTTAGTCTCAAGCAAGAGAAGAGATTTGTTCTCTTGCCTGAAGATTATGGTCACTAGTTTTATTCAAGAATGTTCTTCGACATGGACGAGCAGCACTTCATATTTAAAAACGAAAACTATAGCTAAGGACTTAGAAGCTGTTATGTCTCTGCTGAAACGCACGTTAAATTAATGCAAGATTTTTGCAGACAGTTGACTGTAGATAAGGAACAATAGGAATTTAGTATTTGTATTGCATTGTGTTCAAGAAAACCGCGGACTGTATCCCGATTGCAAGAAAGAAACCCTGAAAAGAAAATATCAACTAGATTACGAAACGCACCCTAAAAAGCAAAGAGGTATTTAATTTTGATTTTAAATAGTCATCAGTACTTCTACACTGACTAAAAACTACAAAACCTAAAATTACCATTAGTAAAACTGGCCGCTGCAGTTGCCACAGTTTAATGTCATGCTACTCAGGCGAAAGTTTTGTCGAGAGTCAATCTAACAAATCAAAAAATTTAAGGTTGAGAGCATAAAATTTTTCAATTTATTTTCTCTTTTTTTGCAAAATGAGACACCCTAAGCATGGTGCTCCAGTGCTTTCGTGAACTGATCTATTAATAATATCTACAAAACTAGCCAGTTTTTGTATCCAGTTTCGATGAATTTTACTACAACATGCTCTGAACAACTTTCCAAATTCTCTCGTGGTGCATTTAGCTGGATTTGATGCCAGACAGTAAGTTGAAATTAAGATATGGTGACCTTGCTGTTCCCAAACGAACTCATTCCAAATGTTTGGTCGAAATTGTGGCACAGTGTATGTGAGGAGGTATTTTGAACAATTGGCAGTCGCAAAATATTCTTCCTTTATCGATAGTTTTGTTATTTGCTTTTCATTGTGGGAAGAATCAAACAAACTTGGAGAGTAACTCTGCAATAACCAGAATCTGTGAAAACTCCTCTCTAGATTTTGGAAGTGGCCAAACAAATCCAATGCTACAATTTCACTAGTTGACTAAGGAAAAGCATTGTGCATTAGCTCTTTATGCTGTATTGTGGGCACTTTTGTGCACTGCCAGATATCACAACTTTTTAAAACTTCTCTTACTCATCAAACCATGTTGTCAAAAACGACCTATTCTTGTAACTTCTGCATGCACTTCTTGGGACCGGAATCCACATGAGTGATTATGCATATATGTTACTTGCCTGAATTTTACACCTACTGTTTAGGGATCCATAGTAACTCCTTGTGTTCTGCGTTTAGATTGAGCCCAAAATATTGATATGAAAAAATTAACAACTACTGATCTTTTCTTCACTATTGTCTTCGCATCTTGGCTTTATCATGCATTTCATCAGCTTCCTACTGCATCTTAAGGGGACATTGTATGTCCTATGCAGCCAATGTTAAATTATCGAATTTTGTGACCATTATCTTGGAAACTTTTTAAGACACCAACTTACAATTTTCCGTAATCACTGAACGCACATTTCTAGATACACTGAACTAGAAATATTACTAAAATTGTATTGTGGAGCATGTTTTCTTTTCTTTTTAAACACTCCATATTTTGACAGAATTTTGTAAATAAATGAAAATAAAAACAAAACAACTCAGGATATTTTAATTATTATAGTTCCATGTATGTTGAACCTCACACTTGGAATGTTGTGAAAATGTCATGCCTCTACTATCAGCACTTTTTTAGAAAATGGGTCGTTTATTGTAAAAAAATGTAGTTAAGAGATATTCAAGTTTAAAACTTTTTTTTATTACAAATTCTTATACAGATATATATGTCTGCGTCTTTTATGCACTAGAATTGCCCTGGCCCATGGTCTGTGTCTTCTTCAGTGTCACAGAAGCCCAGTGCTTGCCTCCTCCTTTTCTTTCTTGCTTCTTTTGTCATTTGCTGAGCAGCTAACTCTGCTTCACGTACACAAAGCTCATCCAGTTCCGACAGTCGTTTAGCTGTGTTCTGTCCAAATCTTACCCCTAATGTCTTTCATAGTTCCCACCATTAAAAGTTATTTCAGCATCAGACACTGCTAACTTTAGAGTCATAAGGCCAACAAACACATTTTTAGGCACACAGCACCACACAACATTACTGAAGCACTCATTCACATGTAAACACTTCTTTAGTAGCTGAGGATTTGCCAGATCTCTGTAAATAAGTTTGATTGCCATAATATCATTAATTTTACCCATGTCACCTGTTTCTGAATATACTTTCCTTTTCAATGCACTAGGGGGCGTGGTCACTTCAGAAACATTATCGTGGTTTCATTGACTGCTAGCACGCATGTTTTCAAGTACTTCAGAAGAATATGCAGGTCTCACATATCTGATACCCGCAAATTTGTGTTTCTTGAAGTTATTTTTACGCTTAGTCATTTTATATACGTATAAAAAGCAATAGAAGTTAGCTTACGGCAAAAATAGCCGATAATCACACTACTTTCAACGAAAACGAGTATCAGAAACAAAGGAGTGATTTGTTTATTCGTAATGCCAACTTCTGAGACGTAGCAGTAGGCACAAAACAATGCAATTTACAGTCTTTGTGTTGTTCCTAAGATATGACTGCTCAGCTATGGTACTATGTGCATAGCCTCGAAATTTGACTGTCATACATCAACATTCAAATAACTACTTCAAGGGCCCACAATTGTCTGATTGTACATTATGGAGTAGGAAACAGAAAATGTCAAATTTCAACGAATTTCACGTACAATGTCCCTTAATATTGCGTAGAAATTTGGTAACCTACATTTCACCTCATTCTCGTCTTACAAAGTTAATTTAGCTTCTGTCACTTTTGGACTTCCTGTGCAAGTGTTCTTATAGTTGAAGAAAAGGCGAGGTGGTGCATTTGGCAAAACATTAGACTCACTGAGAATATACTAAATTTCTACGAGTGTTGCACCCGTATAGTGGTAATAGTAGTGCATCAGTTTACATTTGACCTGGAATATCAACATCTAATGATCCATCGGGATAATTGATAGAGAGTGGACACAAGTATAGAAACGACGAAAACACGACACATTAACATGCCTAATCCATGGCATGAAAACCTTTCGTATTCAAAGCTACCTCCAGCCAACTCGGAATGAATAAATATACTCTCTGTATGGTTTTCAAGGCAATCTTGTACCTGAAAATAAATTCACACTTGCGAATATGGAATGCAGAATAGAACGATGACAATAAAAATCTGTGATGGATCGGGACTCAAACCCATATTATCCACTTGTCGCAAGCAGTCTCCCTACCATTTGGCTATCCGTGCATGACTCTTGGCCAGACCCAAGTTTGTATATGTCGTCAACCTGATCGTTTGGACATGCATGCAATATCGTGTTTGTCGAATCTTATACCATTCTTCCTGCAAAATGGTGGCAAGTTCAAGTAACAGTGAGGAAGACAGACAGCGATCACACATCCTTCTCTCCAATTTAAACCACAAAGGCTAAAAAATTTTAAGATCTGGTGCTATGGTGGGCAGGGGGCACGTGACAATTCGTCCTCGTGCTCACAAAACCAGTCGTGGGAGATGCGAGCCGTGTGAACAGGAGCCCTGTCATCTTGGAACACAGCATCAACATGAGGGACAAACTTTCTACCACATAATGGGCCTGACCAGCCAAGGTGATTACATAATCTTCGGCAGCAGCACGATCTTGCAGCGTAATAATGGGGCTCATGGAATACCGCAATATGGCTGCCCAAATCATCACAAAAACCCTGTCACGCTTCCCTCTTACAGTGCAAAGCCAGGCAGAAGTTGAAAACAGTGTAAAACAAGACTCATCCAGCTAAATAACATTCTTCCATTGCTCTGTAGTCCGGCACGTTTTTCTGTTATGGGCATTTGAATCAGTGATGAGTTGTTTTGGAATTCCAGCTCGCTCTGAAATTACCATTTATGAAGCTTCCTTCATGTTTTTTTGGTGCTGTTACGAGTCACAAGTGCGACATTCAGTTCTGCAGAGCCTTATGTAGCTGCTGTTGCCTTATTTTTCGTCAAAATCCTCTTCAATGACCGTTCCTAATGATCACTCAATCTGCATGCGGTATAAATCTTCTATATGGTGCCTCTTGAAACACGAAACACTGCGGTTATCTTGGTTATGGAAGCACACACCATACGAAAACCAATAATATGCCCACATTCGAATGCACTGAGCTCCGACACAGTGCACTCACAACTACACAGAACACTCTTCTGATCACAACTGACACTTGCAACGTATTGAGAACATTGCACAGGTGTCGTTCAAGGTCAACACAACCTACAGGGTTGTCTAGCACATGTATTTCTACATCTACATCTACATCTATACTCCGCGAGCCACCTTACGGTGTGTGGCGGAGGGTACTTATTGTACCACTATCTGATCCCCCCTTCCCTGTTCCATTCACGAATTGTGCGTGGGAAGAACGACTGCTTGTAAGTCTCCGTATTTGCTCTAATTTCTCGGATCTTTTCGTTGTGATCATTACGCGAGATATATGTGGGCGGTAGTAATATGTTGCCCATCTCTTCCCGGAATGTGCTCTCTCGTAATTTCGATAATAAACCTCTCCGTATTGCGTAACGCCTTTCTTGAAGTGTCCGCCACTGGAGCTTGTTCAGCATCTCCGTAACGCTCTCGCGCTGACTAAATGTCCCCATGACGAATCGCGCTGCTTTTCGCTGGATCATGTCTATCTCTTCTATTAATCCAACCTGGTAAGGGTCCCATACTGATGAGCAATACTCAAGAATCGGACGAACAAGCGTTTTGTAAGCTACTTCTTTCGTCGATGAGTCACATTTTCTTAGAATTCTTCCTATGAATCTCAACCTGGCGCCTGCTTTTCCCACTATTTGTTTTATGTGATCATTCCACTTCAGATCGCTCCGGATAGTAACTCCTAAGTATTTTACGGTCGTTACCGCTTCCAATGATTTACCACCTATGGCATAATCGTACTGGAATGGATTTCTGCCCCTATGTATGCGCATTATATTACATTTATCTACGTTTAGGGAAAGCTGCCAGCTGTCGCACCATGCATTAATCCTCTGCAGGTCTTCCTGGAGTACGTACGAGTCTTCTGATGTTGCTACTTTCTTGTAGACAACCGTGTCATCTGCAAATAGCCTCACGGAGCTACCGATGTTGTCAACTAAGTCATTTATGTATATTGTAAACAATAAAGGTCCTATCACGCTTCCTTGCGGTACTCCCGAAATTACCTCTACATCTGCAGATTTTGAACCGTTAAGAATGACATGTTGTGTTCTTTCTTCTAGGAAATCCTGAATCCAATCACAAACCTGGTCCGATATTCCGTAAGCTCGTATTTTTTTCATTAAACGTAAGTGCGGAACCGTATCAAATGCCTTCCTGAAGTCCAGGAATACGGCATCAATCTGCTCGCCAGTGTCTACGGCACTGTGAATTTCTTGGGCAAATAGGGCGAGCTGAGTTTCACATGATCTCTGTTTGCGGAATCCATGTTGGTTATGATGAAGGAGATTTGTATTATCTAAGAACGTCATAATACGAGAACACAAAACATGTTCCATTATTCTACAACAGATTGACGTAAGCGAAATAGGCCTATAATTATTCGCATCTGATTTATGACCCTTCTTGAAAATGGGAACGACCTGCGCTTTCTTCCAGTCGCTAGGTACTTTACGTTCTTCCAGCGATCTACGATAAATTGCTGATAGAAAGGGGGCAAGTTCTTTAGCATAATCACTGTAGAATCTTAAGGGTATCTCGTCTGGTCCGGATGCTTTTCCGCTACTAAGTGATAGCAGTTGTTTTTCAATTCCGATATCGTTTATTTCAATATTTTCCATTTTGGCGTCCGTGCGACGGCTGAAGTCAGGGACCGTGTTACGATTTTCCGCAGTGAAACAGTTTCGGAACACTGAATTCAGTATTTCTGCCTTTCTTCGGTCGTCCTCTGTTTTGGTGCCATCGTGGTCAACGAGTGACTGAATAGGGGATTTAGATCCGCTTACCGATTTTACATATGACCAAAACTTTTTAGGGTTCTTGTTTAGATTGTTTGCCAATGTTTTATGTTCGAATTCGTTGAATGCTTCTCTCATTGCTCTCTTTACGCTCTTTTTCGCTTCGTTCAGCTTTTCCTAATCAGCTATGATTCGACTACTCTTAAACCTATGATGAAGCTTTCTTTGTTTCCGTAGTACCTTTCGTACATGATTGTTATACCACGGTGGATCTTTCCCCTCGCTTTGGACCTTCGTCGGTACGAAGTTATCTAAGGCGTACTGGACGATGTTTCTGAATTTTTTCCATTTTTGTTCCACATCCTCTTCCTCAGAAATGAACGTTTGATGGTGGTCACTCAGATATTCTGCGATTTGTGCCCTATCACTCTTGTTAAGCAAATATATTTTCCTTCCTTTCTTGGCATTTCTTATTACACTTGTAGTCATTGATGCAACCACTGACTTATGATCACTGATACCCTCTTCTACATTCACGGAGTCGAAAAGTTCCGGTCTATTTGTTGCTATGAGGCCTAAAACGTTAGCTTCACGAGTTGGTTCTCTAACTATCTGCTCGAAGTAATTCTCGGATAAGGCAGTCAGGATAATGTCACAAGAGTCTCTGTCCCTGGCTCCAGTTCTGATTGTGTGACTATCCCATTCTATACCTGGTAGATTGAAGTCTCCCCCTATTACAATAGTATGATCACGAAACTTCTTCACGACGTTCTGCAGGTTCTCTCTGAGGCGCTCAACTACTACGGTTGCTGATGCAGGTGGTCTATAGAAGCATCCGACTATCATATCTGACCCACCTTTGATACTTAGCTTAACCCAGATTATTTCACATTCGCATTCGCTAGTAACTTCACTGGATATTATTGAATTCTTTACTGCTATAAATACTCCTCCACCATTGGCGTTTATCCTGTCCTTGCGGTATATATTCCATTCTGTGTCTAGGATTTCGTTACTGTTCACTTCCGGTTTTAACCAACTTTCCGTTCCTAATACTATATGCGCACTATTTCCTATTTGCGTTCAAGCATGCATTTCTCACGATGTTTCCATATTTCTGTGCAACGCCTGTATATCTATCAAGCAGTAAATCTAGGAATTTCACAAAACCCCACATGATTGCTAATGATTCTCTTTCACACTATATTTCCTCTCCCAAAAGATATTACGTGTCTCCGAAAAGCAATTGTACGCTGTTCTTCCTTTCCATTTTCAGTGGTCAATTTCTACTGATGAGCTCCATGAACATATTCAGTGGAATCCGCTCCAGAATAACATGGTTTATCCAGATCAGAATGTTATAACAAAGAATCTGTTAATAATTGCTCTTTTGTCTCTTGAAATGCTTTTTGCTGAGAGGATTTCCTGCTCTAAGTTGAGCTCTTCTTTATAAGATGTAATAGTGCTGGTGACATTAAACTGTGTTCTCTGACATATCGATGACAAAAACTTCTGAATCCAACTAATCACTGTAGTTGTTTTTTACGTGTGGATACTGGGTGATCTTCAAGTTCTAAATTTTTGAAATCCATCTTGAGTCTTGATGGCTATATAATACAGCCTAAAACTCGAATTTGCAAATTCCGACTTTTCGGATTAAACTGACTCTTGCATATCTAAAAGTCTTCAAATATTTCCAAAATATCCAGATGTTCTTCCCAAGATTTTGAAACTATTTGAAATTCGTCTGTGTAACAAACAATGTGCTGTAATAGCTGATCTAAAATTTCTTCTAGGACATAAAGGAAGGTCGTAGAAGGAATACTGAATCAAAAAGGCATGCAATTGAAGTGACATCATCATCCGCTGTGGAGGAATGCTGAGTATTTTCTGCTAGAATTTTCTATTTCAAGATGGCAATAGCTGCTGGTAAGGTCGAGACTCATAATATACTTTGTGCCATTGAACTTCTGTAGTATCTTTTCAATACCTTTAGGTTGCTCACATTGCATAATAATAAATATTAATTGCTTATGCATCCAGAACTAGTCTCACAAAACCGTCTTCCACTGCATGTATACAATTATAGCACTCACTATCTGACCACTCAATAATATCATAATCTAGTCTCCTCTGAATTTTCTTTATCTGCAGCTTCTCTCTTTGTAAGTGGAACAGGATATGCTTTCATTCTGAAAGGTTCAAGAGGTTTGGCTTTGATATGGCATTTGTATCCATTTATTAATCCAAGCTTCTTGAAGACGACATCATTACACAAGCACAAAACTCCACATTACTCTTCCTTTTGAGATTCCAAAGAAGCGATTAAGTGAACCACCTTGTCCTGTATATTTTGAGCAGCTATTCTCCTTATTTCATCCTCATACAAAGATAGTGCGTTTACTATATAAACTGAGGACTCAATTTGATCATCAACCTTCCTTTTAATGTAATAATACTGTACCAACAGACGTTTTTTGATATTGTTTTATTAGGCTACTAGTTTCGAAGTTCCAACCACATCACCTTCAGGCCTGTCGGATGAATGACACCAAGTCCCACTTGCGCATGTGTAGCTGGTCCTAAAGATATCTGAACTTCATGTGCATGTTTACTCTTCACACATATGATAGCATCTCACATGTTGCAGTTGCTGTCATGTATGTGAAGGCCCAACATGCTCATGGAGTTCGGATTTCTATGGAACCACGTACGAATATTGGTGCCTTGTTGTATACAAGCATGAGTGTTACTTGGTCTCATTCATGCTACAGGAAGAAGATGACATCATTGGAACATCTAAACTGGATGCCTAACAAAACAATATCAAAAGAACAACTGTTGGTGCAGTATTATTACGTTTCTTTTCAATGAGTTGTAATGTAGCATCAACGGCTTCATTACTAATAATAACTAACAAAACTAAGAGAGCCTCTGCTGTTGTTGGCACTCTTAAACACTCCTCTCCAAAATCTATTTTAAACCATGTCTCAACCAGTCAGTTTTTTCAGGCACGTCTCTACCAGCTGTGTAAATGTAAAATCTTCCACTGTTTCTCATATTTGTCCTGAAATTCTGCTTCGCGTTATTCGAGCTGTTTTTCTTTCTATGCTTAATGATACAATATCCTTTGGAGTGAAACTTACATCAGCCACATCCGCTGTTTTCATTGATATACTACGCTCTTCCAGGATGGTTAACTTTACAACTATAAATAGCTCAACTTGTAAACAGAAAAAAGACACCCGTTGCTATGGTAGTATGTCTCGTGTGGTGAACTACTTTATTCCAGTGAAAAATCAATATTGCCAAATTTGATACAGAACTTTCGTTGAGGGAAGTCGTCAAATGGTCCTGAGACAGGGTCAACAGGGCTGTAGAGCACACCGTCTCCGTCCGACGGATGGATCACCGTCATCAGCGTTACGTGCCCTCACCCCATGAAATACCGCGAAGAATTTTTGGTGTACATTACAGTACAGGAGAGAAGTGAAATGATACTTTTGCCGCCAAATGCAATTTCTGCCACCTCCGGTATGCACCCAGCTACCTCACACTCGAGCTACGCTGCACTCGTGGCCGCTAGTGACTTCAGCTGCGGAGGAGGATGATCATAATTAATAATGATAGTAATAACAATTCTTCTACGACGTACGATGACGTCTATTTATTTTTATTTCTTTGTTTTATACTCTGAAATCGAAGAACAGAACACTAGACTAGAATGTCTATGTGTCACAAATATTAGTTGTTATAAAGCTGTACCCAAAACTCTGAAACAGCTGAAACAAAAAACTAACGCTTCAGGCTACAAAGCAGCACATAGTTCAAACAGTACATCATATAACACAATGCATATTTTTGCGGAGATGTTCAGAGAATCAAGCCAGACGGATTGACGAAACAAGCAGCTGAATTACGTAAAAGCAGTTCCAGCTCACAAACGCAAGACTCTGGAATAGACAAGGGAAATCGAAAATGACCCAAATTGCAGAAAAAATTACACACACATATAACATCGGAAAAATAGACACTGAATAGAAAAAAATTAGTCTGCAGGAAGAAACCGACAGAAATATCGAAGCAAAGAAACACAAAACAAAACATCTAAGTACCCTACTAATAACAAGAATTAAAGCGGCTGGTGTTGAGAAAGTATTAATGCACTTGCTGTACGCTTTTTTTTTTCATATTTAGAGATACTTGTTTCGAAGTTCTGCATGCTCAGTGCGTAAGAGCAGACAAACAAGTGATAATGGATTGCACGTACCACTGTAGAGTACGCAGCAGCAAGAATCCCACAGAAATAAGAGCTACTCAGAAGTCGCACTCGTCAATGAATCAATGAACATTATCTGGAGACGTCAACCGGAAATTCACTCAAGTGTTTTAAGACAGCGTGGATTACAATGGGTGTCAGCTGTTTCGAATGTCGTCAGCACGTGACAACCTGTAGGTTACTTAAACAGCGTTATCGGTACTCCTCTCTCCTCCGACCTTGAGTAGTGCTGACAAATGTATAGTGACCGTGGGAGCAAACATATACGTGTCACTGTGGCCGGAACTCGCGGCTTACATGAACTCCGCAATTGTTAGTTTCTCAACTTACCCAAAACTGCCCTTCTTTCGGTATCCCAACTCTGCAACTAACAGCAGTTTTATTCATCACTGACCGCGACACAACAGTAAGCTGTACTGTGAAAGCATGGCAATGTTAAGCCAACTACAATTTTATTGCAAAATTTCCAGAAAAATAAGTT
Organism: Schistocerca cancellata; assembly: GCF_023864275.1. Taxonomy (NCBI): domain Eukaryota; kingdom Metazoa; phylum Arthropoda; class Insecta; order Orthoptera; family Acrididae; genus Schistocerca; species Schistocerca cancellata. Next base: position 867,362,405 of record NC_064626.1, on the reverse strand, counting down.
ATGATGTTAAATACCGTAGCCGTGAAAGGTGGCGAAAAATTGTTAGAAGGAATAAATTATGAAATGAGCTTCAGTTGTAAGTACTTTTATTCAGAAAATGTTTTTAAGTTAACGATAACATTTAAGCTGTGTACCAAACAAACCTCAAAAAAGAACAATCTGCGTATTTTGGAATTCCACAATATTGTTCAAATTGTTCTTGATTAATATTCGTATTTCTTTAGCTTCCTGGTCAGCTTTTTGCGCGGAACCAGAGCCAACATTATTTTTCCATCTGTAAGATCTGTTAGTATTCTTCTCAAGAACACACAAAAATGTGTGTTTATGATATGGGTGGGCGGGGCAGTCGATTCCAACGATAAGTAAAAACGAAAATTAAAACTTCCCACGTATTTGTCGTTCTCCGAAGTGGAAATGTCCGTTCAAACAGAAGCAAAGAAAAAAGCATTTTTCTTGATAACATACATTTCTTGGAGACACAGTGAACTGCGCGAGGACTATATGTTCTGGCACGATGCTGACTGGATCACAAAAGGTAACTCCTGCTTCTTCATGTTTCAAGTAAGTTAGAGAGAAGCTCTAATAAAGCCTTTTCTCTTTTTCACAATTCGTTTCTTTTCTTTTTTTATTAAATTTTTTATGTCTTAATCTGAAGACGGGTCATGAGCGTCATTTTCCGTGTGCCTAGACAATATACTATCACTTCTTATCGTAAAAGTTAAGGCATTACATTTATTTTTGTTAGAGCTTCCGTAACCATGTTCACCAATAGATTTCACTTCCCTATAAAGTAAATTTTTCATGAATTAGGAGTGTCCACCTCTTTCGTTACACATTACTCTTACACTATTCTCCATCTTCACTATTACTGTCCTACTAGTATAACAGCACTCCCAGTAGCTCTCACTGCCAGTCTCAGCGTTACCACACCTTTCAAACCAAAAAGTTTCGAGACTGGATTAACAAATACAGAGAGGTTAGGAAGGTGGCTCTAATGATTTACCTGTTCTATACAGTTTCCCCCCACTTGAGAACAACGCACAGAACGTTCACACAACAACGTCAGAAAAGTCCTTCTTTGCACTGTTGTTCAAGTCGCGCATTACATCGACCTGAATGTCGGTTATGTCTTCAAAGCGTTGATCCCTCATGCGAATTTCTGCACTTTATCGTTTTGAGGTAGATTCGTATCGATTAAGCCAAGTCTCGTCATCATATAACAAATAAAATAATTTTGTTTTAAGGCATGCCTCATAGAAACTGAAAGAAACATTAGGCAAAAGTCTTACGCTGCCTTTTTGTACACACAGTGCTAACGTTTACATATATTCTCTTTTCTGGATAAACGTTGGTGCTGATGGGTTTGAAAATAGTGAAGATCGGCTTTCGCCTCGTCAGTTCGTCGTATTTCAGTTCCTGTGTGTTAATTTTTCGGTCTGCCCATCACGTCTTATATTTTTTCCGCATGATCGGAATTGCTTGTGCGTTCCGCCTTGCAGCACATGTGTCCACCAACAGTAATTCTTCCTTCAGAGTTCCCCAAAGAAAAAGACCATTGGCTTTTAAGAACATCAGTAATTGTATTTTCCAAATAAGAATTGCTGTTACAGAGCACTGCTATGTCTGCTCGTTACAGTCCGATCTCTCAACATTTCATCACCGACAAAAGCAGCCAAAAAAATTATAAAAAAGCTGAATGTAGTCTAATCACTAACTTTCATTTGCTGCTTTACGGATATTGTGTTTCTTGGTACACCGACCTAATATCGTGTAGCACACAGAAGTACCGCAACACGACGTGGCAGGGACTCGATTAATGTCTGAAGCAGTGCTGGAAGGAATTGACTCCGTGAATCCAGCAGGGCTGTCCACAAATCCGTAAGAATACGTGGGGGTGAAGATCTCTTCAGAACAGTACGTTGCAAGGCATCCTAGATATCCTCAATAATGTTGAGGTCTGGGGAGTATGGTGGACAACGGAAGTGTTTAAATTAGAAGAGTGTTCCTGGAGTCACTCTGTAGCAATTCTGGACGTGTGGGGTGTCGCGTTGTCCTGCTGGAATTTCCCAAGTCCGTCGGAATGCACAATGGACATGAATGGATGCAGGTGATCAGACAGGATGCTTATGTCCGTGTCACCTGTCAGAATCATATCTAAACGTATCAATGGTCCCATATCACTCTAACTTCATACGCTCCGCACCATTATAGAACCTCCAGCAGCTTGAACAATTCCCTGCTGACATGCAGGATCCATGGTTTCATGAGGTTGTCTCCATACTCTTACACGTCCATCCGCACTCCTCCGACAAGGCGACATGTCTCCAGTCATCAGTAGTCCAATGACGGTGTTGATGGGCCCAGGGGAAGCGCAAGGGTACACGAGTGGGTCTTCGATGGTTCAAATGGCTCTGACCCTACATCGATGATGCTAGTTCTGCAAGGTTCACAGGAGAGCTTCTGTAAAGTTTGGAAGGTAGGAGACGAGGTACTGGCAGAGGTAAAGCTGTGAGGACGGGGCGTGAGACGTGCTTGGGTAGCTCAGCTGGTAGAGCACTTTCCCGCGAAAGGCAAAGGTCCCGAGTTCGAGTTTCGGTCCGGCATACAGTTTTCGTCTGCCAGAAAGTTTCATATCAGTGCACACTCCGCTGCAGAGTGAAAATCTCATTCTGACAACGTCCCCCAGACTTTGGCTAAGCCATGTCTCCGCAATATCCTTTCTTTCAGGAGTGTTAGTTCTGCAAGGTTCGCAGGAGAGCTTCTGTAAAGTTTGGAAGGTAGAAGACGAGGTACTGGCAGAAGTAAAGCTGAGGACGGGGCGTGAGTCGTGTTTGTTTACACACTATTTAACGTTTAACGTGACTGCATTTGTGCAAAACTGCTGACTCATTTATTTATGAACAAATCTCGATTTGTAATTATTGTGTATGGTCTGAGTGCGACCGAATTTTTATTACATTTCTTTACTGAAATACTGATGTAATAAATTTTTTTGTGCATGAAGTTGTCAGGTGGAGTCCAATCATGTCTGTAAAACATAAGAGCGATGTATTTTTGGTGGGAATGGCCATCAGCCAATAGAAAAGCAAGCAGTGGCGGAACACCACTGGAGTCAACTAGAGACAGACGTTTTTTCGGGTGGTGCACTGAAGGAAGCGATTCTGGACAGTGGCATGTAAGCTCAGGAAGAAAGCAGTCCTGCCTGTGACATACTGCATCACTCGGTCATGTGAGTGATTCATCCTGGGCGTTGATTTGCCGCTATGTGCTCTAACATGTTTCAATTGCATTATCGAATTGAGAATAGACAGAATATGAATTTCTGTTCGTTATCTTGTGTCTGTTAACTTCTAATGTTGAATTCTAAATTCTTTTGAGCTGATAAACATTTAGTATCGTGATCACGAAATAGACTTAGTATTCGTGTGTTTCAGATGACTGTTCAGCTGGAGGATTTTACGATTCTCTCACATCGCAAATTTATTTGATAACGTTATTTCCTGTCTGTATTTTAATTGGATATCGTAGGTCCACTTTCTGTTTAGTTGAGATATACTTTTGCTTCAGCATAATTTTCTGCCGTCTATATCAATTACAGACGTTAGGCTAGGACCCTTTTATTAAATTACTCGTTTATATTTCTGTGTATGCATGAATTCGCCCTTCTAGCCAATGCATAGACTGTTTGACTGCAGGATCACAGCCGCAGGTTATTATCTACAGCGCGTTCGCAGCTGGGGACCGTAGCAGACGTATGCGGTTCGACTCTTGTGACGTCATCGACATAGTCCTTCTAAACAAAGCTACGCATCACCCAATTAATTGTCGCAACTGGTTTGCTGGTAGAGGATGGTGTTTAGGGAGAGATACTCAGCAGGACACCGATAGAAAACGTCGCAGCATACAGAGAAGGCATAATATGCAGCAGCATGTAGTGTTATACTAATACGTCTCTTTCGTCTCTGGTACTATACTCATTACTCAGAAACCTAAGATTCGTGACAGTGGCACACAGAACATGTGCTCCATATTTCATGTTACCCGTGCGTAGGTTCACAGGCATGTGTCTTCAGTGTGACGATCATCAGGCGCAACACTGAGACGTTATCAGATGTAGATACCGAGATATCACCTCCGCAATCATAGTAATTTATCTTACGGGACAAATCGCACTTCAAACGTTTTCGAGTACTTCAGTACATTCCTTTTATTTGCAAAAAAATTGCACCACCAACGACGCGGCAGCACCGACAATGGAAGCACCAAAATAAACTGCAAGTCCGGTGACTTCTCACAGAGAGCCACACTTAAAGGAATAAAGAAGTTTTATCATGCTACGCTCGTTATTTCGTTATTCGCTTGGTCGTTTTACTAGTAGATGACCTTCTTAAGGTTGACTCTGTCAGCGGAATATATTAGTGGTACCTTGAAGAGTTTGATTTTTAGAAAGGCAACAGATGTGTAAGTTCTGCGATTAGCAAAGACAAGCTTATGGTATTTTCGAACATCCATCTTCTAATGGAGAATCTTTTCGTGTAGCAATAACAACACCATCAGCTGTGTATTTTAATTTTGTTTAATTGCAATTGGTATCGCTGACAGAATCACCATCTTCAGGCCAATCTACGGGAGAATGTTTCTACTAAAAAGACGAAAAATCATCATCTTCTGCGTAACGCATCGCGCGTGGTGCGTCTGGTTGCGGCACATCAACTCAACTCCCACACAGCTACAACCAAGCGCACCACATACGACAACTTAAGCGGGGGCCGACGGTTTCTGTTTTTTTTCTTTCTTTTTTTTTCTTTTTTAGAAATATGGTGACGATTGCCGCTGAATACGAGGTCACCTTGTGACGTAGAGGGTCCTGAAGACGTTGGATTGTACCAGCAAACACGGGTGCAATTAACGAAAGCTAATACACACAGCTCATCGTGTTATCGTTGTTACACATGAATTTATGGTATTCTAGCAGAAAAAGAAGCTGAACAACAGGACACATGATTCCCTGCACGCGGTCTGACATCAGCAGCAGCATTAGCGGAATGCTGCGTGTTTTGAATACATTGCAATGGTTTTCATAATTTCTGGATAGTGTCTGTTTAACAATGGTGTTGAAAATATTGCGGTTTTTTAGTTTTCAGTCATTTCGTGTACTCTGGGACACAGTGGTTTTCACGATTTCCTGATAATGTATTTTAAAGACTGTTTTTAAAAAATCTTGCTTTTTAGTTTTCATTCATTCCGTGTCGTCTACTGCAATTTACGATCTCGAACAGCTGAGGGGTTAGGAAATTTTTCGTGCCAGAGTCCTTGAATAGAAAGTACTGAGATCACATGGCGCATCAAATTCGGATAAAATACCAAGCTTTCAATGATACCTGCCTTCATCGGCGTCAGGGATTAAGACTGCGTGTCGTGAACTTCCAAGGTTCCCTCTTTTGTACCCACAGGGTGGCATCCGATTGGCTGGAGATCGTCGTTTTATTTATTTATTTATTGTTCCGTGGGACCAAATTAAGGAGAAGTCTCCATGGTCATGGAACGAGTCAATACATGAAATTATAACACGATATTAGAAACAGATAAAATGAAATATAAAAAAAACATATTCAGGTGACAAGTCGTAAGTTTAAATGAAGACAATCAACAATGTAACACTGGAATTTGCTTAATTTTTTAGCTCTTCCAGGAGCTCCTCGACAGAATAGAAGGAGTGAGCCAAGAGGAAACTCTTCAGTTTAGACTTAAAAGAGTTTGGGCTACTGCTAAGATTTTTGAGTTCTTGTGGTAGCTTATTGAAAATGGATGCAGCAGAATACTGCAATCCTTTCTGCACAAGAGTCAAGGAAGTGCATTCTACATGCAGATTTGATTTCTGCCTAGTATTAACTGAGTGAAAGCTGCTAACTCTTGGGAATAGGCTAATATTGCTAACAACAAACGACATTAAAGAAAATATATACTGTGAGGGCAATGTCAGAATTCCCAGATTTTTGAATAGGGGTCGACAAGAGGTTCTCGAACTTACACCACATATATCTCGAACAGCCCGTTTTTGAGCCAAAAATACCCTTTTTGAATCAGAAGAATTACCCCAAAAAATAATACCATACAACATAAGCGTATGAAAATATGGGAAGTAGACTACTTTTCGTGTTGAAGTGTCACTTATTTCAGATACTGTTCTAATGGTAAATAAAGCAGCATTTAGCTTCTGAACAAGATCCTGGACATGGGCTTTCCACAACAGCTTACTATCTATCCGAACGCCTAAGAATTTGAACTGTTCCGTCTCGCTTATAATATGCCCATTCTGTCTGATCAACATATCGGTTCTTGTTGAATTGTGAGTTAGAAACTGTAAAAACTGAGTCTTACTGTGATTTAGCATCAAATTATTTTCCACAAGCCACGAACTTATTTCATGAACTACATTATTTGTTGCTGTTTCAATATTACACACAAGATCCTTCACTATCAAGCCTCTTGTCAGTATCATGGAGGAGCATTTCAGGTAACAGTCTCGGAACACTTTTTTCTAAGAGCGCTATATGATTCCCTGTTGGGACTAGGTTTCTATTTAGTTCACCTGCTATATTCAGAAAGTGATTATTAAATACTGTACATATATGCGACTTATCAGTAACACGGACATTCCCACTACGCACTGATTCTCTATCCTCGACCTGTCTCTGCAGACCAGCAACTTCCTTTACGACTGACCATATGGTTTTAATTTTATCCTGAGACTTAGCTATTCTATCTGCATACCACATACTTTTTGCCTTCCTAATAACATTTTTAAGCACCTTACAATAATGTTTGTAATGGGCTGCTGCATTTAGATTTTGACTGTTTCTAACGTTTTGATATAATTGCCACTTTGTTCTACAAGATATTAGTATCCCTCTAGTCAGCCACCCAGGCTGCCTGTTTGTGCTAGTACCCTGTTTTAAACGTTCTAACGGAAAGCAACTTTCAAGGAGCATGAGAAAAGTCTTGAGAAAAGCATTATATTTATCGTCTACTGTATCAGCGTTATAAACATCTTGCCACTCTTGTTCCTTTATAAGGTTTACAAAGGTCTCTACAGCAACTGGATCAGCTTTCCTGAACAGCTGATGACTATATTTAACACGTGTTGCAGCATAAAAATCTTTTAAAGTTAAAATTTGGGCATCATGATCTGAAAGGCCATTCACCTTTTTGCTAACAGAATGCCCTTCTAGTAATGAGGAATGAACAAAAATGTTGTCTATGGTTGTTCTACTGTTCCCTTGCACTCTCGTTGGAAAGAATACGGTTTGCATAAGATTATATGAATTAAAGAGGTCTACCAGCATCCTCTTCCTTGCACAATCACTTGTACAATTAATATTGAAGTCACCACATATAACTAACTTTTTGTATTTCCTATAAAGTGAAGCAAGAACCTCCTCTAGCTTCAGCAAAAATGTTGTGAAATCGGAGTCGGGGGTCTATAAATAACAACAGTTACAAGTTTAGTTCCGTTAAATTTAACCACACCTGCACAACATTCAAACACCTTTTCAGTGCAGTACTTTGAAACATCAATTGACTCAAATGCGATGCCGTTTTTCACATACATGGCTACTCCCCCACACTGCAAAGAGCTCCTCGAAAAGCAGCCAGCCAACCTGTATTATCACCTTATTTAAGAAGTGTTCAGATATACCAATAATTTCAGAGTCAACATCTATAAGCAGTTCACTAACTTTATCTCTAATACCTTGTATATTTTGATGAAATATACTAATTCCCTCATTACTCGGATACCTAAGCTTTGTCAAAAGTGATTCCCTTATTAGAGAGACTTCCCTTAAGCAGGAATACCTATCAGCTGACTTCAATCCAAAAAAGGTGCAGCTCTAACACCCACTACTGCAGGAATTTTCCCATGAGTGATCCCACCAACCCCACCTATGCTGTCACCTATAAGCTTTGCCAACCTCCCCTTCCCATACCTATTGAGGTGCAGGCCGTGTCTAGTGAAACCCGTCCTGCTGATAGACTCCACCGACACCACTGAAATGTGACCCATGCTTTCTGTCATCCGCGCACCCCCAAGTCTCATGTTATTACGCCTGACGGCTGTATTAAGATGAGGCCGATCGTGACGCTGAAGCAGTTCCACGAAATGCACATTCGTGTTGGCAGTCTGAGTGACTATCTTTTCCAGGTCACCATCTATGTTATACTCCCCATCCCTATCAATACTATTACCAACCCCACCCACAATCACTACCTGATCCTCTTTAGTAAAATCCCTACATAACCCCCCTATGTTAACAGTCACCTGAGCCAACCCTGCATTAGGCTTCACAATGCTGGTGACCTGGTACTCACTCCCCAGCACTTTCTGCAACTGCTGGCCTACACCTCTGCCATGAGAACTACCTAACAGCAGAACCTTCTTCTTCCTCTTCGACTTTGAAACTGTTCTAGGCACAGTAACTACTGAGGTCTGCTGCATACTTCCTACATCTACAGCTACTAGAGATTCCTCTCCACTAGACTCTGACAGTTGGTCATATCTATGATGACGTGATGGCGCGTACCGAGGTGGCACCCTCTATCTCCAAAGATTTTGCTTGCGCTTTCTATCTAGCGTTGCTTGCAGCGCCATCCATCGCATCAGGCGGTAACTGCGATAAGTACACCTTCGTGTTTCTTCCTAGTCAAGAGCTCGCTTCCACGCATTGCTACGTGCATAGCCGGTGTCTCTATTGTTGTTTTTACAAGTCTAATTCCAGCTGCTTTCCTGATCCAAGAGTGCCAATAGAGCAATGCGTGAGCAAGTATTCTCGTTTGTTCAAACAAAATCTTATGCTTATTTAACGCTGGCACCGCTCATTCATCCTAATACCTGCATTTAAGACGACGCTAATGCTCGAGGCAACGATCGGTCCAGCAAATATGTATATATATATACCGGGTGATCAAAAAGTCAGTATAAATTTGAAAACTGAATAAATCACGAAATAATGTAGATAGAGAGGTACAAATTGACACACATGCTTGCAATGACATGGGGTTTTATTAGAACCAAAAAAATACAAAAGTACAAAAAATGTCTGACAGATGGCGCTTCGTCTGATCAGAATAGCAATAATTAGCATAACAAAGTAAGACAAAGCAAAGATGATGTTCTTTACAGAAAATGCTCAATATGTCCACCATCATTCCTCATCAATAGCTGTAGTCGTGAATAATGTTGTGAACAGCTCTGTAAAGCATGTCCGGAGTTATGGTGAGGCATTGGCGTCGGATGTTGTCTTTCAGAATCCCTAGAGATATCGGTCGATCACGATACACTTGCGACTTCAGGTAACCCCCAAAGCCAATAATCGCATAGACTGGGGTCAGGGGACCTGGGAGGCCAACCATGGCGAAAGTGGCAGCAGAGCACACGATCATCACCAAACGACGCCAGAGATCTTTCACGCGTCTAGCAATATGGGGTGGAGCGCCATCCTGCATACACATCGTACGTTCCAGCAGGTGTTTATCAGCCAGGCTGGGGATGATGCGATTCTGTAACATATCGGCGTACCTCACACCCGTCACGCTAGCAGTTTTGCTGTCCAGCGCCATCTGTCGAGCATTTTGTGAACTTAGTTTTTTTTTTTGTTCTAATAAGACCCCATGCCATTCCAAGCATGTATGTCAATTTTTACCTCTCTCTCTACATTATTCCGTGGTTTATTAAGTTTTCAAATTTATACTGACTTTTTGATCACCTGGTATATATGTTAACAATTAGCCAGCCATAGTGGCCGAGCGGTTCTAGGCGCTACAGTCTGGAACTGCGCGACCGCTTCGGACGCAGGTTCGAATCCTGCCTGGGGCATGGATGTGTGTGATGTCCTTAGGTTAGTTAGGTTTAAGTGATTCTAAGTTCTAGGGGACTGATGACCTCAGAATTTAAGTCCCATAGTGCTCAGAGCCATTTGAACCATTCTTTTTGTTATTAATTCACAGTAGTTTCAGGCTGAAATTGTCTTTAACTCGGCTGAAAATTTCCTTAATTTGTTTGGGTGGCTGAAAGACTGGTCTGATTCCCTGTCTGCTGAGGGAACTACCCGTCTAGCTAGTTATGCACCGCAGGACGGAAACTGAGCTGTGTGTTGATCCCCTTAGCTTGTTTGAATGGCATCGCGCCTTAGTTTCCTCAATAGCGTTGATCCAATGTCATGGACAGAATATCAGTTACTTCTGAACGCAGAGGAATACTACACACAGTTCACCGCCTGATGTGGTGGATGGCGCTGCAAGGAACACTATACTGTGTAGAGAGCGCAAGCAAAATCTGTGGACATAGAATGTGAGACTTCGGTGTGTGGCGTCTTGACTTAATCCAGCCAATCGCCTGCCGTCCTGAGGATATAAAAGAGGGAACTTTGCCAGCTAACGGCAAGGGTAACTCTTTTATACCCTCAGGACGGCAGGCAGCCAGCTTTAGTCCTTGACGACGACGATGGTGGAGAATATCATGGAAAACTTGGAATTTTACCCGAATTTGACGCGGCAAGTGAATTAAGAACTTTTCATGAATCTCTTTGGTGTTTACATGTTTGTGTTTTTATGTTCGTCTCCCGACTAGAAGTTAACCACACTACTCACTTAAGGATTTCTCACTAATTATTACTTTGTTACTCTTTGTGTGTGTGTTACTGCTTTTTAGTTCACTGTAAAGTTAGTCATGTGTGACAAATTTGGATCTTGCCTTATAATAGTTAGTGTGGGAGAAACAAGTCAGGACTGTGGATTCATGTTTAATCGGGGTGACTGTAATGGGTAAGCCAGTAAAGTGTCAGACGAGCCTCTCCCATGGAGTTATAGATTATTATTCGAGAGAAGAGAAGCCTGGAACAGGGAAGAAAGATTGATGCCCTTCGTACAGAATTAGAAATGGCGTGTTTTGAATTAGGTGTATTTGAAGGAGGAACGAGTCAACAGGATCTGGGAAAAGGTGGTAAGTAATAAACAGAAGGAGAATAACCTCAGAAATCACATTTCAGGTTCCGGTTAGCAATCAGTTTGATTTGTTACTTGATATAGAAGAAGAGTCTATCCAATTTCTAAGCAAAGAACAGTACAGCAGACTCCTACGAATGACATTAAGGCTAGGTCGGTAGAATAGTAAAGCACAAAGAAAAGAGTCCTGCTGCTAGGTAGCAGTCAGTGAAGGGGCGTAGTCCAAACGATACACAAAAAACTTGGCGTAGAATACCAGCTCACAAGCATCATGAAACCTACCGCCAAGTTTAGCCAGGTGACAGAGAGCATAGAGGTTTTGCGCAGAGATTTTTATGAGTAAGATCAGGTACTTAACAGTAGGAGGAGCAGGAAACAGCCTGGCTAGAACTTAGAGTGCAATATTAAAGGTGAACTGGTGCAAAAAAGAGTAGCAACAGCACATACATGTATGAGGTTTGTGGAGATTTTACAGCGCCATGACAAGCACTCGGTTAACACGCCTGTTAGCTGTGTAAGCAGACCTGAATGGATTGGTTTTGATTGAAACAGAGTTTCATACCTGTGTCCTATTTGTTGCTGCAACTGGGAAATGGGGATACACAAATCATGGCATGCACCTGAATAGGAATTAGCTGAACATTTTGCAGGAAGTGTTGGAGGCGGGGGACAGTTGGCGAGTGGCACAAGCACGTAAGACAAAGTCCCTGTGATTAATGGAGTCACAAGGGTACATTTTGTAGTTTAGAGTCAGGTTATATACACAGTCTTAAAAGAAATTAGAATGGAACATGACCCTAATAAATGTAACATTTTCCAGAAAAGTAAAATTAATTTGTTTCAACAGAACATTATCAGGTTGAAAAGGAGGAGTTGCAACGTATGCAAAAATTGGACACAAAGTCAGAAATAATGAAACAAATGGTGTTTGTATTGATTAGAAACTAGAAGCATGTGCTTGTGAGGTGTTACTACAGAATACTTTTCTGGTAATTGTAAAAGTCTACAGATAATCTCTAGTAAACAATCAGCTATTTACAAGAAATCTCGATGGAGACAAGAAGGAACAGTCAGCAGTTCGTTGAGATTTCAATGTAGATTTCTTAAGAGATATGGAGAGAAGAAATGAACTGGAATCATTATTTGGATGTTTCAATCTAATTTCAGAAGTCGGTTTTCCAACACATGTGCAGCAAGATAGTAGGACTCTGATTCATAATATTTTTATAGACATTGCTCAGTCTGAAACAATGTGTACACAATTATTAATCGGCTGTCTGATCATCATGCACAATTAATGGAAATAAACAATGTAGCACTTTACACCACTGAGGCAGGTTCATGTAAAGCAGTGATGCTTATTTTAAAAGCAAGTTAAAACGTGGTGTTGGATGAGGTATAAAGAGATGTTAATGAGAAATTCGATATATTTTATAGTAGCCTTGTGCCAATAACTTATAGTTTCTTTCCTAAGAAGTATCCAGAAAATCCTTAGAAAAACAAGTAAGTCATGGACAACTGAAGGAATTAAAATCTCGTATAAGAAGAAGAGTGTAGCAACAGCACATAAATGTATGAGGTTTGTGGAGTTTTTACAGCGCCCAACAAGTTCTCGGTTAACACGCCTGTTAGCTATATAAATAAATCTCGATCAAGACTGTTTTTAGTAGTAAATAGAGGGAAGTCTGTTTAAGGATCAGGGCAAGTTATGATCCGACATTATTTGCATACTACAAAAATACTGTAATACCTTAAGGGAAATTATTAAAATGTCAAGAAGTATGTATGTCCAGACAAAAATTAATAATACAGATAATAAGATGGAAAGTACAGTGCATGGGATATTCTCAAGAACAGCCTGTCAGTGTTCAAGATACCATAATAATTAAACTAAGTAACAACATTGGGACTGATAATTCACAAGTTGAACAATCACTTTCTAAATATAGCGGGAAATATAGGGTTAAAATTTTTCAATTGAAAAATCAAGAAAATATATTAAAAATAACATTCCACAAACCTGTAATCAGCTGGATGTAGCACTATTATCATTCAGTGAAATTAACAGAATTTTAAAAATTCTAAAAAAAATGTGTTATATCTGAGGGTGATTACTTTGAATGGGATAGAGTTGAAATTGATGAATAAATAAAGGTACTTCTAGAAAAATAGTATTTCTCGTTACTTTTTGATACCAAATGTGTAGGATGTATAGGACATGTGTACGGCTGTTATTACACATGTTTCTATCCTGTCTATTACGTATCTGTGATGTGTGTAACTAATGCTGACACAAGCAGTAGAGGCTCTCGTCATTTTTATTCCTTTTACTGATAACCACTTCTGTCTCAAGCAACTGCTATCAACTTGAAAATGACCAAAAGATAGAAATTACAGTAGTGGGTTTTTGATGAACATACAGTCGATGGCGAATAGGAACCTTTCAAACAATTCAGACATTTTTGGCAAGGTAGAAAATTATAGTAGTTGGGGAGGAATGACTAACTTCAATTTTGTGTTCAATTTTGGGTAGATTCCTTTTTCTTAAATAAGCGAATGACATTCCATTTGACATTCAATAAACAGAATTGGTAGCCTACTTTTCAAAATCGATACTAGTATTATAACAAATCCTATTAGAGAGAAAGCAACAGAAAAGAATTATGTTTTTCAAAGAATTATTAAGTGGGTCCCTGAAAATGGACTCTCCATAAATTTCGACGAAACTCTTTATTCAGTTCTGTACGTCTAACATAGTCATATAAACAATTGATGTAGCACACAACCAGAAGTCAGTAAGTAGGGTAGAATGCTCCAAATTTCTACTTGAATGTATTAATGAAAACTTGATCTGAAAGAAGCATGTTACTCAGCTTCTCAGGTAATTAAGGTCAGCCACTTTTTGTTTTCTTCGTATAATTGCGAGTCTTGGAAACAAACGAATCGATCTTCTGACATATTTTGCATATTTCCACTTAATTATATGTTATGGAATAACTTTCTGAGGTAAAATCACTTAGAAAGAAAGTAATGATTGCACGAAAGCGAGGAGTAAAACTAATATGGTAGTGTTCACCCATGGACGTCATGTAGGTATATCTTCAAGGAGTTAACCGTTTAACTACACAACCATAATAAATTTATTCGCTAATAAAATTCTTCGTAAATTTCAGAAGAATAGTGATATCCATGTCTACAACGCTAGAGGAATGAATGGCCTATGTTACCCATTATTAAAGCTGTCAGCGGCACAGGAAAGATTTCAATATGCAGCAACAAAAATTTTTGGTCATTTACCCAATAACATAAAATGCCTGACAGGTACCAAAGCGAGCTTATGCCTGACCTAATATCATTTCTCTTGAACAACTTCTGCTTCAAGGACAGTTTTCTATTTCAAAATAAAGAAATGTGTAGTTGCATGAGTCAGATTAAAGTATAATGTATTCAGTTACTTTAACACTAATCGCCGGCCAGTGTGACCGAGCGGTTCTAGGCGCTTCAGTCCGGAACAGCGTGACTGCTACGGTCGCAGGTTCGAATCCTGCCTCGGGCATGGATGTGTGTGATGTCCTAAGGTTAGTTAGGTTTAAGTAGTTCTAAGTTCTAGGGTACTGATGACCTTAAATGTTAAGTCCCATAGTGCTCAAAGCCATTTGAACCATTTTTTAACACTAATCTTCTATACATGTGCTGTAAATATGACGCAGTCAACATCATGTCAATAAAAGAATGGTTCAAATGATCTACGGAACATGTAACTAAATAACTAGACTACAGCTGTGTGTTACACTCAATATTTTATGATTCACATCTGCGATGATCTTCACCACTGACAAGGCCGCAACACTGAAGTTATCGGTGTTAATGCAGTATGCTACTGACAGCAACGTCGTAAGGCTGAACAACAAGGAAATTTATTTACTAAATTATCTGGATGGGTTGGTTATATTTCCTTTACTTTTCACTTCTAACTCTCGATTACTTGTACGATTTAATTACGTTAATCCCTAATGAGTTGGGATACATGAATGGAATCGCTGCCAGAAATAGCGGAATCATCGGGGTTGGCAAAACATATCGCAGCTTGCGCACATAATCGGCTGACTGACACTACAGGAGGTTCAACAACAAAATAAGAAATTAAGTGATTGGGGATTTCACAACAACCTACGAAAAGCTGTTTTCATTCATTTGGCTGAAAGGAGGCTGTCAAAACCACAGAATCTGGCGCTAAAATGAAACGAGGTGTTAGGCAGTAGAAGAGAAGGATACGGTATGTAAGTGTTATCATGTAAGGAAACCTAAATTGTACAAACTTTATCACCAAAAATGTATGAAATGGAATATATAAACAAAATTGCATTATTAATGTACATAATTTCTAACTAAAGTTAAATCTGTCGAGCTGTGCTTACAACTAGTGTTTGTATGGAGACATCCCATTGTAACGCCGGAAATGTATATCCTCCTATTTCCATCTATTGTACTATAATTTTTTTTCCTTATTTTGTCACCTGAAGATATGACATTTCTGTCTCTTTATATATTGTAATTGTTTTTCTGTTTGTATATATATACATATATATATATATATATATATATATATATATATATATATATATATATATATATATATATATATATATATATGCATTTTTGTTGATGTATATTTGGTTGTTTTGTAAATATTATTTGTATTTATACGCTGGGTCTGGCCTAGGGAAAACTGCTATCGAACGATTACATTGATAGGTCGTGTGAATAATCAAAGTGTGTAGGATCTTTGGTAGTGTTAACTCGGTCGCGTGGAGCGCGGGCAGAGCAGAGAGAGTCTGGCTGGAGTAGCGAGTGGAGCAGGTGTGTTGTGTGAAGCTCCCGCGAGTTGCCACGCTTTCGGGGTTTGGCAGCATGTAATTGCGCTTGACTTGCGATGATAGTTTCTGACATGGTTTCGCGGACGGGAAGCATTAGCTGGCGCACGTCAAGAGCCCGTTTCGTCTTGTGACCGTGTCGAGAAGAGGGCGCGCCAACATCCAGCTTCTGCAACAGCGACGGCCGACAATGAGTGACTGTCGCCACCTCCTCGATCGACGGCTTCAAACCTTCAATCAACCAACAAGGAAGACTGGAAGCACGTAAAGTTTTAGAACTGTATGGCAGACTTCAGCTTTTCAAACTTTTAAAATTGTTGCATCACAAAATTACAGCAACTTAGCATGAACGTTTGTTGCTCATTGTCCCAATTGCATTACCAAGCAGGGTCCCTTCCTTTTCCGGAATGAACCCGAGTGTCGTTGAAATTCAAATGCCAGCATCATTCCCCTTCACTACTTTAATTTCAAAGTTCAGTTAAAGTATTCATAGCTGGCTACAATATTCAGATTACACAAGCACAAATTAAGAGTGCGAGTTTTGTTACCATATTTTAGCTTACCTGTGACTGCAGCTCAGCTTGGTACGTACTAAATTTTACTATTGTTAATTGTTCAGAGTCGTTTAATTCAAGTTCAAATTTAAATCTCTTATTTCTAAGTTGCGTAGATTCAAGTAGCTTTTGAAATGATTGTTGAGGTAGTCCAAGACTAACCGTATTTTACTGAATTTCGATGTGCTTCAGAAAGAAAGCTTACTATTAACTTCAGTCACTAAACTAACTTTCGATTTTCCGGTTTTATTAATTCTTTTGCTACATTAAGTCAGAGTGTAGCGAAATTTATTACTTCTGACAAACTTTCAGTTTTCACACTACACTTGTCAACCTTCAGTTGCCATGCTTCTAGTGCTAATTATATGTGTAATAATCTTTCTTTTTCAGTTACTATAGTAATTGTCCTTAGGACTGGCGACCGTAATTTCCTTCAAATCTCAAATATCTAATTACCGCTAGTTGATTGTTAATGTAACAGCCGCACATTTACTTTCTTTATTAACTTTACCCCTATTTCAAAATTGATTTCCACCAGTTTCATTAGCATTTTTCCTTTCATTTAGATGTAACCCTTTCCTCCCTCTTTACCGACAAATTAACCTCGGTGACGATTGCTTTTCCCAAATTTCCATTAGGTACACGTGGTTTAATTTTTCACTGTCATTAAGGTCGATAAGTGAGGGGAAGGTTACACGTGGCGACCTGGTGACAGGACAATCTTCGAATTTGAGGTTGTTCTGGACACGAATTTTGCACTGTGCAAATCTCGTAACAAGGTACTGGTTTCGAAATGGTCGATACGTCAGCGAGAATATTAGTGTGAGGAATCCTAATTAGATTTGAGATTTGGCATTTATATTGAAAATTATTAAAATGAGTGAAGGCAACAATTGCCAAAATTTGGTAGACTTGGATACGGAACGATCGGTCGAACAGTGGGAAACGCGCACTGCGGTACCCATTGTTCTGGGGCAGGCGGCTAGCATGAAAGACGCGACCGCCGAAACGCAACAAAGAGCAGAAATGGAATTCCAGACTTTAGAAAATGTTTCGGAATCGGAAGTGAAAATCAAGTCTGAATCCCTTGATGACGAATACGGGGGGACAATTAAAGAGGAAGCCGCCACGGAAGTAAAACCGGTAGTTTTCGGGAATTTAACTGATTTATTGAATGTTTTGATTAACGAAATCAAGAGTCAATCGACCAAGCAAGAAGATCAGGCTGCCAAGCAAGAAGCTCAGGCTGCCAAGCAAGAAGCTCAGTCTGAAAAAATTGAACGGATGCTAGACAATCAGAACAAAGCTATTAACGTTGTTAACAACAATATTGGAGTTGTTAACACAAAAGTTGATAAAATCAAAGAAGATATTGTTGTAATTAATACCGAAATCGGTAATCTTAAACAGGAAATGATAGGCGTTCAGGCGGAAATTGCGAGCATAAATACTCGTTTTTATTCAGAAAGTAGCAGAATCGAGAAAAGTGTAGGAGAATCAGTTGCTCCGATCATCGAGAATAAGGTGACGGAACAAATTCAATTAGTGAAAAAAGAGGATCAAAAGAAGGTGGAAACTTTAAAGGCTTTAGTATCCGAAGTAGATACCAAAGTGACGAAGCAGGCTAATACCTGCGAAGAGAAAAAAAAGGGAAGTAGAAACACTTGCGACAACCACTTGCCAAGTAATTACGAGAGTGTCGGAATTAGAAAAGAAACTTGACGAAAAACAGAGCTATGTGCCAATCTATGCGCATAGTTCGGAATTGTTGACGAAAGAGGAGCGGTTCGACCCCTTGAAAAAAGGCGGTACACACGCGACGGATTTCATTAAGAACTGTGAAAGAGTTTACCCAGATGATGGACTAATGAGAGAAAAATTAATGCGGTTATTGATGTGCTGGCTGGTGATGCCAAGCGTTGGGGCTTAAACCTCAACATTACGATCCTGACTTTTGACGAGTTTAAAAATTTGTTTCTGGCTGAATACTGGTCAGAGCAAAAACAGCAAAGTGTCTGGCGCGAATTTGTCGTATCGAGGCCTTTCGATGCGAATTCGCGCGGCTCGATGAAGGGGTTTTGTGAGGGCTGGATCCGCAAGTTGGAATATTTGCGTGATCGCCGCACGGAATCCGAAATAGTCTGGGAACTCTACAAGAAGCTTCCAGATGATACAAAACGCTACATAGGAAGCAATTACAAGACAATCAATGATTTCCTGGAAAGAGTTGAGGACGAGGACAATTGGCGCAATAATCGCGACAGTGGTAGAGGCCGTGGTAACAGCAACGGGTACCACAGCAACCACAACAACAATAACTATGGGAATAATGCATACCGCAATCTTGGCAGCAATAACAATAGTGGTTCGGGCCGTAATGACAATCGGTACAATGCAAATAATAACAGGAATGACGGAAACCAGTATCACACTAGCATGACACGGGCTTCGCAGAATAGTAATAACGCCAGAGGGTGTGATCAGCCGCCTCAGCAGCATCCGGGGATCAGATCTGCTGGGACGAGACAGGGAAACCATTAGCCGCGCCAGTGAGGGGCGACCGGGCGTGGAAAAATTTTGGAGGCCCAATAACAAGAGAAAACCCAGGTGTCGCCGTTATGAAAATTCCGTATGGAATAATCAACGGCGGGAGAGTGTGCCAGTGTTAAGAGAAAGGAGTGCGCCCACAAGTAGTAGATCAGCTGTATACACGGCAGTAGAAAATACATTCACTGTCAGTGAGAACAATTTAAGTAGTGCTCCGGAAATCTATTATAAAGTGGCAGCTGTAATACCCACAGCGGAACTGGAGATTGAGTTTAAAAATGATTCACTAGTGTTGAGAGAAGATCATATGTCGGATAAAACGTCCGTCATCGAGCGAGGGGATGCAGAGAGGGATGAGGTCTGGTTAAGGCAGATCGGTCGCTTATACGACGAATTAAGAGATTATAGGGGCCTGTATGGGAGAAGTGTTTATGGGGAGCGCGTGCAGGATTTTCCGCGTCTCGTCCCGCAGGAAGATAGTGTTTGTGAAATGATAGAAAGTTCTGGCCCTAACCGGCAGACTTTACCAGAAACAGGTGATGTTAATGGGGAGCACGAGCAAGATTCGTCGTGTTTCGTCCCGCAGGAGTTAGATGTTGAAGTAGTAACGGGAAGTTCTGACCCAAACCGGCAGACCTTACCGAAAGTCGTAGTGGTAGAAGTAGCCGACCCATCCGACGCAAACCTCCAGTTTAAACATTGCGAGAGTATTAAGGAGAAAGATTACGAAAATTTTAGTGATAGCCGGACACGATTGGTAGAAAAGCACATAGATTACAGCGTGTATGAGGTAAGAGCTGACGTTATACGGTCGGACGGTAGCAGTGTGGGTTGCGCAGATCCAGAGGAAGTAATTGCATATACTACTGGGCACATTCCTCCAGGTAGATTGGCAGATGAGATCAATCTGACCAAAGTGGAATCAACGAAGGTGACAATTAGTGAATTGATAGCAAAGCAACACTCACTAGTTGACGAGTTACAGGAAAAGGTTTCGGTATTGGAGGCGAAGCTACAGACTAAGTCTCAGGACAAACGTGTTGAAATTAAAACTGTATGTGAACAGAGGCTGAAAAAGCCGCCAGATAAGCAGTATTTAGGATCAAAGCCAGATGGTTTTTTCTGGAATGACGTGGATATAGAGGAGGATTTACTGTGGGAAAATAAAGAAACAGTCGAGGACAAGTGTAGACAGATATTAGTGTCTGTTAATATACACGACCTACAACTAAACGTGTTGATTGACACCGGTGCAGAATTGAGTGCTGTATCTGGATAAATATTTCAGTTACTGAAAGACAGACCTGGCATCGTAGTTATGCCAGTAACAGGAGTGAAAATTATCGGTGCTACTGGGAAGGCCAGTAAACCGGTCACAAAACAGATTTTTGTCTACTTCGAGATATGTGGGGCACGATTTGAACAAGAGTTTGTCGTCGTGCCAGACTTAACTATGGAAGTAATTATCGGGTTGGATTGGCTATTAAAGTACCGTGCAGTGATTAATTGCGAAAGCAAAACTTTGACATGTACGTCACAAGATAAAACAATAGTAGTTAGTTTTGACGAGGCAGGCGACGGTGTGCCTAGGCAATACCAGCCTATACACATTGTTAACTGGCCAGATGGTATTGATGTAGGTATGAATTTGAACTACTGTAATGTGAGGAATCTCGGCATTGACAATATTGTAGAAAGTGATTTGGAAAGTATTGTAGACGGTGTGTCAAACGTAACACACGAACAAAGACGAAACCTGTATGAAGTAATAATGAGGAATAAGAGTGTGTTTCCAGACAAACCGAGTATTGGTGTGAAAAAAGATAGTTTGCGAGAAGTAGTGAAGCTAAAAGCCGATGCTCACATACGTCGTCATGACGCTAAAGCGCGTTTTGCTAAGTTTGCAATCGGAGACTTAGTACTTGTAAAAGTTCATGAGAAATCGAGCGAGATAGACCATGAAATCTCTAAATTTAAGTTTGTTTATAATGGACCATATAAAGTCATTGGTATACCTCACACAAATGCTTATTGCTTAGAGTATCCAAGCTCTGGAAAACAATTAGTTATACGGAACATTGTAGACTTGAAATTGTACCGACCTAGGATCGATTAATACCACACAATGGGTAATTTGTACAGTATGTAAATATAGAGTGTAAGATTTAAGGATGTGCCATGTTGCGATGCATTTGCCTGACCTAGAGGTCATTAAAGAAGTTGTAATTAATAAGTAATTAATGTTGATTAAATGATTTAAGAGTTATTGAATATTAATCAATTTTAAAACCAAGCTGCTAGTTTAAGTTTTCAGCTGAGTCACAGCAGATTAAGGAATGTAAATATGATTTTGTAAATAGCTGTAAGATTTCATAAATATGTGATTTACTAGTCATTGCCGATGTTTCAAGTTTCAGGCTACTACATGCGTGTCATGATGGACAGTGTTGAGTTATCCACTGTGATAGTGTTTATGGACTCCTTGAGATTACTCGGGAGTGAGTTTTTCCGAAAGAATTCAGTGAAACGGACATTCTGGAAACGCCGTTACAAGGGGGAGTGAGATCAAGCGTGCCGCACAGGCGGGCGCAAAAATACTGGCAAGGCGGAGCCGCTGTCGGCTCTTGTGTCGCTGTCGGCTCTTGTGCCACTGTCGGCATTCTTTGTACTTGCGAGTACGGAAGGCGGAGTTGTTTTTCTTCCCGGACAGCTGATGTGAAAGAATTCATCTGTCAATATTTATTTTTTTGTCGATCTGTTGTATATTATTTTCTTGTTTAGCGTTAAGTGGACACTCATGGCGAGAGTATTAATTATGAAAGGGTTATATAAAATGTGTATTCTATGCAATTAATAATTAATTTGCTTATTTTGATCTACCTGTTTTTTTGACCATGTACTCTGATTAATTTTGTAAATAGTAGTATTCCATTTCTTGATAGTGTTTCGAATTTTGACGATTTTGGAATAGCTAAACGATATTCTATGTTTTCTATGAATTTTAATATGTTGTCAACCTGTTTTATTTTGTGCAAGATGACAGAGTGGAATAAGATTAGGAGTGTCTCTACTCAATTATTATGGTCTAAAAATTGATTTATGGTTAATTAGACGAATGCTAAATATTGTTGATGTTTTGAGCATATGCATTTCCGCTGTTTCTTTTTTGGGACATTTTCTGAGTCTGTTTAGGTTACACGAACATCCTCAGACAATGTGGGGCACGTGTAACACCTGAAATGTATATCCTCCTATTTCCATCTATTGTACTATAATTTTTTTTCCTTATTGTGTCACCTGAAGATATGACATTTCTGTCTCTTTATATATTGTAATTGTTTTTCTGTTTGTATATAGAGGGCGCGCCAACATCCAGCTTCTGCAACAGCGACGGCCGACAATGAGTGACTGTCGCCACCTCCTCGATCGACGGCTTCAAACCTTCAATCAACCAACAAGGAAGACTGGAAGCACGTAAAGTTTTAGAACTGTATGGCAGACCCCAGCTTTTCAAACTTTTAAAATTGTTGCATCACAAAATTACAGCAACTTAGCATGAACGTTTGTTGCTCATTGTCCCAATTGCATTACCAAGCAGGGTCCCTTCCTTTTCCGGAATGAACCCGAGTGTCGTTGAAATTCAAATGCCAGCATCATTCCCCTTCACTACTTTAATTTCAAAGTTCAGTTAAAGTATTCATAGCTGGCTACAATATTCAGATTACACAAGCACTAATTAAGAGTGCGAGTTTTGTTACCGTATTTTAGCTTACCTGTGACTGCAGCTCAGCTTGGTATGTACTAAATTTTACTATTGTTAATTGTTCAGAGTCATTTAATTCAAGTTCAAAGTTAAATCTCTTATTTCTAAGTTGCGTAGACTCAAGTAGCTTTTGAAATGATTGTTGAGGTAGTCCAAGACTAACCGTATTTTACTGAATTTCGATGTGCTTCAGAAAGAAAGCTCACTATTAACTTCAGTCACTAAATTAACTTTCGATTTTCCGGTTTTATCAATTCTTTTGCTACATTAAGTCAGAGTGTAGCGAAATTTATTACTTCTGACAAACTTTCAGTTTTCACACTACACTTGTCAACCTTCAGTTGCCACGCTTCTAGTGCTAATTATATGTGTAATAATCTTTCTTTTTCAGTTACTATAGTAATTGTCCTTAGGACTGGCGACCGTAATTTCCCCCAAATCTCAAATATCTAATTACTGCTAGTTGATTGTTAACGTAACGGCCGCACATTTACTTTCTTTATTAACTTTACCCCTATTTCAAAATTAATTTCCACCAGTTTCATTAGCATTTTTCCTTTCATTTAGATGTAACCCTTTCCTCCCTCTTTACCGAAAAATTAACCTCGGTGACGATTGCTTTTCCCAAATTTCCATTAGGTACACGTGGTTTAATTTTTCACTGTCATTAAGGTCGATAAGTGAGAGGGAGGTTACACCATTACTTAGAGTATTTTCACATTAGTTTTCGGTCGTGAGTCGACGAATATGGCACCCATCTTTCACAAACCTTTATCGTAACTAATACTCAAGGCCAAACGTGCTTTCTTCTGAGGTGCCTATGGCGTCAGCTATTTCGCACACCTTTCGTGGTCCATCTTCCGTTACTAAATTGTGTACTTTCCTTGTGATTTCGAAGAGTAAGGCGTTGTTTTAAAATCTTCTGGTGACATCCCTGATTGCTAAAATACAACGCATGTCAATAACAAATTGTCCATTTTATTTGGACTGTTGAGCTCCGTTGCAGTGGATAATGATATTTCACTGTAAAAACACAGCAACCAGCCACCGAAGTGGCTGGTTGCTGTGTTTTTACAGTGAAATTACAACGCATGTCCTCCAGTCCAGCTACTGACTATAAAGATTGTCGTTTGAGGTGGTCGAAAGCTGTATTCTGTCAAGATAACTGTCACTGTATCGCAAAATACAGGAAAATAATAATCAGTAATTTCGTCTGTTGTAATGGTGACATATATATTGCGAGTGCGATCTTCAGTAGTAATGGGGACACGTTAAATCAGTCGCGTATTTATTAAGTATTCCAAATGTATTAGGCTCCTTACGAACCATATCTAACTTTGACTAATTTTCTGCTGGTAGTAAGCTGTCTCAAAAAATGACGGTTTAGTACCCTACTATCTCGAGTTGAATGAAAAACACGCAACAGAGTACTTTAGAAAACCGTTTCAAAAGAACGTACATCACATATCAATTTGACGCTTTACTTACATTATTGTGTGTTGTTGTTGTTGTTGTTGTGGTCTTCAGTCCTGAGACTGGTTTGATGCAGCTCTCCATGCTACTCTATCCTGTGCAAGCTTCATCTCCCAGTACCTACTGCAACCTACATCCTTCTGAATCTGCTTAGTGTATTCATCTCTTGGTCTCCCTCTACGACTTTTACCCTCCTAGCTGCCCTCCAATGCTAAATTAGTGATCCCTGGATGCCTCAGAACATGTCCTACCAACCGATCCCTTCTTCTAGTCACGTTGTGCCACAAACTTCTCTTCTCCCCAATCCTATTCAATACCTCCTCATTAGTTACGTGATCTACCCACTTACTCTTCAACATTCTTCTGTAGCACCACATTTCGAAAGCTTCTATTCTCTTCTTGTCTAAACTATTTATCGTCCATGTTTCACTTCCATACATGGCTACACTCCATACAAATACTTTCAGAAATGACTTCCTGACACTTAAATCTATACTCGATGTTAACAAATTTCTCTTCTTCAGAAACGCTTTCCTTGCCATAGTCAGTCTACATTTTATATCCTCTCTACTTCGACCATCATCAGTTATTTTGCTTCCCAAATAGCAAAACTCCTTTACTACTTTAAGTGTCTCATTTCCTAAATCTAATTCCCTCGGCATCACTCGATTTAATTCGACTACATTCCATTTTCCTCGTTTTGCTTTTGTTGATGTTCATCTTATACCCTCCTTTCAAGACACTGTCCATTCCGTTCAACTGCTCTTCTAAGCCCTTTGCTGTCTCTGACAGAATTACAATGTCATCGGCGAACCTCAAAATTTTTATTTCTTCTCCCTGGACTTTAATACCTACTCCGAATTTTTCTTTTGTTTCCTTTACTGCTTGCTCAATATACAGATTGGATAGCGTCAGGGAGAGGTTACAACCCTGTCTCACTCCCTTCCCAACCCCTGCTTCCCTTTCATGCCCCTCGACTCTTATAACTGCCATCTGGTTTCTGTACAAATTGTAAATAGCCTTTCGCTCCCTGTATTTTACCGCTGCCACCTTTAGAATTTGAAAGAGAGTATTCCAGCTATCATTGTCAAAAGCTTTCTCTAAGTCTACAAATGCTAGAAACGTAGGTTTGCCTTTCCTTAATCTTTCTTCTAAGGTAAGTCGTAGGGTCAGTATTGCCTCACGTGTTCCAACATTTTTACGGAATCCAAACTGATCTTCCCCGAGCTACCAGTTTTCCATTCGTCTGTAAAGAATTCGCGTTAGTATTTTGCAGCTGTGATTTATTAAACTGATTGTTCGGTAATTTTTACATCTGTCAACACCTGCTTTCTTTGGGATTGGAATTATTATCTTCTTCCTGAAGTCTGAGGGTATTTCGCCTGTCTCATACATCTTGCTCATCAGATGGTAGAGTTTTGTCAGGACTGACTATCCCAAGGCGGTCAGTAGCTCTAATGGAATGTTGTCTACTCCAGGGGCCTTGTTTCCACTCAGGTCTTTCAGTGCTCTGTCAAACTCTTCAAGCAGTATCGTATCTCCCATTTCATCTTCATCTACATCCATTTCCATAAAATTGTCCTCGAGAACATCGCCCTGCATAGTCCCTCTATATGCTCCCTCCACCTTTCTTCTTTCCCTTCTTTGCTTAGAACTGGGTTTCCGTCTGAGCTCTTGATATTCATACAAGTGGCTCTCTTTTCTTCAAAGGTCTCTTTAATTTTCCTGTAGGCACTATCTATCTTACCCCTAGTGAGATAAGCCTCTATATCCTTACATTTGTCCTCTAGCCATCCCTGCTTAGCCATTTTGCACTTCCTGTCGATCTCATTTTTGAGACGTTTGTATTCCTTTTTTGCCTGCTTCATTTACTGCATTTTTATATTTTCTCCTTCATCAATTAAATTCAATATTTCTTCTGCTACCCAAGGATTTCTACTAGCCCTCGTCTTTTTACCTACTTGATCCTCTGCTGCCTTCACTACTTCATCCCTCCGTGCTACCCATTCTTCTTCCACTGTATTTCTTTCCCCAATTCCTGTATCTTGTTCCTTTATGCTCTCCCTGAAACTCTGTACAGCCTCTGGTTTAGTCAGTTTATCAAGGTCCCATCTCCTTAAATTCCCACCTATTTGCAATTTCTTCAGTTTTAATCTACGGTTTATAACCAATAGATTGTGGTCAGAGTCCACACCTGCCCCTGGAAATGTCTTACAATTTAAAAACTGGTTCCTGAATCTCTGTCTTACCATTATTTAATCTATCTGATACCTTTTAGCATCTACAGGATTCTTCCATGTATACAGCCTTCTTTTATGATTCTTGAACCAAGTGTTAGCTATGATTAAGTTATGCCCTGTGCAAAATTCTACTAGACGGCTTCCTCTTTCATTTCTTACCCCCCCAATCCATATTCACCTACTATGTTTCCTTCTCTCCCTTTTCCTACTCTCTCCCTTCACTACCTGAGTAATTTCTTTTATCTCGTCATACATTTCATCGATTTCTTCATCATCTGCAGAGCTAGTTGGCACATAAACTTGTACTACTATAGTAGGCATAGGCTTCGTGTCTATCTTGGCCTCAATAATACATTCACTATGCTGTTTGTAGTAGCTTACCCGCACTCCTATTTTTTATTTATTATTAAACCTACTCCTGCATTACCCCTCTTTGATTTTGTATTTATAACCTTGTATTCACCTGATCAGAAGTCTCGTTCCTCCTGCCACCGAACTTCACTAATTCCGACTATATCTAACTTTAACCTATCCATTTCCCTTTTTAAATTTTCTAACCCACGTGCCCGATTAAGGGATCTGACATTCCACGCTCCGATCCGTAGAACACCAGTTTTCTTTCTCCTGATAACGACGTCCTCTTGAATAGTCCCCGCCCGGAGATCCGAATGGGGGACTATTTTACCTCCGGAATATTTTACTCAAGAGGACGCCATCATCATTTAACCATACAGTAAAGCTGCATGCCCTCGGGAAAAATTACGGCTGTAGTTTCCCCTTGGTTTCAGCCGAGATTATTGTGTAACAAAACAAAAAATAAAGCGTGATGGATTACACCACCATGATTATTTTCGACTGATGACATTTCTCTTTGCTCTCGTACATACGAAGTAACAATAAATGTAATACCAGTGAGGAAATTAAATGATTCAACGGATAGCTTCACACAAGGCAGCAAGAACTGATACGAGATAGGAAGCATACATTGATCTGACAAGTGCTGCTCACGTTAGAAACCTGACAACCGCCATGGGAAGAAAGAGCTCTACCTCTATGGCCACCATAGCCAGACTGCCGTGTAGAGAAGCAAAAAGATGGGCAGCAGCAAAAAAAAAATAATAATAATAATAAAATAAAGCACTCAAGTGCTGTATCACATTTAGTCTCTGTTTGTCTCAGTTTTTAAACAGATATTTTGTTAATTCCTTTGCGTTAAACTATGAAAGTTATGTTCCATTAAGTAATCTACATGTACCAATTGAATTGTAAGTTGCACTAACATTGGTTGGCAGTTGGTAGATTATATCTTAAATTAAATAAATAAAATATATTACAAGAAGACAAAAATGAGGTACAACGTTCGTGGTTAAACGGACTAATACAGAGTGACTCGTCAATTTCGTCGAAACAAGGTACGAACGCAAACTCGTTGCGCTTGTTATATGTACCGACAACAATGACGAGATACTTTGTATCAACCTATTTCACGTCCTTTGAAGATTACAAGGAAATCAATAAGATATCTATAGCCAAGACAAACATACATTTAATTTATATAAAAATAAATAAAGAAAGTCGTATGTGAATCCGAATTATTTCAACATATCCATACTTGGGCCTGGATACTGTCATTAATATAAATCGTTCTGAGTTGGAAGATGTTTAATTTAACCAACAGTTTGCTCTAAGCACACATAAATCAACAACTCGCACTCCGCTGACTAACCTGACTGATTCTATGTTATCTGTATGCGACAGACAGATTTTCTGTTTTTTCACATTCATCATTAGCACACATGACTGAAATTTCTTTCTAAATTTGTCTTATCTTCTGCATAGACTAACACTAGCTGGAGGAAGCAGTTGAATATTTTTGATCTGTACTGAGACCCACTCTGTTATTTTTCTTGCTTGTTGTATCGCGCCGCGCGGTCTAGGGCGCCTTGTCACGGTCCGTGCGGCTTCCCCCGGCGGAGGTTCGAGTCCTCCCTCAGCACGGGTATGTGTGTGCTGTCCTTAGCTTAAGTTAGTTTAAGTTAGATTAAGTAGTGCGTAAGCTTAGGGACAGATGACCGCAACAGTGTCGTCCCATAAGTCCTTACCACACATTTTTTTCTTGTATCGCTGTGGGAACGAAACATTTTGCAACACAGTAGTGAAAATGTCGTTCAAGAACAAGTTTCACAGACATGATGAGATTTAATTGATGAACTTCCACAGCTTTACATCTTCAGAATTATTGTAACTTTTTATAAATTCAACAGTTGTACACGTCCCATACAAAAAAAGGTTCACTCATGTGATTGTTGCTCTGATCATCAGATTCTGTAGAAATTTAAATGTTTGATTGTTTCCCTTACTTCGAAGAATCGGGATCGTTAGCTTCTTGGATACCTTAGTCTCCAGATATAGTTGATCCATTCAGAGTGTCTGATATGGTACAATACTAGTAGAGATGCAGACTGTGAAATTTTATTTCTCCAACGTAATAAGTAGCTTAACGCATATTTATGGTTGCTCTTAATTAATTGTCATACTCTTACAGAATTTTCCTTTATCATTGATCCGCGAGGTCGAAGAACAATGAACCAGCGACTTATTCGTGAGTACTGGTCCAGTCTGGTATGGGCTTAGTAAGCCAAATGAAGGAACATGTAGAAAGAATCCGTAACATATTGTTAGGATCACAACAGGTCAGTGTAGCACATACAAAATTGTTATAGAGACACTTTGCTAAAATAAATGGCGCTTTAGAATAGAGGCAACGTTTTACATGATACAACCTTTGGGTAAGTTTACAGGAACAACATTATACCCAGGTAGTGAAACAGTTCTGCTGCTTCAACCATATGTTTCGCATACTGACTCTTGTTGCTCATTAAACCCCTGTCCTCTTCGTATCCTAGTGGGTGGTTTTCGGGCGTCCTGCGAGAGGTCGCAGGATGAGCTGATTTAAACGCACGCTCTTTCCCTCGTGCTCGGGATACTTGCCTGCTGTTCTGTATAGTAACTTTGATTGCTCAGCGAGGACTGGAGTCTCGTTCGTCTTATGCCTACAATATTTCAAGAATTGATACTTCCCTCTGCCTTTGTGGTTGTGAGTCTGCGTCCCCAGAGTCCGTAATTCTGCTCCCTAGGCTTGTGGATGCTGACGTGCCAGTGTTTACTGTACAGCCGAGGATTGGGGTAGAAAGAAAAACGGTGAGCACCTTTTGTTACGCGTGTATAAAATACCGGTTGTAGCCCTTTTTATTTGAGCGAGGCTTTTCTGCAGAGATTAAATCTCAATTCTCGCACGTAACGATGCCTAGCTTTGAGTAACTACCCTAATTTTGGTCTTAGTATACAATGCGAATCAACATTCCGAGTTAACAGTAAATGCTAAAGTTATTGTAAGCATACTTCTAAAAGACAAACAGGATTTAGATTTTAATGCTAGTTGTTTTCATGTAAGTATCATTTCTGTGTTTATGTACCGAAGAAAAATTAATCTTTTAAACTGAGTGCTTCCTTTTAAAGACATATGCGTAATTATGAGAAGTTAATCCTACGAGTATACGATGTTTATTCTCTTTTAAATATTTATGTGTTGAATTGCCACTTTTTTTAAACATTACAGAGTCACAATTAAAACCTGCGACGGCCTCATATTTAGTGCTGTTGTTATCATGTTGTAGTTATGTGGTTAAATTTTACGCCGCGTGTGTTTCAGATTACCTAATGAGCTGAATGAAGGGACCGAGCTTCGTCTGATGCAAGCTCAAGCTGGTCACTTTACGTCGACGCTTAATTGTCAGTGGCTTCACTGTTCAAATCTTGTTTAAATTAATTCTCTTACTGTCACTACATCCAAATTTTTTGGATACTAAACTTTAAAAATTTCATTAATAACTTGAACTACTGTTTTCAATGTTCCATCCATTAAATACCATATTATGGCTCTCATTTTTCATAGTGTTAATGTTAAAATATCACTGAGGCGAATAAACAATGTTCAAAGTTGTTCTTCTTTTTATTTTGGTTCAGCATCTCGCCACTCCCAGCTCCACACTCCCTACCATTTCAGATATGTTAGGGTTCACAGGAAACCGCCGGCCGGGGTGGCAGAGCGGTTCTAGGCGCTACAGTCTGGCACCGCACGACCGCTACGGTCGAAGGTTCGAATCCTGCCTCGGGCATGGATGTGTGTGATGTCCTTAGGTTAGTTAGGTTTAAGTAGTTCTAAGTTCTAGGGGACTGATGACCTAAGAAGTTAAGTCCCATAGTGCTTAGAGCCATAGGAAACCAAAAAGTATTTGTGGCGTTATAATTGTTAGTTCAGTCTTAGAGGGAGATTTGTGCTTCTGCACATTGTGAGATCGCTGTTGCTGCATCTCGATCTATAAGAAAAGAAATACAACCCTCGTGAGGTGGAAGAACGCACGTTAAACATCGCTGTACTCAATATTGAGTTTCTCGATCGCTCGTTTTTGAGCGCGCACCAGTGTGACAGCCGTGAATGTGGAGTCTTCAGATGAGATCTATCGCGGACGCATGTTCAGAGGAGTTATTCGAAAGCAAGACAAGTCAGCTCGCCAGACAAATACTTTTGTCACCCCAGTGCGCAGGCAGAGATGAATCGTTAAGCCCTTAAAGATGATGCAGCGATCGAGCCGCGTACTCAACCCCTCGCGCACTGCCTCTTACTGAGCATAAGGCAGTAGCGATCAGTGAGACATTCATGTTTCAAGCGAAGGTTGTACGTAAACATGGATCAATGTAATGACGTAACAGAGTGGCCGTGCCCGTAAACCATACGGTGTGTGAAGCTGCTGGGTCTGTTGGTGCTTCGCGCCGGACTGTTCAGCGCGTCTGCAAGCAGTGGTGTAACACGCGGCCACAGAACGTGATGTGAGAACTGTGGTCGTAAAAACATCCTGTGACTCAAAACCGCTTCCAAACCCTACAGGAACTGCGGCAGACAGTGAATGAAGGGCCATCCGCAACTGTTAGCGAGAGAAACTTGCGGAAGCAACTGCATACATTGAACGTTTGGAATAGCTCAACTCGCAAGAGGGCATTGCTATCACACGCACATAAAGCAGGGAACGGCAAAGTTCGTCGGGCTGGAAGTACATGTGAGTAATTTTCTGAACACTCCAACACTCCATTATATTTCGATTGGACTGCAAAAGCACCTGACTTGAACCCCGTAGAAAATCCGTGGGATTTGTTGGAACAACGGATAAAACGCCGTCATCAGCTTCTCTGCAATTTAGTGGAAATGCACGATTAAATCTGCAGCGCTTGACTTACCTGCGATGTAGGTGCACAATCTTATGGACTCATTTCCTAACCGAATTGTGATGGTTAACAAGTTCGAGGGCTTTATAACCAGGGGAGGAGGTGGGAGGGGTGGAAATCACACGTTTGAAACGATGCTTGTAATGATTTCTCTTGGAGTGACTAATTTTTTGAACTGTGACATGATGTATTGAATTTTAAGGATCGCATGTCGGAAGAATATTGAAGAGTAATTCGCAAATTGGGAATTTCAGCCAGAACTGAAGATTCATGAAAGATGAAGTTTTATTCGAATCTCGTGGCACGATTTCGTTACTGTAATTCAATAATAACTTTCGATAAAGGATACACTAAACTAATAGTGGCATCTTAATCCGTTGCGTTTAGTTAACTTTACCCAACCAGTCATCAAATAATATTGATGGTGAAGGAATCTGTCATCAACAAGCAGAGGGTTTGTTGTTATCAATTAAATTACCAGCAATTAGGAACCTTTGTAGATGCTGTATGGAAGGGAGCACAGGTTGCTCGTTCCCACGCTATGCAATATATCATCTGGCGTGCTACGCCCCCTTAAACATGTAGCAATAAATTAAATCATACGCCTGGCTAAGTTTCCACTGTCATCCGTTTCCATTAACCGATGTTTGTGAAACTCTATGTAATAAAATTTTTGTACATATGAGTTTACCATGTAAATCGCTTTTCCGTATCTTTTGTAATATTGGAGATACAGAAATTTATTTAAAACACTACATTTTCGTTAGTTTAAAGCAAATAACAATCTAGACTGGATGTGGAATGAAACGGAAATGTACATGACGAATAATCCTTGAATTTGTGAGTAATTAAGAATACCTCAGTGTGTGAAGTAATGGTATGCGGCAGTGGAGTGAGTCACGTGCTCAGAATGAAAGAAACAATGCGAAAACAACCAGTAATTATGTCGTAAACGAATCTTTACGTCGGTCCATGAGACGCGTAAATATGTGGTTATCTGTTTTGTAGTCAAACTTCGTCACCGACGTGTAAGTTGACAACAAGTAACGGCTCGCCGCTGATGTCAGTGTAAACAGGGCCGCTACTACCAACCAAATATCAAGCACGTACACCTATAAGCACAACTAGGTAGTAGTTGTAGCAAACATGATTACCAAAGTACAAAGGGCAACTAAAACAAATAGAAAGATATATATGTTCAGCAAATTAGACAAAGAAACAGTAGTGTCATATCTCAGCGAGGAATTTGAAACATTCAGTGCTCAACGGGAACTCGTAGAGGAACTACGACTCAAGTTTAAAAGAATAGTTGACCAGGCACTGGATAGTTATGTACACAATAGTACAGTCCACTTTGAGAGGGAGCCTCCATGGTATAAACTCACTATAAAGAAAGTCCTAAAAATTCCGTTATCAAATCTTCATTCACGAAGGAAATCCCAGGAGTTATGCCATAATTTAATTAATCGTACCACTGAAAAGGTGAGTGGAACAATATTCGCGCCTTTAAGAAACAGCCGAAGTTGTTAAAGTTTAACATAGCTCGAGGATCTGACGGAAGCGCTATAAGATTCTATATTGAATTTGCGGCTGCATTAGAACGTCTTTTAACCGTAATATACCGAAGATACCTCAAACGCAAAACTGTGCACAATGGTTGGAAGGAAGCAGAGGTCACACCCATCTACCGAAAGGGCAGCAGGAGTTAGCGGCAAAACTACCGTCCGACACCCTTGACACCTATCTACTATAGAATTTTAGAGCTCAACTGAAATTATGTAGCTCGAACGTAATGACTAGCATGGATTCCGAAAACATCGGTCGTGTGAAACCCAACACGCCCTCTTCCACGTGACAGCCTGAAAGCTATTTATCAAGGCAGGAAAATATCCGCAGTTTTTCTTAAGTTCCCAATCGCAGTTGACTCAATACCACACATACGGTTACTTATCGAAAGCACTTCTTCACCTTACTTCTCAGCCATGAGACAGCGATGAACTGACGCCAATTTGGAAACTGCTATAATACTGGGTAATGTTAATTACAATGTAGTTTTATGTTAAACAAATGATCAGCAATATAGAAATGTCTGTAATTGTTGTTGCATTGTATCTAGCGTGAAAGTACCCCCAAACCTTTTTATATAAAAAGGGCACTGTCCCTACTTATCGTTTCCATAGGGATCGTGAAGAGAAGCTGCGATTAATTACAGCGAAAGTGGCGGCGCTATAATTATTGACTGGTAATGTAAATGTCGCTTGTGAGATTAAACATGAATTTCAAATGGGAATTCCTAAACAGCGCATTAGAGACTTCCCGCGCTCCATACGTGAATGGAACAGGAAAAAGCCCTAATAACTGGTACAAAGGGACTTAACCTTCCCATGCACTTCACGGTTGCTTTCAGAGTTCGGAAAGCAAGTTCCGATCAGTCGCGAAATACACTACTGGCCATTAAAATTGCTACACCAAGAAGAAATGCAGATGATAAACGGGTATTCATTGGACAAATATATTATACTAGAACTGACATGTGATTACATTTTCACGCAATTTGGGTGCAAAGATCCTGAGAAATCAGTACCCAGAACAACCACCTGTGGCCGTAATAACTGCCTTGATACGCCTGGGCATTGAGTCAAACAGAGCTTGGATGGCTTGTACAGGTACAGCTGCCCATGCAGCTTCAACACGATACCACACTTCATCAAGAGTAGTGACTGGCGTATTGTGACGAACCAGTTGCTCGGCCACCATTGACCAGACTTTTTCAATTGGTGAGAGATCTGGAGAATGTGCTGGCCAGGGCAGCAGGCGAACATTTTTTGTATCCAGAAAGGCCCGTACAGGACCTGCAACATGCGGTCGTGCATTATCCTGCTGAAATGTAGGGTTTCGCAGGGATCGAATGAAGGGTAGAGCCATGGGTCGTAACACATGAAATGTAACGTCCACTGTTCAAAGTGCCGTCAGTGCGAACAAGAGGTGACCGAGACGTGTAAACAATGGCACCACATACAATCACGCCGGGTGACACGCTAGTATGGCCATGACGAATACACGCATCCAATCTGCGTTCACCGCCATGTCGCCAAACACGGATGCGACTATCATGATGCTGTAAACAGAACCTGGATTCATCCGAAGAAATGACGTTTTGCCATTCGTGCACCAGGTTCGTCGTTGAGTACACCATCGCAGGCGCTCCTGTCTGTGATGCAGCGTCAAGGGTAACCGCAGCCATGGTCTCCGAGCTGATAGTCCATGCTGCTGCAGACGTCAAACTGTTCGTGCAGATGGTTGTTGTCTTTCAAACGTCCCCAGCTGTTGACTCAGGGATCGAGACCTTGCTGCACGATCCGTTACAGCCATGCGGATAAGATGCCTGTCATCTCGACTGATAGTGATACGATGCCGTTGGGATCGAGCACGGCGTTCCGTATTACCCTCCTGAACCCGCCGATTCCATATTCTG
Organism: Schistocerca cancellata; assembly: GCF_023864275.1. NCBI lineage: Eukaryota > Metazoa > Arthropoda > Insecta > Orthoptera > Acrididae > Schistocerca > Schistocerca cancellata. Next base: position 867,327,195 of record NC_064626.1, on the reverse strand, counting down.
CTAACAGTCATTGAATATCGACCAACGCGAGCAGCAATGTCGCGATACGATAAACCGCAATCGCGATAGGCTACAATCCGACCTTTATCAAAGTCGGAAACGTGATGGTACGCATTTCTCCTCCTTACACGAGGCATCACAACAACGTTCACCAGGCAACGCCGGTCAACTGCTGTTTGTGTATGAAAAATCGGTTGGAAGGTTTCCTAATGTCAGCTCGTTGTAGGTGTCGAAACCGGCGCCAACCTTGTGTGAATGCTCTGAAAAGCTAATCATTTGCATATCACAGCATCTTCTCCCTGTCGGATAAATTTCGAGGCACGTCATCTTCGTGGTGTAGCAATTTTAATGGCTAGTAGCGTAGAAACCACTGCGATAATCCGATGAAGCTTTGCACAGATGTTTCGGGCAGTGTCCCTAGCATGCCTGTCGATAGCGTCACTTCGCTCTTTTCAGTTTTGAGTGCACAGAGAAGACGTAAAGATGACTAGAAAATAGTGTCTCCCACCAAGTATAAGGGCCTGCTGGGAAATGGCGCCAGAAGCTATGCATCCCACATAACACAACTGCCATGCGTTTTCTTATTCGAGACAATTTTCAGCAGAATTATGCAGGGGCCATGAAGATGATCCTGCAGAGTGTTCGATGAGAAGCGTTTGATCACCCACAGCACACCCCGTAATTGGCCCCTCTGAGCTTTATCTCTGCTCACATGAACCACTGGCTATGAAAACAACATTCTCGCATAGACAACAAGGTGCAGAGCAGCGTAGAGAATTGCAGGAAAGAACAGGAGAACAGGCGGCTACCTTCTAAAACTAAGGTATTAGAGACCGTTGTGCAGTATTCCTAGTTTGCGATATTTTGCCGTGAGGCTAAGTTGAAGTAATGCATAGTTCAGTCCTGTGTCCGACGTGGGCCTACAGCAACGACTGCTAGAGGAACTGAAACTGCCTGTAGGTGGAACTGTGGAGCACACTCACGAGGACACCCAGCACGAACTCTGCTGGTTAAGCCGCGGAGTGCGACTTACATGTTAGTGCTCAGTAATACTAAGCTCCGCACTATTGGTTCCGGGAGATGCCTGACTTGAAACGTAGTTCCGCGCTGCTGGAAAGCTCTGCAGCTGGCCGCTAGATGTGCTGGCGACGCGCTTCGCCTGGGCGTTAGGCTGTCCCGTTCACTCTATGTTGTTGGAGGGAAGTCGGTAACCGCAACATGAAGTTCTTATTACACTCCTGGAAATGGAAAAAAGAACACATTGACACCGGTGTGTCAGACCCAACATACCTGCTCCGGACACTGCGAGAGGGCTGTACAAGCAATGATCACACGCACGGCACAGCGGACACACCAGGAACCGCGGTGTTGGCCGTCGAATGGCGCTAGCTGCGCAGCATTTGTGCACCGCCGCCGTCAGTGTCAGCCAGTTTGCCGTGGCATACGGAGCTCCATCGCAGTCTTTAACACTGGTAGCATGCCGCGACAGCGTGGACGTGAACCGTATGTGCAGTTGACGGACTTTGAGCGAGGGCGTATAGTGGGCATGCGGGAGGCCGGGTGGACGTACCGCCGAATTGCTCAACACGTGGGGCGTGAGGTCTCCACAGTACATCGATGTTGTCGCCAGTGGTCGGCGGAAGGTGCACGTACCCGTCGACCTGGGACCGGACCGCAGCGACGCACGGATGCACGCCAAGACCGTAGGATCCTACGCAGTGCCGTAGGGGACCGCACCGCCACTTCCCAGCAAATTAGGGACACTGTTGCTCCTGGGGTATCGGCGAGGACCATTCGCAACCGTCTCCATGAAGCTGGGCTACGGTCCCGCACACCGTTAGGCCGTCTTCCGCTCACGCCCCAACATCGTGCAGCCCGCCTCCAGTGGTGTCGCGACAGGCGTGAATGGAGGGACGAATGGAGACGTGTCGTCTTCAGCGATGAGAGTCGCTTCTGCCTTGGTGCCAATGATGGTCATATGCGTGTTTGGCGCCGTGCAGGTGAGCGCCACAATCAGGACTGCATACGACCGAGGCACACAGGGCCAACACCCGGCATCATCGTGTGGGGAGCGATCTCCTACACTGGCCGTACACCACTTGTGATCGTCGAGGAGACACTGAATAGTGCACGGTACATCCAAACCGTCATCGAACCCATCGTTCTACCATTCCTAGACCGGCAAGGGAACTTGCTGTTCCAACAGGACAATGCACGTCCGCATGTATCCCGTGCCACCCAACGTGCTCTAGAAGGTGTAAGTCAACTACCCTGGCCAGCTAGATCTCCGGATCTGTCCCCCATTGAGCATGTTTGGGACTGGATGAAGCGTCGTCTCACGCGGTCTGCACGTCCAGCACGAACGCTGGTCCAACTGAGGCGCCAGGTGGAAATGGCATGGCAAGCCGTTCCACAGGACTACATCCAGCATCTCTACGATCGTCTCCATGGGAGAATAGCAGCCTGCATTGCTGCGATAGGTGGATATACACTGTACTAGTGCCGACATTGTGCATGCTCTGTTGCCTGTGTCTATGTGCCTGTGGTTCTGTCAGTGTGATCATGTGATGTATCTGACCCCAGGAATGTGTCAATAAAGTTTCCCCTTCCTGGGACAATGAATTCACGGTGTTATTATTTCAATTTCCAGGAGTGTATTTTGGAAATTATATTTTAGTAGCTAATGTAAGTTACATTTAACTTTTATGATTGGTCAGTTTAATAAGAACAAGTACAGCTCACATTGGCTACCACTGGAATCAACAATGAGGAGCACGTTCCTACGTGCTGCAACCGTGAGGTGTACTACGTGGGTTAAAGTATCGAGGAGCCGTAATATAGTCACCTGTGCGTAAGGTTATGTATGCAGTAGCTCCGATGATTTCGTTATCATGTTGTAAAAATGTGTTTTGAAAATAACAAACAGATTGTAGCTAATCATAAGTGGACATGTACAAAGATATCCTATGTGGATGACAGATGTTATACGTTATTGCGATGGAGTGAAACATGCTTTTCTTCCTACATGCAGTTATATTGTGCGCCGCAATACGCCAGAGTCCTTTAGAAACTAAGCAACGACCTGTGCAATATTTTTGGCGTGCTTAACACCATATTAACTATTGACTGAACTAGAGATTGTCTGTAGAGGTATTTAGTAACAGAATGACGTGGATTCCATATAATTATTCACCGTTATTGTAAATGTCGATTGTGAAGTTACGGCTGAATTCAAATAGAAATTCCTGAATAGTGCATCAGAGACTTGTATCTGTAATTAGAGTACGAACTTGGGAGGAGTTTAGTGATTTGGCTGTTACGAGAATATATACTATACATTATTAAAAGCACTTTTTCATATAATCGAGAATCTGATACCATTAACTATAATAAACACTGAGCTGTTTGAAAGTAATAAAAATAAAATGTAAAATAATTCACAGCTTTCCTTGGATCAGTACTATGGTGTGTCGCTCTAGATAAGGTAGCGGAATGTGGGAAGCTCAGTGAAGTGAGTGAAGCCATTTCTTGCAGTGTTACAGTTACTTGACACTAAATCCAAACCGCCATACATTCACTGTTTTCTCAGTCCATATGAGATTGGAGTTTTCGTTGACTGGCAAATATTAAAAGGAAGTACACTCCTCTATATATAATACAGTGATTTTCCGAGTGTATAATTATTTAAGTGACGAAACATTTCGTGGACGTGGACTTCCAACGAAATGCAGTATACTTTACGTGTGATGTTATGTTCTCATAATACATCGATATGAGATTTAAGCTGAAATTCAAACAGGAACTCCTGAACATTGCATCAGAGACTTCACGCGCGCCATACAGGCATTTGTCTGACGGTAAGACTAATTTCAGTGTTAAAATATTATACATTATTGACATGTAAAGGCTTACATATTTTAGGAAGTTCAAACTCGTACTTCACAGGAACATCTGAAGAGTGGAAATTTCAAACGTGCTAAGCGCCACTTTTTCACAAAAGGCGTTTTCAGGACCGTTGCGTTCTCAAGGCCCTGCTGCGTCTCACTAGATTTGTTCCAACTGCCGTATCGCGGAGCCAATGTTTGAAATGTTCGTTACTATGTGGCCCGTAGCTTTTGTACCAAACAGTGCTTCCCTCTGGAGTTCCATGCAGCAAGGTCTTCTCCATTTATTTGATGTATAGTTTGTGTGCCAAGCAAAGTGCATGTAAACGTTTGTCTCTATCAATAAAAAATCTTTGTAATGGAAGTAGATATTGTAGATTACAACAACAGTAAAAAAAAGTTGGAAAAGACAAAACTACGTGTGTCTAGAAAAAGTTATCAAAAGACATTTTTTCCTCAACAGCACAATGAGTCTCACAGTAAGCTTTGCAACATCTTATCCAAGGGATAGAGTTGTGTAAAAAACAGAAGCCAGCGCTGAAAGATTTTTTCTTGAGTTTAATTTTCGTTATTCTCTTTAAAAAAAAAATTAAAAGATACGAAAACAGCTTTATGATGAATACATTTCTTTTGGTTAAAACGTTACTGCTGTATTTCTGTACTTGTATTATCACAAATAAAACGTTGTACTTCAATATTAATGGTGCTTAAAACAAAAACCTTCTTATTGATATTTAGAAGCAGTCAGTTCCCCGCAATGACATCTAGGATGTTCTTAATAAATTATTCATTTCATCATTTGTCTCATTATTTATTGCAGTGATAAGGGGAGTAGCAAATACTGTGGTATCAGAATACCTTCCCAATTTTTTGGATGAAAATAAGTTATATATGAAAAGTTATATATTGTTTTTTGATTTTCCTGACAATTGTGAGAACGTTTGACGCGTCGACCCTTGATCTGTGTAGCACGCCTTCAATTCTTGTGGAACGCGTCTGTACTATATGAGAGGATAACTGCTCTCTCCAGCCTCAGCAAAAGTTCTGATACCCTCAGTGTCTGATTCTGGTATAGGTCGATTACACAAGACATGATCATAAACGTATAATAAGACTAATATAAGGGGCGTTCAAAAAGAAACGAGCCGGAGGCATAATTACAGAAACTAGTACATGTATGTATTGACCCTGGCTGTTGAGACACTTGTCCCACTGTGACACAAGGAGGTGAATGGCTGTCTCATAAAATTCCCGGGGCTGCAATGTTAACTAGTTCCGGACGTACAACAGGACGTCGTCGTCCGAGATGAATCGGTTTCCTCTCAGAGCCTTTTTAAGGGGACCAAGATAGCCACCTTCTGATTCACTTCCTGTAGCACGGGACAACAGTGAATGCCCAGCGTCACTCGCAAACCTTGACCACCCTTCGCCAAGCGATCAAATCAAAACGACCAGGCAGTCTCACCCGTGGGCTCATTCTGCTCCTCGACAATTCAAAGCCTCATACGGTCAACACAGTCGCGGCACTCCTGCAGAAACTCAAATGGGAGGTTCTCGGCCACCCTGCATACAGTCTGGACCTCTCTCCCTCTGATTACGCCATTTTTGGTCTCCTTAAGAAGGCTCTCAGGGGCAAACGATTCACCTCGGACGACGACGTCCAGCTGTACGTGCGGAACTGGTTAACGTCGCAGCCCCGGGAATTTTATGAGACAGCCATTCACCGCCTTGTGTCACAGTGGGACAAGTGTCTCAAAAGCCAGGGTCAACACTTCTAACATACAGGTACTGGTTTCTGTAATTATGCCTCTGGCTCGTTTCGTTTTGATCGCCCCTTGCATTTACTGCTGTATATGCTATATCACGCTGTGTTTAAGTCTCTATTTAGTAAATTCTCTTTTATCGGTGGTTTCGGTCGCTGTAGGGATATCCACATTATATGGTCCTCTAGACTGGGTGGCTTGGCCTTGGCGTGTTCTCCGTCACGTGCAAAATATGTCATTTTCAATATTTCCCTCATGTGTCTCTAAATAGGACGACAAATTATAAACCAAAAGCTAGCACAGGAAAGGACCTTCAAAACTGGTACATGAAACATACATCACTTTTATACTTACTTTGGTGTAAATGTTCATACATATAAGCTAAGTTAGTATGGATATAATGAGACTGTTTCCAATAAAGATGGAGAGTAGATATACGAATGTTAAGTATGGTTGCTATAGCTCAAAGTGGATAGATACTTTGAGATTCGACTATTTGTCCATGTGGAGAACAAACATTAGACGATTAGAAAGTTAATGTATATTATATACGTCAACAAGAATCACTCAAGATGAAATGAGTTTCTCAAACACAAAAATATGCTCATTACGTATATGTCAATACGACTTTACAAAATTGAAGATCTTAAACAGATCTTCTATGTCGAATTAAGGTACGGATGTTTCTCGAAGATGTGAGTCTGGGCACTTCCACATCGCGGATCATCCAATTACCTGCTGGAACCAAAAATAACTTTCCGTGTAGGATGGTGGAATTACACTATCTGAAACTGCTGATGAGTAATTTAGTCATAAAACTAACGAACCAGTTCCGTGTACACAAGCAGCTGAAGCTTGTCACAAAGCTGTGATCTGTCCAAGATACCAAGGCAAAACAAGGTATAAAACTAGTAAGTTAGGAATACTTGAGCAGGTTAAAAGAAAAAGAAAAACAACTCACCTTTGTAGAAACGATTGAGACGTTGTGGGACGGAGGCTCCGCACAAAATGACTGTGTCATTATAACACGGTAAAGGTACAGACGACAATAAGTATAAACAAGAGATCTACTGAACATATAAAGAAAGGAACTGCTTCTTACTGTCTAAATGAAAAGTAAGTAAATGGATAAATAAAAGAATACGTGAAAAGGAATCATATCTTCAGTCTTGAAACAGTTATTGCTCATAAGGAAGTTACTGTTAAATAGCATCCTAGTACCTTTGATATGCTGCTTCGTGATTCTTAAATCCTCTCATTCTCTGCCTCTCTATTCTTAGATATTTAAGAAAACTCTCTAATTTTTTGTTACTTCGACTTATGATGTACTGGACAATGTTTCCCATCGGCCATAGTATGGCATTTGTTTCGTTGGGGTATAATTCTCTCCTCCGGTTTAAAAACTTCAGTTATCTGTATATGTCTTTGGTCTATTCATTAAAGCAAGATTAATTTTTGTGCACAGGCCTATCTGCTCGTATTTGATGCATACAAATCTGTGCTCCAAATAGTCCTTTTCTTCACAGTAAGAATATTTGATAGTTTCGCAAAGTTTAATTGCATTAAGCTCATCATTTTTTGCTGTTGTTTCATTTACTACCCGATACCACGTCGGCTCCACTTGAGAGTTAAATGGTTTTTGGATATGTTTGCCCTTATTGCTGTCCAGTTTCTGGCAGCATATTTTCTCCCATCGTGTTCACGTCAAATTATGGGGCATCTCTTTATTGTAAGGGTCTACGGGTTTCAAGCAGCCGTACAGTACGGGCACGCGCTCGCCAGCCGGCCTATCTCGAATGCTGACAATTTGCGTGCGTCTGGCCGCAGTGCGACGCAGGGAGTAAGTGACTGGCTGCCGTCCGCAGCGCGCGGTATTAACTAGCGCGGCCTCGGGCGCGAATATATCTCTTTTCTTAGCTCACCATGGAGCCTTTCGATACGACCGTAATTAGCCGGTGTTAGACACAGTGATGATGGGTGCGCGTAGCGTGCGTGTTTTACAATCTGCCTTTATTAATAAAACTGTTTAGACTTACTTCTCGTGTTCGCGTATTGCCGTACCTCAAGGACACACAGCTTACAAATCCTGACAAAATATTCGTGTAATCATCACCCGGGGCAACAAAACAAACTATACCCCCTTATAGAAGTGGGATAATTACGGAAAATCTACAGTCCGGAAGAGGCGCAGTACAATGTGAACTTCGAGCAGCAGCAGCGCGAACGTCTTCCGACTACGCGGGGACATCCAACGCTGAAATTCAGGTTGGTCTACTCCAGTTTGGCTAGAATACGAAAGGCAGTGATGGACTTTTATTTTACATTTCAGTGACTCATTGGCGTTAAATTAGACGGAATGTCGCAATCCAGTTAGAGTAACGTTGTCGATCTACAAACTGTTATTAATGAACTGCAAGAAGAGATTCGGCAGTTAAAAGCAGAAAGAAGCGAGCGTAACATTCCGAGAGACTTGTCAAATGATAGTTCATGCACAACTACAATAAAGAATTTTTCATTATAGCCATCAGTACCAATGTTTAGCGGGAAGCCTGAAGATGATGTGAAAGTGTTTTTTCGTAAACTTGAAGGTGCCGCCCTGTTAGGATCATGGACAGATTCCGATAAGCTAGTGGTTGCCAAATTAAGAATTCAGGGAGCAGCACAAGATTTCACTAGCACGGAGCCTACTTGCATTATAATAGAAGATTACAATGAATTTAGAACGATTGTTGTTCGGAGGTTTAAACGTAAAAACGCCAACAGATTTTACAGAGAGCAGCTTCACAGTTTGCGAATGCGACGAGACTAATCTATCGAGCAGTTTGCCGACAGAATTCGAAACATCAATGCTCAAACCTACGAGTTAGCAGAAGATGAAAATGAAAATCGTATTCAGTTGTTTGAAGCCGACCAGAGAGCCTTGGACACATTCATTCATGGGTTGCACGGAGAGGAAGTAAGCAAAGCTGTTAGATTGGCGCGATGTAAAACGTTTCAGGAAGCAGTAGAATAAGCTGTTGATTTCGTTGAAGCACTAAGAGGACCGAATGAGATGCAGAAGCAAGAACGCAGTTTTCAACACAATAGTATAATGCTGCAAATGCAATAAGCTGGGTCACAAGCGTAATGATTGTAAAGAGAATCGAATCTGCTATCATTGCGGTATGCAGGGTCATGTTTCGAGAGATTGTCGCAACAAGAAGAAAGGTATGCGAACAACAGACAATCTGCCAAATCTTTAAACGAGTACGAGGACATACGGGCCACCACTCCGTCCGCCCCTTGTCAGAGACAGTGATTCCTGTTAGTTCCAGCGAAAATCAGACCGAAAATGAATTCGTGATTGGTGCTATATATCGTGGGAGAAACATCATACTACTCATTGACACAGGAGCACAGACCTCATTAATGTGGTGTTTCATACATAAATGGGATAAATTGAAACCGGCGCTCTTAAAAGTGCGAGGGTTAAACGGAGGAAAGCTACGTAACTATGGAGAAGTTGACGTAGAATTAATTCTTGGCCAACGCCAAGATGAAGGTGAAAATTAAGATAAATACACAGCAAGGGTACAAGTAGTTTCAAACAACGAAACGTGTTATGATGGTGTACTTGGATTTCATTTCTTGTCCGCTAACGAGGCAGAGATATTTGTCGCAGAAAGAAAGATCAGACTAGGCCGTAGCAACTATAACCTAGGAAATCGTTCTTCAGATCGTACTCAAAGGAGCAGAAATACTGACGTCATGGGAATGGGCCGCCCAAACGATGCATCACTTCAAACCGTCCGAGTCAATGTTCAAATTGATCAGCCTGAGTACATTCCCAAGGGAGCAGGAAAGACAATCTACGTTGAAGTTAAGTCACCCCGATGCAAGGAAGGAACTTTGTTATGACTTGAGCGATCCAAGAAAAGTGAGTTATTGGATACAATGCATTGTTATGTTGCTAGAAGTGTAGGTGTCGCTACAATGGTGAGACAGAATGTCGCAAAAGTCCCGGTTACAATAACGAATATGAGCAATGAGGATGTTGTTTTGCCACGAGCAACGAAAGTTGCTGAAGTGTCGAGCGTAAGTAAAAGTGACGTAATACAGATTCCAGATGAGGTAACAAATACTGCAGTTATAAACACAAATTTTTGCAACAGTACCGCAAAATTACAACGAGGAGACAAAGTTAATAATGAACTGAAGCGCAAGATTTGGAACAAGATAGAACATTTGACAGCTGATGAACAGAAGAGTTTAGCGCCTGTTTTGCTGGAGTATGCAGATTTATTCCGAGAACGTGCAAATTTACCTGTCACTCATTTAGTTCAGCATCGTATTCATACAGGGAATGCAGCCCCAATCACACAGAAACCTTACCAAATACCATTTAGTCAAAGAGAGTTGGCAGAAGACATGGTTGAACAACAATTAGAAGCCGGAATTATAAAACCAAGAGATCCTTCAGACCACCGAGGTGTTCGCTTGTTGTAATTGTAAAGAAGAAATCAATTTCTGGAGAACCACAGTTCTGTTTTTATGTTGATTACCGATCTTTGAATGCTGTGACCGCACCCGACATTTACCCCTTACCAAATTTAGTGGAAACCTTGGATTACTTGGGCAGATGTCGAATTTTTTCAGTATGTGATTTAACAAGTGGTTATCACCAGTTAATAGTGCATCCGCATGATCAAGCAAAAACTTCATTTGTAACAGCAACAGGATTATACAAGTATCTTCGTATGCCATTTGGACTTTGCAATGCTCCAGCTACGTTTAAACGCCTGATGGATTCAGTTTTACGAGGGCTCACCCCAACACAAGCACTTGTTTGCTTTGATGATGTAATAATTTTTGGTGAAAACATGAAGCAGCATACTGAGAGGCTACAAGCTGTTTTTGAGCGTATAAGAAGCGCAAACCTGTCTTTATCAATAGAGATATGTCATTTTGCACAAAGCAAAGTTAACTATCTTGGTCATGTTATAACCAGTGAAGGTGTTCGACCTGATTCAAAATTAATTGAAGATGTAAAGAATTTTCCTGAACTACAGAATTTGAAAGAACTACAATCAGTCTTGGGATTGTCAAACTTCTACAGACGATTTAAGCCGGTTATGCGATTACAGCACGTCCAATGACACAGCTGCTGAAGAAAGGAGTCACATTTAATTGGTCAACAGAATGCCAAAGGGCAATGGAAGAACTTAAAACTGCTCTAACCACAGCCCCAGTGTTAGCTTATCTGGATTTCAGTAAACCTTTTATTCTTTCAACAGATGCATCCAATTTTGCCATAGGTGCAATCTTGTCTCAAGAAGTTGATGGTCATGAGCATCCAATCTCATTTGCTTCAAGACAATAAAACAAAGCAGAATGTAACTATACCACTACTGAGAAGGAGCTTTGTGCTTTGGTTTTTGGTATAAAACATAACAGGTGTTTCTTAACAGGAAGAGAATTAGAGTTATTACAGATCATGCCGCACCTAAAAGGTTATTGAGCTTAAAGGACCCTAGTTCCACATTTACAAGATAGTATTAAGACCGAGTGAGTACAAATTTAAGGTTATTCACCGACCTGGTAAACAACATGTGAATGCTGATGCAATGAGTCGAAAAGTCAATGTTTGTGTTACAATGAGTCGAGAAGAAGAGTTAAAGGCAGCTCAGGAAGAAGATCCACAATGCAAATTATGGAAAAAATGATCAACATTTTGTCGAAATAGATGGATTATCGTACAAAATCACTAGTAAAGGAAACCGCCTAGTTACTCCAGAAAGCATGAAAGAGCAAATCATGAGAGAGCAACACGATTCTTTACTATCAGGACATTGCGGTAAAAAAGCAACAAACATTAAAATAGCTCAAATGTTTTCGTGGCCGAGCCGCAAAGCTGACGTTTCCGAGTTTGTTTCACAATGTGATTCCTGTAACAGAGGGAATAATGTAGGAAAAAGTAGAGCACCACTGCAAGAATTGCCAGAAACAAGTGAACCATTTGAACGAGTAGGACTAGATGTCGTAGGACCGTTGCCTAAGACTAAAGATGGAAACAAATATGTACTGACAATGTTAGATCATTTCTCTAGATACCTCTTCATTATACCAGTACCTGATCAGAGTGCTGAGAGTATAGCTAAAGTTTTTGTAAAAGAATGGACTCTTAAGTTTGGATCACCATTCAGTATAATTAGTAATCAAGGAACGAATTTTATGAGTGAATTACTTAAACAAACTTGTAAACTCATGCAAATAACTCAATTAAGGACTACACCAGCACACCCTAAAGGAAGTGGAAGAGTCGAGCGAGTACACAGAACAACTATTAAAATGGTTAGCCATTATGTGAGCAGCAAACACGACAATTGGGATGTCTGTTTATCGTACTTGGTAAGCTGTTACAATGCCAAAATGCACAGCTCAACTGGCCTAAGTCCATATGAGATCGTCTGCAGAAGAAGGATGCATTCACCCTCGGACTTTGCTCGATCGACTGCTGGAATCAGCAATGAACATGTAAGGGATCTACACGCAAGCTAAAGGAAGCATGGAGGGGAGTGAAACAGTGGAATCATCAATCTTTTCTTCAGCAAGCAAGACAACACGACCGCCAAACAGCAGTGCCACAGTATCGAGTTGGATATCTTGTGTATATGAGCAACGTGTGTTAAAGAAGAGTCAAGTCAAAAAGTTTAAGAAGTTTTGGAAATGATCATATCCAACCTTGGAGGTGTTGTTGCCAGTCACTCTTAAGCTCCAACTGCCCTTTCGTTCGATTGTCGTTAATGTCAATCGTGTAAAGTCATTTCTGGGTAGATTTCCTGTAGTATCGCAAGACAATGAGGAGCGACCGAGAGGCAGACCTGCTGTTCTCAAACCCAGGAAACGAGAATCGCGAGGTCGCAGTCCAGACTTCGAGGCCGACGCATCGCCACATTCCGAGCGATCCTGTTCCAGACACCCTTACAATCTGCGTAAACGTGTTTAGTGTGTGAGAGTGCAATGCGTGTGTTTATTTGAGCCATGTGCTTATGTGAATATGTTGTGAAAATTTAGTGTTGAGGGTATTGCACGAGTGCACAGTGAAACTAAACCTTTCATTCCACAGGTTACCACAAGAAACGCATTTATTTTATGTTCATTGTTAACTCTGGTATTTAGAACTAATTAACCATGTTCATTTTTATTCTAATGTTTGCTATGATAGCATATTCCATTAATGCTGTAGGCGCGTGGGATTAGCCGAGCGGTCTAAGTCGCTGCAGTCGTGGACTGTGCAGCTCATCCCGGCGGAGGTTGAGTCCTCCCTCGGGCATGGGTGAGTGTGTTTGTCCTTAGGATAATTTATGTTAAGTAGTGTGCAAGCTTAGGGACTGATGACCTTAGCAGTTAAGTCCCATAAGATTTCACACACATTCACACTAATGCTGTAGTAATAGTACCAAAGAGTACAGATCAGACATGGTATTTCAACAAGTAATACAAAATTTGTCCTCAAGTACAATCTAAGTGAAATCCAGCAACAGTTCAGTTCTGTAAAGAAGCAAATTGACCTAATTCGTTCTGTTAAGGGTAATTATACAATTTTGGAAATGGGTACATTTTGGTATAGTAACTGGATCACAGCCAAAATGCAGGTAGAGTCTACATTTGCTAATTATGAGCAAGAGATTTACTGTTTTTTAAAGCCTTTGCCACACAAAACTTTAATTAGGCATAAACGTGCCTGGTTTGATTTTGGAGGGAGTATCCTTCTTACTGTATTAGGTACTTTAACTAGTCGAGATGTACTGAAAGTTAAAGGAAAAATATTAGCTCTTGAACAACAGTCCAGTACTGATTCAACTAACCTCTCTAAAGAAATTATCGTATTAAAGAATATGCAAAGAACCATTACTAACCAAACAGTTTTCATTGAACTGATTGTAAAGCAATTTATCTCACATTTCCACGTAATTCGTAATGAAACTGTTAGATTTAAACACTCTTTTGTTAAGGATTACTGATAGTTTACCAAATGCTAGAATTGATGCCCTTAACTTAGCCTTAGAAAGTAGTTCAAATGATTGTTTGAGCAGTGTACCACTACATCCAGAACAATTTTTTCAGATCCTACTACCAATTGAACGAAAGCTAGATGCAACATATACTATGATTTACCCTGTTAACTCTTACAGTTTATATGCTTACTATAAGTTAACCACCACACTCTTATTAATGATTGAAGATAAATTAACGTTATTGTTTCTATTCCCATTGCTAGATCAAAGCATAATTTTGAAATGTATAAGATTTATACTTACCCTGTGAAATAGAGACAGGTGGGTATTTATTTAAGTATGTACTGAATGATTATCTACTGATCAGCAAGGATCGAAGATATTTTGTGTCACTAAATGAAAATGATTTGCATGTGTGTAAACATAGTCATAAGTTAATTTGCTCTGAATTGGCAGTATTCTTAGACAGCAGAGTGTACGGGCACGCGCTCGCCAGCCGGCCTTTCTCAAATGCTGACACTTTGCTTGGTCAGGACATGTGTGTCCAGCCGCAGTGCGACGCAGCGAGTGCGCTACTGGCCGCCGTCTGCAGCGCGCGGTATTAACCAGTGTGGCCTCGGGCACGAATGTGCATCTTTTCCTTAGCTCACCATAGAGCCTTTCGATACGACCGTAACTTGCCGGTGCTAGGATGTTAGACACAGTGATGATAGGTGCGCATAGTGTGCGTCTTTTATAATCCTCCTTTGTTAATAAAACTGTTTAAACTTACTTCTCGTGTTCGTGTATTGCCGTACCTCAAGGAGCCACCGCTTACAAATCCTGACAAAATATTCGTGTAATCATCATTCGGGGCAACAACACAAACTATACCCCCTTATATTATTCATATTCGCAGCTTTTGTGGACGTCTTGTGTCTTATCCGGTCCAGTACGTAATCGTATTCTATGTAATATAGCTTAAACCAGTCCCAGACGTGACTGATGCGACGTATACTCACCGATGGGCGCAGGCTTTGTAGTCCCAACTGTTTGAAAATTCCAGCTGTTCAACTATTCGACAGCGCCAGCCTTTTAACATCCTACAGTCCTAATTCTCTTCCACTCTGTGATAAAGCTAAATTTGAATTTTAGCCTTGGAGGTACACGAGGTATTAGGAAAGCAAGGTCGGATATCTCGCGAAACGGAATTTACTTTCCCAACAGCCCTCGTATTTTCACTGTACTTACTAGTCCTCTACAACATTATTGCGTCTGGGAGTGAGGCTTATCGTGAGTTTTTATCATGATATTTCATGAGGAGACGCCGAAATACTTGTTAGCTATTTGCAAGATGTAGCAACGGCTTATTAGAATTAACTAGGCATAAAGATTGGAGAGAAAGGAGTATCACACAAATAAGAAAAAATGGGGAAGGTCTAGGCAAAATCAATATTACTTGTAGATCACTGAAGTAAACATACTATCTCAACTATTTAATTTTCTAAAGCACAGCGACAAAGATTTCCTTTGACGCTAACGCTGTTCAAGATATAGATATGTGAAAATCGCTTTTTGTATTGGGAACATCAGCAGGACATATAACATTTTAGATTTTCTTCCCATTAATGAAACGATATAATAGTCAATTACGAGAGTGAAAAGAGCTGTAATCGAGAGAAACCAATTGAAGTGTATCAGACAACTACTACATGCTTGATTGAGGATAATGTTGGTTTAAAGATACTTAAACGTGGAGGTAGTTATATAAAAGCACTTAAGTGCATAGAAATTATCGAATAGTGGAGAACATTGTGAGTTGTGTGTATTGTAAAGTAAGTACAAGTAATGTAACTGAATATTACGACAAAATAATGAACGATGTGATGTAATATACAATTGAACATCGGAAAGAGAGTGTGTACTGCATATGTAAAGCTTTTAAAAGTACCGATGTAATTGCTGTAAACAATTTGAGTGGCTCTACGGATTTGGGTTATAGTGTCAAATAACTTTAAGAACATGGCGTTTGCCGAAAATGATTTAGGGAAACTAAAATGTGATACATGATGTGGCTTGCCAGGTACCACCTGTATCCAGTAAAATAGCCCACACAATCCGTGAGATGCCCCATGAGCCGCCATTGCCAAACCTGACAGTTGTAACAATACTTGGCACGAATGGGTGCGTTTCCTACCATAAATCGAAATCACAGAACGATTATTGAGAGAGGAGTCGCCTTCAGTAAACAAGGTTGGAACAAAAGTTTTTGTGAAGGCTCTCCAACTCCTCGAAAACATTAAAAAAAATGGCTCTGAGCACTATGGGACTCAACATCTTAGGTCATAAGTCCCCTAGAACTTAGAACTACTTAAACCTAACTAACCTAAGGACATCACACACACCCATGCCCGAGGCAGGATTCGAACCTGCGACCGTAGTAGTCCCGCGGTTCCGGACTGCAGCTCCAGAACCGCTAGACCACCGCGGCCGGCCTCGAAAACATTACTATTCCACTGATCCACCATTGGTAATGAAGGTTGTGATTAATTTCTAGCACATTTTTGTTTCCTAAATTTAGTCCCCTTTTTGGTTCCAGAGGGAATTTACGTGTGACGCGGGTTTTAGAAGCGTCAGTGCTAATGATACAAGTGATAAAATCTGTCACCCATAATACCTTTTGATGGATATGAATTGCTTCGCGGGGAGGCACTTATCTAGGAGACCATCGTTATCGGTAAGTCACAAGGCCGCGACATCCTGCCTGTTAACACTTAAAAGCAGCAGGCTGGAGCGTACCGTATCTCGCAGCGGTGACGGTCTGGGACAAAGGCAAGGCTTCTGCGTTGAGTGCTACTGTTTGAGCCGGCGGGCGGCGTTCAGTTAGCTGTGTGGCGCCAGCAACGCGTTGGTGCTGCTGTGCAATTAGTATCTCGTAGCTGTCAGTAACAGTATGTGTCGCATGTATGCAAGCGAAGCAGAGAACGTACATCTAGTTAAACGAAGTGGGTGGGATATCAGCTGTAGATCACTGTGCAAAGATAAAAATGTGTATCTCTACACACGTCAAGCGTCTACGTTTACATACGCCTGTTATTTGAAACACTTTTGGAATCAGGCGCTTGATGATGTTATTTTCATTTCATTGACTCGTCTTCGCAATCTTTTTCACCCTCCGAGTGGTGGAAGAGTATTTTTACTCCTCATGAGGGTATTTTTGACCCGTCGTTGCAACTACAAAAGTGCATGATTTTTTTATCAGACGCCTTTCGCTTTATTGAGGTAAAGCATCATCAGTGGTCTATAATTAAGTTTATTTACATTTTGATTTGCCTTTTAGTTCGAAAAATAGTTCGTTAAGAATAGGTTGGTTTGTACTAACGGTGATTTTTCGGCTGCTTTCTCGCTTACATCGGGAAATGCCGTCTGCTAGCACATCATTGTTTTTCTGTGTTAGACAGTGATAATTTTCGTCTACTTTTCAGATGTTCAGCAGCATTATGCATTTCTCACAACACATTTGTATCCACACCACTGTATTCTGTTTGTTTTCGTACTGCAAGTATGTGTTGATGTTTGTGTTTTGTAATGTTGCCAACATAACCTTTCCACTACTTTGTCTTTGACCTACAAATATTCTTTTCTAAATTAGGTTATTGTATGCGTGTAATTCTATTTAAGTATGTTTCTGTGTATTTATATGCTGTGTAAGAGTAGAGAAGGAATAGCGATGGAGATTTATTTATTTATTTTTTTGGGAGGAGAAACCATGATGAGTGGACATAAGTATATAGCAGTGTGATGGAGTGTGGGTTAGTTTCATTTCACCTCTCGCTCCTCACCTTCTCCTCTAACCCATACTCCATCACACTGCTATATACTTATGTCCACTCATCATGGTTTCTCCTCCCAAAAAAATAAATAAATAAATCTCCATCGCTATTCCTTCTCTACTCTTACACAGCATATAAATACACAGAAACATACTTAAATAGAATTAGACACATACAATAACCTAATTTAGAATAGAATATTTGTAGGTCAAAGACAAAGTAGTGGGAAGGTTATGTTGACAACACTACAATACAAAAAAAAAAATGGTTCAAATGGCTCTTAGCATTATGGGACTTAACTTCTAAGGTCATCAGTCCCCTAGAACTTAGAACTACTTAAACCTAACTAACCTAAGGACATCACACACATCCATGCTCGAGGCAGGATTCGAACGTGCGACCGTAGCGCCTTTAACCGCTTGGCCACCACGGCCGGCACACTACAATACACAAACATCAACACATACTTGAAGTACAAAAACAGAATACAGTGGTGTGCATAAAAGTGTGTTGTGAGCAATGCGTAGTGCTGCAGAACATCTAAAAAGTAGAGAAAAATTAACACTGTGTAACACAGAAAAACAACGATGTGCTAGCAGACCGCATTTCCCGATGTAAGCGAGAAAGCAGCCGAAAAATCACCGTAAGTACAAACCAACATATTCTTAACGAACTGTTTTTCGATCTAAAAAGCAAATCAAAATGTAAATAAACTTAACTACAGACCACTGATGATGCTTTAACTTCAATAAAGCGAAACGCGTCTGGTGAAAAAAATCACGCACTTTATAGTTTCAACGACGGATCAAAAATACCCTCATGAATTATAAAACAACTACGGACACTATGGTCACAAAAATGAATATTTTTATGTCTTGAAATACTCTTATTCATTTATGGAAATTAAACAACCCAGTAATTCATACGCATGACTTTACCACTCTACAATGGGTTCAGATTTTACCTAAAAATAACAAGAGCGATAATAAAAAAAAGTTGATTCATATTAATATGATACCCAAAGAGCATAAAAAGTTGAACTCCATACTAATGTAATGAATGCGAAAGTGTTACTTGCAAAGTGATATGGAATGGGACGAGCATGTGAAGACTGTGGTAGGGAAGGCGAATGGTCGACTTCGGTTTATTGGGAGAATTTTGGGAAAGGGTGGTTTATCTGCTAATGATACCGCATGCAGGACACTGCTACGACCTATTCTTGAATACTGCTCGAGTATTTTGGATCCGTACCAGGTCGAATTGAAAGGGGACATCGAAACAATAGAGAGGCGGGCTGCTAGGTTAGTTACTGGTACGTTCGAACAACACGTAATGCTACGGGATGCTTCGGAACTCAAATGGAGTTCCCTGGAGGGAACGCGACGTTCTTGTCCAACAACAATATTGAGAAAATTTAGAGAACTGGCATTTGAAGCTGACTGCTGAATAATTCTAACCCCCCTCCCCCCCCCCCCCCCAACATACACTGCGCGTAAGGACGACGAAGATAAGACACGAGAAATTAGGGCTCATACGGAAGCATACAGATAGTCATTTTTCCCTCGCTCTGTTTGCGAGTGGAACACGAAAGGGAATGACTGGTAGTGGTACAGGGTACGTTCCGCCACTCATCATAAGGTGCCTTGCGGAGTATCTATATAGATGTTGTAGATGTACTTCTTCACGACTGAACAGCTGAATCGATTTTGATGAAATTTGGTGTGGAGACAGCTTGAACGTTGACAAAGGATATAGGCTACTGTAGAAAGTGTTTAGAGTGTTTAGTACAAGATATTTATTGATTTGAAGAATCTAACGCGAATTAGGGAAGGTATTTACTCTTTGAAGAAGTTATTTACTCTTTGACTTTTCGGCTTATCATATTTGTGAAGATGCTTTTATTTGCTGATATTTTCTACATAATACCATTCAACGTAATGAATACAATGCTTAGAACGAGTTAAATCCACGATTCCGTACTATAATATAATAATTGCGAAAGTA
Source organism: Schistocerca cancellata (assembly GCF_023864275.1). Lineage (NCBI taxonomy): Eukaryota > Metazoa > Arthropoda > Insecta > Orthoptera > Acrididae > Schistocerca > Schistocerca cancellata. The sequence goes on along the minus strand of NC_064626.1, from coordinate 867,307,735 downwards.
ACTCTGTCACGTTTTCAAGACGAAACCTCTTTACCGATTTCTATGAAATTTGGTGTGGAGATAGACTGGACGCTGTCGAAGAACATAGGCTACTTTACAAAACAAAACAGAAAAATCGACTCGAAAGAGGGTGAAATAGGGGCTAGAACATCAGTGAACATAAACCACGTCTTCGTAGGTTGAGGCATTGGGGAGTGATTGCGCACATCACGAGCTATGCTTACCCGAACAAGCAGATATGTGAGGGCAGCTGGCGTTATTGCGCGGTAGTGTAGCTTACTTACTCGCCATTACTCATCATTACAAAACTATTGATATGCTAGCGCAGCCGCGGGTAAGTGCGGGTTATTGATAAAAAAAAATTATACCTATACTTATAAAAGCTGTGTTGATACTGCAGGTTGTGATTCGTTATAAAGAATTTGTAGATCACTGCAGTTTATGTTCGACAAACTGCAGAATTCACGTATATTAGATTTCACGCTCAGTCGTCTTTCTCTGTGCGAAGTCAAAATCTTATAAAACAATTGATGCTCACATATATTTATTACAACGACCTTTTATCTCTACGCCAGGTACTGGGTGGTTGATTCGACAACTAGCTTGTTTTTGCCAAGCCCTAAGTATAAGGCGTGAATACGTCTGGTCGCTTTCATTTCCCTGATTACTGATTCTGTTGCCTATGTAATAATGACTCTAGGTTCAGAACCCTCTTCGTCAGGAAATACACGACCAACTAACAAACACGTAAACGTGTTTGTTAGTTGTATCAACTAACGTGTTTGTTAGTTAGTATCAACATTGTAGCGATTACTTTATCGTGTTTCGGTACGCTGCTTACTCTAGTGTCGCCAAGCCTAGATAAGGCGTTCGAAGAACGCGGCGATGGTTGACTTGAGCCCGTGAGTAGTCTCTACAGTGCTCCCCCAACGCGTGGGTCAACGTGATGCCCGGCTAGCTATGCGACAAACTTCCCGAGCATTTCGTCTAACATGTTGACAGAAATCATCAGGGAAATGCACACTGTGAGAGGTATGTACTCTTTAGTTCTATCAGAAATTCCGTCAGAGCGTACGATCAGATAAGTTGCTCATTTTTTTTATACTTTTCCAGAAAACCAAGCCAATTGTTATGTAACAGATCCTCAGTTTTCTTTTTCATTTTTCTGTATATTATTCTTGTCAGCTGCTTGAATGCGTGAGCTGTTAATCTGATTGTGCGATAGTTCTTGCATTTATCTGCACTTGCTGTCTTCGGAACTGCATGGATGAAATTTTTCCGAAATTCTGATGGTATGTCGCCAGTCTCGTAGATTCTACACACCAACTTGAATAGTAGTTTTGTTGTCTCTTCCCCCACTGATTTTAGCAATTCCGATAGAATATCATCTGTTTGAGCTCAGGTCTTCCAGAGTTCTTTCAAATTCTGACTCTTGTACTGGATCCCCTATGTCTTCCGTATCTACTTCAGTTTCTTCTTCTATCACATCAGATATGACCCACGCTAAATGCGCTATTTCCATCCACCTTCTCTCTCCTCCTCGTTTAACAATGGAACTCCCATTGCACTCTGAATGCTACCACCCTTGCTTTTAATTTTACCGAAGTCAGCCCTTCCGACAATCATTCCTTTTTCTTTTTTTCACGTTTTTCCTACAGCCATTTCGCCTTGGTTGCACTGCACTTCCTATTTATTTCATTCAAAAGGGATTTATATTGCTGTACATTTGTCTTCCCTGAACATTTTTGTATTTCTTTCTTTATCGACCAATTCAAATATTTCTTCTGTTGCCCATGGTTTCTTCGCAGTTACCTTTCTTGTACTTACGTTTGTCTGGGCAACGTCTGTGATTGCCCGTTTTAGAGGTGTCCATTCCTCTTCAACTGAACTGCCTATTTTAATATTCACTAACACAGTATCCACATCCTTAGCGAATTTCAAACGCGTCTCATCGTTGCTCAGTATTTCATTATCGCACTTCTTTCCACACTGATTCTTCCGAACGATTTTCTTATACTTCAGTCCACTCTTCATTATTAATAAATTGTGATCTGAATCTATGCCTGCACCTGCGTACGCCTTACAATACAATATCCGATTTCAGAGGCTCTGTGTGACCATGATGTAATCACGCTGGACTCTTCACGTGTCTCAAGTTCTTTCCAAGTATATCTCCAAATGGTTCAAATGGCTCTGAGCACTATGTGACGTAACATCTGAGGTCATCAGTCCCCTAGAACTTAGAACTACTTAAACCTAACTAACCTAAGGACATCATACACATCCGTGCCCGAGGCAGGATTCGAACCTGCGACCGTAGCGGTCGCACAGTTCCAGACTGAAGCTCCTAGAACCACTCGGCCACAGGGGCCGGCTAAGTATATCTCCTCCTCTTGTGATTCCTGAACAGTGTTTTCGCTATTACCATCTAAAAATTCTTGCAGTACTCAATTAATCTCTTTCATTCCTGCTTCCAAGTCCGTATTATCCTGTAAAGTTTTCTGCTGTTCCTTCCCCTACTACCGCGTTCCTATCCCCCTTGATTATTAAAGTTTCATCTCACTTTGTATCCTGAATTAACCGTTTAATATCCTCATATACTTTCTCTGTCTCGTCATTTCCTGCTTGGCGCGTCGGCATGTATACCCGAACTATCGTTTTCGGCGTTAGTTTACTATCGAATCTGATGAGAACAGTCCTATCACTGAAATGTTCTCACTACCTCACTCGCTACTTTCCTATTCATAACGAATGCTACTTCCATTACACCATTTTCTGCTGCTGTCCATATTACTCAGATTATGGTTCGACCAAGAATCTTTATGTTCTATCCACTTCACTGTCTTCCACTACATCTAGTTGCAGCCTGTGCATTTCCGTTTCCAGATTTTTAAGCTTTCCTACTACGTTCAAACTTCTGACATTCCTAGCTCCGACACGTAGGATGTTACCCTGTCGTTCGTTATTCCATTTTTTTCTCATGGTCACCTCCCCTTTAACAGTCCCCTCCCGGAAATCCGAATGGGGATTAATCCGGAATCTCTTTCAGTCACAGGCCGCATACCCTGTGCACACACCTTACATGTTTCTAATGCAGTGGTTTCCATTGTTTTCTGCATTTTCATGCCATTGGTCATTGCTAATTCTTCTTCTTGTTCCTAACATTTTATTCTGACACCTAACTCAGGATTTCCTCATCAGAGTATTTCGAAGTAGCGGTCTGATACGAAAGCCACGTTCCGAGTTTTTACAAAAGCCTTGAAAGAAGATAAAAGTGGGTACAGATCGTTTTATTGTTTTGCAGAATTTTCGCTTTTAAAATGTATACACTTTTGCTATCGTCTGAACCAATTATGGTTAACATTTTTTTCTCACTGATGTTGATATCTCAGAAATACGATTTTGGAAGTAGTCAACATCTTATTAATATGATGAAAATCTCTATCCGTGTATTTTGTATATGATGTAAGAAAGTAAAAATAAGTAGTGAGGCAATGAATCAAGTGAATACAGACAGTAAGACAGTAGTTCGATTCTCTTGGAAGCGCTTCGCAGACGAGCCAGTTTCGTTGGTTTCGGTTGATTTTGGAACGCCGAAATAGTTGACAGCTTAGTTTCCGGCCTGTACAAATGTATCCCAGTTTCGTCTTTGGCACTATATTGTTCACCGATTTTACGATTCGGTAAAAAGATTTTGGCATTCATTGTATAACAGACACGAGCGTGTATTTTTGGAGCTTCGGTCAGATTATACCGAATGGATCCGCTACGCATCTTCTCCACTCCTAAACTTCAATGCTAATTCCACTGCCTAACAAAAAGGCGAACCACCCTGGAGATACTGTCAGACGTCAGAGTAGGCATCATCGGAGGGTAAAAGATGATTAGAGTTGCAGTTCTCTGTGACAGGTACACTGGCCACTAGAGTGCGATAGTGTTGTTTGTCTGCTGTAGTTACCAGGGCTGGTAGGATACAGAACAGGCACCACCAGCGTCACGTCTTGAGTGATCAGTGTGACAGACACGGAGGTGCCGGGTACAGAGCCAGCGTTAACTGCACCTGACAGACTTCGAAAGGGGCATCGTTGTCGAACACGACTCAGCCGGCCGGTTGAATTGTGCAATGTCCAGATTTGCTCAGCATTCAGATGAGACAGTTGCTCGATACTGGACTGCATGGGAATGTGAGGGCACCCAAAGTCGTCGTCAACTTTCCGATCGACGGCATTTGATCTCTACAGAGGGTGTGGCCGTATTGTGCACCAAGCGCATCCTCACCCCTTCACATCACAGACATCAGCGACAGCCAGCCAAGAGCTTTTAGTGGACGTCCTGAAACATTCCGTGTCATCATCATTAGTCAGAGACTAGCGCCAGCTGAGCCAACTGTCCCACGCGTAAGCTGTCGTTAACACAGCAATGCAAACGGCCGTGTCTGGCGTGCTGTCGTGACTGGGCAGCACGGTTTGCTGATGAAGATGTATCGCATTGTGTTCAGTGATGAATCGTGGTTCTGCACCACCCCGGATCATCTGGGGAGAGATCCACGCTTACAGTGTTTTGCAACACAGCGGTGTTACTCCTGGGGTCGTACTTCGGGGAACAATCGGGTATGACTTTATGTAATTGATGTTAGTGATTGTGGGAACTGACGGCACAACGCTAGGTCACGGACATCCTGCGTCCTCATGTGTCACCTCTTGGTGCCATTGTCCAGTAGAACAATGCTCGCCCACACATGGCTTCTGTTTCTATAAACTGTATCCGTGATGTTAGGTATTCCTGTGGATAGGAAGATCCCTAGAACTGCCACCGGCAGAACATGTGCGGGACCAGCGCGGACGTCAAATCCGTCTCAGCGTGAGTATCCAGGACATCAAGGACCAGTCACAACAGTTTTGGGCCATTTTACAGTAGGAAAGGAATCAACGGCCTTATGACACCCTTCCCAACCGGATCAGTACTTACATCTAAAGCAGAGGAGATGCAACGTCATACTGATAAATGGGCTGATACTTCCAAGTGATTTGTAAATTTTACTCGATTTGTAGGACGTGAGGTCTGAGGTCCGCCAGTTATGCAAAAACACCGGTTTTTCTCAGTACCCAAACATGTTTCTGCACCACTGTGTCATCATCAGTGGGTTTCCGTTTTATTTATTCTTTACACTTGGTGTGCGTGAATTTTCCGGATCATTTGTGTATTATTTACTACAGGAAGCTTGTCATGTTTTCGTGTGGCAAGCCCTTTTATTCTCCGCATTATGGAGAGGTGTCGTGATGCACACGTAAATATAACACGTATTTTCCACAAATAAGGTAGTAAAACACTTTTCACTTCACCAAAACACAAGTGATCCGGAAAATTCATGCTCACCAAGTGTGAAGAATAAATAAAACGGAAACCCACTGATGATGACACAGTGGTGCTGAAACATGTTTGGGTACTGAGAAAAAACGGTGTTTTGCGTAACTGGCGGACCTCACATCCTACAATTTTAACTGCTAACACGGTCAACACAAGCAGCTGCAAATCCAAATGATGAATATTTACTCGCCTTTATAATCAGTGAAATAACATAACACACCCTCTCAACCCGTGAAGTTTCATTTTGTTTCCCATCACGTGTTGGCTGCTCTACTGTTTTTTTTTTTTTTTCAGGCAGTGTCGATAGTAGTGCCGCATTCGATATACCTAAGGACGCCGCTGTCGAGCGGTAAGCCACCTGCCGAATCTCTTCAATCATAATTCGCATAGTGTACATGATTTTTTGTAACAACAGTCGATTAGATCGACCTTCACAAAATTTATCGCTGCCTTAAGACGTTCAAATTTTGGAGACTAGTTGTAAATAGAATTTTCTCAGCGTCATTGATTACTAAAGGTTGAACGAAGCGCTTAGTCAAAATGTGTGTGAAATCTTATGGGACTTAACTGCTAAGGTTATCAGTCCCTAAGCTTACAGACTACTTAACCTAAATTATCCTAAGGACAAACCAGCCGCACAGTCCACGACTGCAGCGCCCTAGACCGCTCGGCTAATCCAGCGCGGCACGAAGCGCTTAGAGGCGTTGATGTTGAGTTAGGTGATAACGAAAACCTTTAGGAAATCACCTCTCAGAAAACTTCGAGTGAAACATCCGTTCTGTCACAACACTGTTTCTTTAAACAATCGGTCATAAATAAATTACTTGTCCAGTTTTTGAGCTATTATTGTTTCCACAATGGAAAATGGCATATTTTAAAAGAACTGTAATATCTGTCAAAACTCATTTGAAAAGTTGTTGTCGTACGTCGCCTGGCCGTTCTCTTCTAACTGTGTAAACGAATTTTCATGCCTGAAGTCCTTCGCTAATATGCTATTGAAAGTTAAGTAATAAACTCAGTAACTGAATGTGTATTTCACTACCTGTGTACGCTAATTCACTCAGTTATGGAGGAATTGGATTCCAGCTGTCAGTTTTTCGCAAGGACAGGAACCGCTTTTTCCCTGCTCCACACAGGCAGATACTGTTTTTGTCCCCGTATTTGTGTAGTTGACTGCCTGTCTGCCTCCGTCACATCTAACAGCGCAATAGAATTAATTAGGTTGAAGTCCATCATAGACTCACGCAGATTCTTTATTCTCTTTTTCAGAGTAAAGACGATGGAAGCCAGAGCGAGTGCTGCAGCACCGGAAGAGGAGGTGATGTGTCAGACCGACAGGGATGAGCCGCAGGAGGACGCGGCTCCACCCACACGCGCAGGTGAGTGCGCGGCGCGGCTCTCCGCAGCACAGAACCACTCTGCAGCAGCCACGTGCAACAGATTCCCTCTTCATAGAGCAGCACGATGAGTGAGAGGCAGTATAACACAGACAATGGCTATCTGACATCCTGCATTAATGCTCACAACCCACTATGTGGATTCTTCCATAACGGTTGAAGGATGGCAGCGTTCCTTTGATACGAGTCAGATCTAGATGTTCAGGATGTACCAGTAGACTAGCAGTATTTTGCTAGAACTTCCCGTTGTGCTACGCACTTCATACAAGTCTTCATCAAAAGCGTCGTTCTGTTATGACAGAATATGATTTAAATCTACGAGGGTCACGCCAAAAAAAGGCAGACTATTTTTTTAAATCCATCTTTTATTCTACATGTTTGAAAGTTTTACAGTCTGTAGATACATCCTTTAGGAACAATATTTTCATTTCTCCACATAATTTCCAGCCCTCTCAACTGCCTTACGCCATCTTGGAACCAGCGCCTGTATACCCGCACGGTAAAATTCTGGACCAACCTGATGGAGCCACTGTTCGGCAGCGTGCACAAGGGAGTCACCATCTTCAAACCTTGTTCCACGAAGAGAGTCTTTCAATTTCCCACACAGATGATGGTCACCTGGAGCCAGGTCAGGACTGTAAGGCGGGTGTTTCAGTGTTGTCCATCCGAGTTTTGTGATCGCTTCCATGGATTTTTGACTGACATGTGGCCGTGCATTTCGTGCAACAGCAAAACATCCAGCTTTTGCCGATGTGGTCGAACACGACTCAGTCTAGCTTGAAGTTTCTTCAGTGTCGTCACATATGCATCAGAATTTATGGTGGTTCCACTTGGCATGATGTCCACAAGCAACAGTCCTTCGGAATCAAAAAACACCGTAGCCATAGCTTTTCCGGCAGAAGGTGTGGTTTTGAATTTTTTTCTTGCTTGAGTTTGCATGATGCTACTCCATTGATTGCCTCTTCGTCTCTGGTGAAAAACGATGGAGCCATGTTTCATCACCTGTCACAATTCTTCCAAGAAATTCATCTCCACCATTCCCGTACTGTTCCAAAAGTTCGCTGCATACCGTTTTTCTTGTTTCTTTGTGAGCCACTGTCAACATCCTGGGAATCCACCTGGCACAAACCTTTTTAACGTCAACACTTTCAGTATTCTGCAGACACTTCCATCCCCTATCCCAACGTAGCGTGACAATTCTTTCACTGTGATACGTCTGTCAGTAGTCGCCAATTCGTTAACTCTCTGCACATTGTCTGGATTGTGTGCTGTACGAGGCCTGCCGCTGCGAGGACAATCCTCATTGCCGTGCCCGCTCTCACCATGTAACCTGCTTGCCCACCAACTAACTGTACTGCGATCGACAGCAGCATCTCCATATACCTTTTTCAACCTCTTGTAGATGTCTGCCAATGTCTCGTTTTCACAGCACAGGAATTATATGACAGCACGTTGCTTCTGACGAACGTCAAGTGTAGCAGCCAACTTGAAGACATGCTGTGACGGCGCCACTCACGGGAACAGGTTGAACTAAGTTTGAAAACAAGCGGGAAGGATGTGTCTACACACTAAAACTTTCACACATGCAGAATGAAAACTGTATTTTTACAAAAATAGTGTGCATTTCTTTTGAAATGACCCTCGTAATTGTCCTCACAATACTGCTCCTGGTAATGGATCATTTGTCAGATGCTTGATGAAGTCTTATAATTCCTGCAGTGCTTAAAAGCAAACAATAATTAACTCCATTTGTATCCGAGAGTAAATGGAAGCTCACTATATACTGTATATTTGTCTTGTGACACACAGCAACTGCACTGATATTTAAGATATTTCTCAATTATTGTTCCGTCTCAGCTGCACCTTTGTTATTAGATTACATGTTTCGATCACTGAGGATCGTCTTCAGATCTAAAACAAAAACTAAATATGTACCATCTAATATTAACAATAAACGGAAAAGTAAAGAGTTAAACATAAACGTGGAATTTACTCAAGTAGCTGCGTCAGCAACGCGTCTTGTCTGCTCAGAAACACATTTGAGTACTGTGTTTTGCAACTGAGGTCAATATTTTAAACAGATATATGTTGGAGGTAGGGGAGGCGGTGGGACGAGGGGGAAGGGGAAGTGGAGCGAGGGTCATTGGGGGAGGGGGGGAGGAATTAGGTTTAATAAGAGGAGTCGTCCTAAAATTATAGAACCCATAATGATGGGCCAGTTGCTCGACCACCATTGACCAGACGTTTTCAATTGGTGAGAGATCTGGAGAATGTGCTGGCCAGGGCAGCAGTCGAATGTTTTCTGTATCCAGAAAGGCATGTACAGGACCTGCAACATGCGGTCGTGCATTATCCTGCTGAAATGTAGGGTTTCGCAAGGATTGAATGAAGGGTAAAGCCACGGGTCGTAACACATGTGAAATATAACGTCCACTGTTCAAAATGCCATCAATGCGAACAAGAGGTGACCGAGACGTGTAACCAATGGCACCCCATACCATCACGCCAGGTGATACGCCAGTATGGCGATGACGAATACACGCTCCCAATGTGCGTTCTCCACGATGTCGCCAAACACGGATGCGACCATCATGATGCTGTAAACAGAACATGGGTTCATCCGAAAAAATGACATTTTGCCATTCGTGCTCCGCGGTTCGTCGTTGAGTACACCATCGCAGACGCTCCTGTCTGTGATGCAGCGTCAAGGGTAACCGCAGCCATGGTCTCCAAGCTGATAGTCCATGCTGCTGCAAACGTCGTCGAACTGTTCGTACAGATGGTTGTTGTCTTGCAAACGTCCCCATCTGTTGAGTCAGGGATCGAGACGAGGCTGCACGATCCGTTAGAGCCATGCGGATAAGATGCTTGTCATCTCGACTGCTAGTGGTACGAGGCCGTTGGGATCCAGCACGGCGTTCTGTATTACCCTCCTGAACCCACCGATTCCATATTCTGCCAGCAGTCATTGGATCTCGACCAACGCGAGCAGCAATGTCACGATACGATAAACCGCAATCACGATAGGCTACAATCCGACCCTTATCAAAGTCGGAAACGTGATGGTACGCATTTCTCCTCCTTACACGAGGCCTCACATCAACGTTTCATCAGGCAACGCAGGTCAACTGCTGTTTGTGTATGAGAAATCGGTTGGAAACTTTCCTCATGTCAGCACGTTGTAGGTGTCGCCACCGGCGCCAACCTCGTGTGAATGCTCTGAAAAGCTAATCATTTGCATATCACAGTATCTTCTTCCTGTCGGTTAAATTTCGCGTCTGTAGCACGTCATCTTCGTAGTGTAGCAATTTTAATGGCCAGTAGTGTAAAAAATGGTCTGATGGGGATTGGGAGTGACCAAAGAAGGGCGGGTTAGGGGCAGGGAGGCTGTGCGTTTAACAAGAGATGGTCTTATACTAAGATTGCAAAATGTAAAAAATCTTCCGTAAAAATACCAGAATATGTGTGTGAAACTGTAAAAGGAGATAAAATAGCATATTATAATAGTGGAAATAAAGGGAGAAAAGTGAATTAGTATCTTGAGACATTAAAAGTACAAAACTTTGAAAGTGTAAAACCGTAAGGTCTTACTCTGAAAATATTAAAAATAAAAAAAAGAAGCGATTAGGGGAAATCACGGCAAACCTAAATACGGATGACCAGATGCGTGTTTGAACCATCATCCTCCCGGATGCGAGTCCAGTGTGCTAATCACTGCGCCACTTCTCTCGGTCGGCCTACAACGATGGATGTATAAGTAGTGAAATATATAAAGGCTATAAAATTACAGACGTGAGGACCCTGAACTGCATGAGGTGTCATTATTAATATTTTTTAAAAGCATTGCGACTATAAAGCAGCAAAAAGTGTAAAATAATAAATTATAGAAGGGAAATTTTATACACTTTTATTTTTTATACTTTCAGAATAAGACTTTATGGCTTTATACTTTCAAAGTTTCACACCCACGCCAATGAAAAATTTCTGGCTGTACCGGGAACCGAATCCGAGTCTTCCGCGTGGCAGCGAGTCACGCCGACCAGTCGTACGTAGGCGGACTATCAGTTTGTAGTGTAGAAATTGATTCATTAGACATATTCCAGACGTAAACACTGACCAGTAATAGTAAATGTAATCGAAATATTTCCTATATTTGTACATTTGGTACACACGCTGAGAGACGAGAGTGTGAAATAGAACTTCACGAGCAGCAACTGAGACAGCGATCGGACGAGTGAAGGAGTGCGTCGTGTTACAGAGAAGTGGTGGCGCACGCGCCCGACGGTGGAGCCGCTGGTGCTGCTGTTCATGTTCTCCTACGTGGTGACGCACTCGGTGGTCAACGGGCTCTTCCTGGAGCGCGTGTGCGGCTCCAGCGACACCAGCGGGTGCACCAACGAGGACCGCGCCTACTCCAGCACGCTCACCAGCTGGAAGACCATCATCGAAGCTATCGTGCCCGCCGCGGTGTCGCTTTTCATCGGCAGCTGGAGCGACAAGTTCGGACGTCGACTCATCTTCATCTGGTCCTTTGCTGGTATGTCAAGAGCAAATGTCTTCTATGAATCAACTACGTTTACCAAACTGAGCTTGCTTTAAAATTTACGGTAGCGGCGCTCTGATAAAAAAAGAGCGGTTTCCTTTAGTTGTAGAAATAGTCACGTTAAGTGCTGTGTGTCTTTGATACTCTATATTAATGCACCGACAGTTTCGACCCATTCTTCATGATAGATGAAAATACAAAAATCTACATCACAGCTAAGTAAATTTAAACAGATTCAGAAAATGCACAGTGTTACTGACAAGGGGAGGCCACGACTTTTGTAACGCGGATTTACTGCAAACTTCGTACACTCGTAGTACTCCATGAGGACAACAAAATGTGTAAGCAGTAGCCCGTACTTCTCAAGCGTTATTGAGAAAATCGCAAGATAATTTCGATCGTCGAATATATATATCTGTTCGTGGTCATTTCAACTACGAAGCGACTGCGGCCGACTGGTGTTGGTACGGTAGCTCAGCGTGTTTGGTCAGATCGTTAATTACCCTTTATAACAAAAAAAAGTGGGCGCACGGATGAACGAAAAATTGCACGGCTGTCATCGGAAGTCCGCCCTGAACAAATTTAACAAACAATATAGAACAAAATTTAAAAAAAAAAATGGTTTGGCGTTCAAGCAGCTGGATCGGGTTCCGTTCGTCAGTTTTGTTTTTAATTTTCAACACAGTCATTTTCTTTACTATTTATATTACAATTGATATAATGGGAAAAATACGTGTAATCGGATGAACTTTTATTAAATTTACAGTGTTATTTGTCAGTCTACTAATTTTTATTATCACAAATAATGTAATATTCATAACTATCGACTAGTAAACGACCAAACGCATAAAGTGATACTGAAAATGTATGCTTGTCCGTGATCTGAGAAATCCCTTATAGCTGGAAGGAGCCCGAAACGACTTGTTACCTTCAAGTTTTGACCGGCACAGACGGCTTTCGAAAGACGTACAATTAATCGTCGCTTTCGACATTGCGAGTACAAGTTGCAGGATGGTATTTTTCGTAAAAAACATAGAAAACATAAAGTTAAACGGCACCACCTGCTTTGAGTAAATGCTATGTTTCCGCATACATTTTCCGTGGAAAAACAAACTTCGTTAACATCTTCATAAACCTCTCTTTCAGACGATAGTTTGGAAGCAAACCATGCATAACGCAGTATATCTTTAAAAATCGGCTCTGATAATTGGTTATGCAGTATCGAGTGTATTTTAATAGCGGCTTCCGAGAAGCAATTTGTCGTTCTCTTTCGATTAAATACGAACAGTTTTGAAGACACGGACAAGCATACATATTCATTATCACTTTATGCGTTTGGTCGTTTACTAGTCGATAGTTATTATTATTACATTATTTGTGGTAATAAAAATTAGTAGCCTGACAAGTAACATTGTAAATTTAATAAAAGTTCATCCGATTACACGTATTTTTCCCATTATATCGATTGTAATATAAATAGTAAAGAAAATGACTGTGTTGAAAATAAAAAAAAACTGACGAACGGAACTCGATCCAGCGATCCAGCGGCTTGAACGCCAAACAATTTAAAACAAAAAATTGTTCTGTATTGTTCGCCGAATTCGTTCATGGCGAACGTCCGATGACACCCGTGCAGTTTGTTCCTCCATCCGCTCGCCCAGGTTTTTATTATAAAGGGTAGATAACGCTCTTTTTTTGTAATTTCATTTTTTTCGTTTCAATTGTTCGTGGCGGACGTCACATGACTCCCGTTGAAGTTGTTACTGATACATTCTCTCAGTTTTTTTATTACAGAGGGCAGCCGAACAGGCTGAATTACCGTGCCGGCACCACACGGCCGCAGCCGCTTCATGGTTGAAATGGCCACGCACAGGTATAGAAAGTGATCAAAAAGTCAGTATAAATTTGAAAACTTAATAAACCATGGAATAATGTAGATAGAGAGGTAAAAATTGACACATATGCTTGGAATGACATGGGGTTTTATTAGAACCAAAAAAACAAAGATCACAAATGTCCGACAGATGGCGCTGGAGACCAAAACTGCTACCGTGACGGGTGAGAGGTATGCCGATATGTTACAGAATCGCATCATCCCCAGCCTGGCTGATAAACATCTGCTGGGACGTACGATGTTTATGCAGGATGGCACTCCACCCCATATTTCTAGACGCGTGAAAGATCTCTTGCGCGCGTCGTTTGGTGATAATCGTGTGCTCAGCCGCCACTTTCGTCATGCTTGGCCTCCCAGGTCCCCAGACCTCAGTCCGTACGATTATTGGCTTTGGGGTTACCTGAAGTCGCAAGTGTATCGTGATCGACCGACATCTCTAGGGATGCTGAAAGACAACATCTGACGCCAATGCCTCACCGTAACTCCGGACATGCTTTACAGTGCTGTTCACAACATTATTCCTCGACTACAGCTATTGGTGACGAATGATGGTGGACATATTGAGCATTTTCTGTAAAGAACATCATCTTTGCTTTGTCATACTTTGTTATGCTAATACACTCCTGGAAATGGAAAAAAGAACACATTGACACCGGTGTGTCAGACCCACCATACTTGCTCCGGACACTGCGAGAGGGCTGTACAAGCAATGATCACACGCACGGCACAGCGGACACACCAGGAACCGCGGTGTTGGCCGTCGAATGGCGCTAGCTGCGCAGCATTTGTGCACCGCCGCCGTCAGTGTCAGCCAGTTTGCCGTGGCATACGGAGCTCCATCGCAGTCTTTAACACTGGTAGCATACCGCGACAGCGTGGACGTGAACCGTATGTGCAGTTGACGGACTTTGAGCGAGGGCGTATAGTGGGCATGCGGGAGGCCGGGTGGACGTACCGCCGAATTGCTCAACACGTGGGGCGTGAGGTCTCCACAGTACATCGATGTTGTCGCCAGTGGTCGGCGGAAGGTGCACGTGCCCGTCGACCTGGGACCGGACCGCAGCGACGCACGGATGCACGCCAAGACCGTAGGATCCTACGCAGTGCCGTAGGGGACCGCACCGCCACTTCCCAGCAAATTAGGGACACTGTTGCTCCTGGGGTATCGGCGAGGACCATTCGCAACCGTCTCCATGAAGCTGGGCTACGGTCCCGCACACCGTTAGGCCGTCTTCCGCTCACGCCCCAACATCGTGCAGCCCGCCTCCAGTGGTGTCGCGACAGGCGTGAATGGAGGGACGAATGGAGACGTGTCGCCTTCAGCGATGAGAGTCGCTTCTGCCTTGGTGCCAATGATGGTCGTATGCCAACACCCGGCATCATGGTGTGGGGAGCGATCTTCTACACTGGCCGTACACCACTGGTGATCGCCGAGGGGACACTGAATAGTGCACGGTACATCCAAACCGTCATCGAACCCATCGTTCTACCATTCCTAGACGGGCAAGGGAACTTGCTGTTCCAACAGGACAATGCACATCCGCATGTATCCCGTGCCACCCAACGTGCTCTAGAAGGTGTAAGTCAACTACCCTGGCCAGCAAGATCTCCGGATCTGTCCCCCATTGAGCATGTTTGGGACTGGATGAAGCGTCGTCTCACGCGGTCTGCACGTGGAGCACGAACGCTGGTCCAACTGAGGCGCCAGGTGGAGATGGCATGGCAAGCCGTTCCACAGGACTACATCCAGCATCTCTACGATCGTCTCCATGGGAGAATAGCAGCCTGCACTGCTGCGAAAGGTGGATATACACTGTACTAGTGCCGACATTGTGCATGCTCTGTTGCCTGTGTCTATGTGCCTGTGGTTCTGTCAGTGTGATCATGTGATGTATCGGACCCCAGGAATGTGTCAATAAAGTTTCCCCTTCCTGGGACAATGAATTCACGGTGTTCTTATTTCAATGTCCAGGAGTGTAATTTCTATTCTGATCAGATGAAGCGCCATCTGTCGGACCTTTTTTGAACTTTTGTATTTTTTTGGTTCTAATAAAACCCCATGTCATTTCAAGTATGTGTGTCAATTTGTACCTCTCTATCTACATTATTCCGTGATTTATTGAGTTTTCAAATTTATACTGACTTTTTGATCACCCGGTATATTCGACGACCGAAATTATCTTGCGATTTTCTCAATAACGCTTGAGAAGTACGGGCTACTGCTTACACATTTTGTTGTCCTCATGGAGTACTACGAGTGTACGAAGTTTGCAGTAAATCCGCGTACCTAACGTCCTGTCCTCCCCTTGTGAGTATTCGAGCGTAAACGACCTCCACAAAATAACTATCGACATCAAGTAGTCCAGCGCAGTGTTACAACTGGCTTGTGCCGGAACACTGTGCTCTTCTGTTGCTGGTTATGTCAACGTCGTCCCTCATTCCAGGCAACGCCATTGCGTACGGCGTGTTCTCCGGGCTGGCTGCGATTCCAAACCTAGCGCCGGAGTGGTTGTTGATGCCTTCAGTAGCGGCCACCTTCAGCGGCGGCATGATAAACCTCATGGCTGTGGCCAACGTATACATCGCCGACGTCAGCCCTGCGGGGCAGAAGGAGCTGAGGTAGGCGCTCGCAGCTTAATACACTCCTTACAGACCAGGGTGCCAACGAAGCACGTGATATTGCAGTTTTAATGGTAGATGTCAGTCGCAGTGTACTGAAGAAGAATATTCAGTTGTAACAGTAATATTGCACAGCAAATACACCGATAAGCCAATACAATACGCCCGCTCCCACCACATGGCTGGATGCTGCCTGGTGATGTTGCGGGTAAGTAGGAGTAGGAGTATCTAAGAGGAGCAGACGCGGACGGGTGAACACTCCAACGAAGACATGGGCTGCATATTGCGAGATCCGTGGAGATAAGCGACTTTTGCGAAGGGCAGATTATTTTTACGCAGAGCCTGTGGACGAAAATCTCGAAAACTGCGAACCTGGTCAAATACTAGGGCATTTCGAAAAGTAAATATACAATTTCTTGCAGTCCTTAAATAGAACATTTATTTAGAAAACGTCAGTTACATCTCATTAACTGTATTATTTGTTATTTTTCGAAATAATCACCCCCATAATCCAAACATTTGTTAAGTTGGTGCACAAGCTTTTGTATCCCACAGTCATAGAAGACTGCCGCCTGTTGTCGAAACCACATTTCAACTTCATCTTTGATCTCTTCATCGTCGTGGAATGATTTTCCACCAAGATGTGACTTCAGGTAACTGAAGACATGGAAGTCGGTGGGCGCAAGGTCCGGGCTGTATGGCGGATGGTCCAATACGTCCCATTTGAATTGTTTGAGTAGTGCTTTGGTTACGAGCGCTGTGTGAGGCCGAGCTTTGTCATGAAGCAAGAGGACTCCACTTGTCAGCATTCCCCTGCGTTTGTTTTGAATGGTCCTTCGAAGACGTTTCAAAGTCTGGCAACATGCAGCAGCATTAATTGTCGTTCCAGGAGGCATGAATTCCAACAGAAGAATGCCTTGTCTGTCCCAAAAAACAGAAGCCATGATTTTCTTCGCTAAAATCGACGTTTTGCATTACTTGGCTTTTGGTGAATTCGAATGGTGCCATTGCATTGATTGTTGCTTGGATTCAGGTGCATGGTGATAAACCCACGTCTTGTCACCTGTCACAATGTGATCAAGGAACTCATCACCTGCTTCAGCACAGCGTGTGAGGAAGTCGACTGCAAAGCCCATCCTTTTCTTTTTGTGTTCTTCCGTTAACAGTTTTGGAACCCAGCGCGCTCACAATTTCCTGTACCCTAACTTGACAGTCACAACATCATAAAGAGTTGTCATTGACACGTTCGGTATGATCTGATGCAATTCTTTCAATGTGAGATGTCTATTCACACGAATTGCTTCCTCCGGGCATCAAAGATCACAGATGGACGACCTGTTCTTTGTTCGTCATGAACATCGGTCCCACCTTCAGAGAAATGACAACACCATTTCGTTACATTTTGTCGATTCATAATGTTCCCATAAACAGAAACAATTTCTTTGTGGATATCCGCTGGTCGCTGACCTTTTGCATGAGGAAAACATATGACGGAGCGCACTTCGCATTTGGCGGGACTCTGAATCGGGGCAGCCATTTTAAACACGACCTACTCCAACCAGAAGCAACGTTCAACTGCCGAACGACCGCGAGGAGAAAGCTAATGGTTCAAGGTTAACACCAGTGTTGCCAATTTGCTCGCCAAAACACTTCTGTTCCTCTGGCGTACGGTGTATCTTTACTTTCCGAAATACCCTCGTATTATACTGCCGTGAGCATCTACGGAAAGAGATAGAAGGGCAGTAAAACTAGCACTCGACACCAAATGGCAGAGCGGACAAGACTCTTCACAGAACATGGGGTTCGAACATTGTCTGCTCTGTAAAGTAGGTTAGATGGTGATCTGTGGCGTCTCTGCTGAAACAGCACAATTGTTTCGGAGTACACCGTCCATCCTACATAGTTGAACATGGTCCTCCGCAGCAAACCACCCCTACGTATTCACATGTTGACCAAACGACATCGTCAGTTACGACTGCAGTGGGCACGGGACCATCGGGATTCGACCATCGATCAATGGAAACTCGTCGGCACTTTGGGCAAATCACAATTTTCCTTCAGTAAGTCGGTGGTTGTCTCCACAAACGCCATCATCGAGATGAACGGCGGCTCAAAATGTGCAGTGCACCACAGACATTCTCCTGCGCTTGTATGGGGCATGTGGTAGTAATCGTACACACATTGACAGCTGCAAAGCTCCAGCATCCCTTCATGTTTGATGTCTTCCCCGACGGTGATGTCATCTCTCAGCGGTACAATTGTCCGTGCCTCCCAGCCAAAACCGTGCTACAGTGGTTTGAGGAGCATAATAGTGAAGTCACGTTGGCGTCTGGGTGATTCGCAGTTCAAGGTCACGTGGTTCCTGGCACGAAACCAAGTCCACAGTACTTATTTGATGACTGTTAATATTTATTTAAAAAGAAGATAAGGAACTTTATTGTCTATAATGCATCACACAGGCACCATTTATCTTTATTTTACAATTGTTATTGCCCACTTTAGCCCATATAAAAAGGTACTCATCAGCATTCAACTTCTTCTTCTTCCTGGTAGACAAAACAAATGGCATACTAGGGACAAGAGTACCATATGGGACTTTTGCTAGTGTTCCTGCTGTCTCAGCTATACTCCACGTCTTCCAGGCCAGAATGTTAGCATCTGGAAATGCTTCAAGGCCACCATAGTCTGCATGATTGCCCCAAACAACAGCCAAAGTAAGCGATGTTGAGCCTCCAAACACAGCTTGTACATCACAAGTGAGGTTCAGACGCAGTCCACGAAAAACACTTGGTCGTCCAATCAATTGCTGTTTAGAAAACTGCCCAGCCAGATCAATATCAATGGCCTTTAAAGACCTGTACAAAGGTACACTGCGCCGCCAGCGACGACGGTAACCTAGACGTCGCAGAGGCATTGCTGAGGCACGTTAACACAAGTCTTTAAAGGCCATTGATATTGATCTGGCTGGGCAGTTTTCTAAACAGCAATTGATTGGACGACCAAGTGTTTTTCGTGGACTGCGTCTGAACCTCACTTGTGATGTACAAGCTGTGTTTGGAGGCTCAACATCGCTTACTTTGGCTGTTGTTTGGGGCAATCATGCAGACTATGGTGGCCTTGAAGCATTTCCAGATGCTAACATTCTGGCCCGGAAGACGTGGAGTATAGCTGAGACAGCAGGAACACTAGCAAAAGTCCCATATGGTACTCTTGTCCCTAGTGTGCCATTTGTTTTGTCTGGCAGGAAGAAGAAGAAGTTGAATGCTGATGAGTACCTTTTTATATGGGCTAAAGTGGGCAATTACAATTGTAAAATAAAGATAAATGGTGCCTGTGTGATGCATTATAGACAATAAAGTTCCTTATCTCCTTTTTAAATAAATATTAACAAATTCGCGTGGTGTAAATCCTGTGGAATCGATCTGCGTCGCTGTCGCGCGCCATCACCGCGTGCGCAAATCAGCATCCCGTCATTTATGCGAATTAAGTGACATGTGCGCAGACATGTAATGTCGCATACCTCCACAAACCTACCAAGAAACTTTAGGGTCCCTGATACGTAGAATCAGTGAAGTATTTCGTCCCAAAAATGGACAAACAAGTTATAATCAGATGGTCATAATATTTTGTCTTATCAGTGTGTGCTAACCTTGTCTCATAGTATTAGCTGAAATATTTGCCACTTCCGGGTTTCACGTTCTCTGTTAGGCCTTTGATTTGGTTAACCTATGTAAAACCATTTACTGATAAATCGAAAACATAGGACAGCCGTGTAATATTATCCTGTGCTAACTGACTTCCTGACCTCCCCTCGAAGTCTAGGTGGAAACTCCGCAAGAAATGCATGCCTGGCTACAAACGCAGATGTTAACCAAGCATGCAGGTTGCAACTTTGTTTTTTGATCACGAACATCACTTGTGCAACACCCTCAATGCTTTGCAAGTGTCATTCACGTTAAGAACAGTATTCAGCGTAGTTGTGTGCGCATTTTGTCGGAGCTAAATGAATTCGAAGCGGGCAAATTGTTGCTGCTCATATGCTGAGTGCGTATATAACCAAGATATCCGAAGGGTGGCCGGCCGGTATGACCGAGAGGTTCTAGGCACTTCAGTCTGGAGGCGCGTGACGACTACGGTCGCAGGTTCGAATCCTGCCTCGGGCATGAATGTGTGTGATGTCCTTAGGTTAGTTAGGTTTAAGTAGTTCTAAGTTCTAGGGGAATGATGACCTCAGATGTTAAGTTCCCATAGTCCTCAGAGCCATTTGAACCATTTTATCCGAAGTGTTCGATGTTTTAAGAGGCACCGTATTGATGGTTTATGCAGCATATAGGCAAAGTGGAAAAGCATCATCCGCAAAGATTGAGTGGTAGTGGGTTCATGGTCATTGAGGAGGATTGTGACGAAAAATAAGAGGATGACAGCTGCAGCACGACAACAACACGAAGATAGCTGCATAAGCAGGCAATTGCAGGGCCAGCTGGAATTCCACGTTCACTCCTCAGTGCTGCAAATGTCCGTAACAGGAAAACTGATGCAGAAGACATAAAACCTGGACTACGGGGCAATGGAAGAAAGTCATTTGGCTGGATGAGTCTTCTTCCACCGTGTTTCCAACTTCTGCTCGAGTTTATGTCCCAAGAGTGCAAGACGGCGCGGGGTTCGCCGATGATTTAGGCAGCCATATCGTGCTATTCCATGGGCCCCATGGTTACTCTGCAAGGTTTACGTGAGGCATTTTAGCTCACCAGTTCCATCTCATGGAACAATGTTCGCTCCCCAATGCTCATACTTTGTCCGAAGACAACAGGGGCCCTGTTCACACAGCTCGTATCTTCCAAAAACTTTTTTTTAAAATACTAAGATGAATTCTCACATCTCTCCTTGTCACCACAGATCTATATTACTGAGCCCGTGTGATCTACTTAGGAATGAAAATTGCCTGATCACTATCCACCTCCATCATCGTTACCTGATCTTGCTTCTATTTTGTAGGAAGAATGTTGTAAGATTCGCTTCTAAAGCAAATAGGACCTTTATTTATCCTTTCAGAGATGACTGTAAGATGTTTCAAATGCCAATGGGTTTCCTACACTGAACTAACAGTGGCATTGTGTTGTGTTTGTGGTGTTCCCATATTTTTGTACTATCTCTGAAATGTGACCTATACGGCTGACGTGAGTTCAGCTCTAGAGAATCAGTTAAACCCAAGAAAATTAGGGAGTATAAAATACTTATTTTTATTTGTGTGATCTTGAACTCAATAATGTGTAGTTTTTGTCTCCAAGCAGAAATGGATTTTGAGAAATAAAGCGAATCAAATTAAGAGAGGTCGTCATTTTCAGTAATCTTCGTTATTTATTGTTGCTTCTTCCTCCGCTTATGTTTCTCAGACATTAAAGTTCAAACATTGGCGCTAACACTGCGCAATATTCGACAGAAAACAGAATTACAAAATGCATCTTTCTCATATCGCACCTGGCAAGCACCTCCTCTGTCAATTTCTCACTGTTAGGCAAGACGCTCCTTTCCAAAGTCAATACAATTTTTGAATCTGTAATACTTGAATTTTAGCGCGGCTCAACACCTGTGGCATAATCTAAAGTGCATTGTGTCCACTCTGACCTCTAAGCCTTTCACTGAGATATGAATTACGGAAAGGTGACAACTTCTTAAAAATACATAAATTTTGAAAATATGTGTTTCATCAGGTATCAATTTGTATTTCTTATTAATTGGGATGACATTTCGGTTTTTTATACAAGACATGGTCATTGTAGAGGTAAAGCTGGTATTAGGCACAATTAACTTGCTTCTCAAGACGTTATATTTAGATATATAAATGGTTTGGAACGGGGTCGTAACTACTATGCGTCAGAAACCGTTCTTTCTTTTATCAGTATGAGAGAATATAAAGTGTACATTATACATAGTGTTATGAGCATAAATTCAAGTAGACGTGTATTTCTTCAATTACGTGGTTCACTAGCCGATATTTGAATGTACAAAACAGTACTGTAGTATCCGATACATGACCTATTTCGTTGCAACTTAAACTCTTATTGTTAGACTGAACCTTTTCTGTGAATTGTGTGGAGTTGCTATAGCCAAAACCAACATTTATTGCTGTTCATTGTGGTATAGACGTGAGAATGTGGTTTCCTGCGGTAACATTCTTACATAAATATTTCACAGATTTCTTGCGGGGTCAAATTTGTATGTGAACCTAAGCTTTCAACGATATCCTCTGCCGTCAGTGCCAGGAATTATTATGGGTCATGTGGGACTTCATTTATTCCGCCGAACTATGTCAAGCAGACGGCCCAAAATCACATAAGTTCCAAATGCTGTCACAGAGTATGCCGGTATCTGTGATGAGAAGTATTAGCAGCGATGCTTACTACTCTGTACCTCTCAGCTTCAAGCGCCTGTTTTGTGCAACAAGGATATACTTGCTGTTACACATTCTGGTCTCAACGGCTTAGTTGAGGACAGAATCCCAGTAGACCGGCTAGGTACAGACGATACCATTTGTCATACATCAAACACGATCGCCCGTTTGTTTATGGTCTCTTTAACTGAGTAGTCAACTCGTCTAACTACCATTCCTCGGGCCCGGATTCGATTCCCAGCCGGATCAGAGATATTCTCCTCTAGGGGTGTTATGTTGCCATCACCGTATCATCATCATAGACAAGCAAGTCGCCAAGCGTGGCGTCACTGAAGAGCCTTGTAGTTAGACGACCAAACTGTAGGGTCTGTAGGGTCTGCCGGCCATCAATGGCACACTATCATTTCATTTCATTCAGTTTGTGTTTGGTAACACAGATTTGTCGAAACCATGATATTTAATATGGCATCGGTGCTCTGTGCAACGATCTGAAATAGTATGTGTTGGCTGATAAATGTAGCTACTACTGTACTGTCACGAAATTTTATAAATTACACGAACATTGATACCAAGGCTGTCTTCATTCTGGAAGCAATATCTCTTTAATTTTCCTGGGCAGGCACGATATTTAATCAATTTTTCGACCGCCCAAGAAATTCCTGGTGATGACGACAGAGGAAGCCATCCCAAGTTTAAGTCTATGAACAAATCTCAGGTTGACTTCGACCTAATGTGCATGCGAGCAACAGCATTGGCACAGACGAGATCGTGACTTAAATTTAATGAGTGAAAAAACCAGTACATCCCATGTAGAAGTGGTCGCGTCACAAGAGGAGAACTTTCCTGACACTGTGGACTTGCCGCTTGCAGACTGGGGATCCTGGATGCGGCGCAGTACTCGGCCATGATGCTGGGGTCAGGGCTATCCACGCCGCTTTTCCTGGGCCTCAGCTACCACGGGGTGTACGCCCTGGCCGCCGGCCTCATGCTGCTGTGTCTGCTCTACTCCATTTTCCTGCTGCCGGAGACCATGGCGCCCTACACACCGCCTGAAGACGTGAGTTGCAGGCCTTCCGGCCGACCGAACTGAACGCATTACCCGCATCCTAAAACATCCATAATCATTACAAAAAATGACGTCACTCTGTCTCGTGTGCTCAGGCGAGTTGCGGTTGCTGCAAGGGGATCTTCCGTCCCCAGCTGGTGCGCGACGCGCTCAAGACGTCCCTGATGAAGCGGCCTCACCATGGACGCTCAACCATCCTCATCGTCATCATTGTGGTCGTCACTGGCGTCCTCATCTCCCAAGGTATACCCAAACTGAAGCACTGATCCTAGTAAGAACAATGTGAGCCTATGTTCATCTGATTTATATTTGATCTGGAAGGAAATTTTGGCGAATGTAAACTCTTATGTTTCACACAGGTTGACTTGTTCAGTTGCATTCATGGTCAGTACGAACAAACTCATCTGTGACCTGACAGTTTTGGAAGCTCTTCTAAATAGACTTTTAATTCTGGACAAATTTTAATTTAGATCACACTCCTACGATTTCCAAACATCATTTGACAGGAGAATTCATTCATATTTCAAGTTCAACAAAAAAAGAGTACGTGCTCGGCTCGGCACTAGATCCCGCCGATAGTCTCCCTACAGCTGCTATTAGTCGTGACTAGCTCATTACGTAAGAGGGAGACGAGGGTTAGACCGGTCGCCAAATTGACGTCAGCTGATGACTGCAACACCGGAGGTATGCAATGAGATGACAAAAGTCATGAGATACCTCCTAATACCGTGTCGGACCGCCTTTTGCCCGGCGAATTACAGCACCTCGACGTCGTATGGACCAACAACTCGTTGGAAGTCCTATCCATGCTCCCTCCATAGCCGTCCATAATTGCGAAAGTGTTGGTGTTACAGGATTTTGTGCACGAACTGACCGCTCGATTACGTCCCAGTAATGTTCGCTGGAATTCCTGTCGCGTAATCTGGATGGCCAAATCATTCGCTAGAATTATCCAGAATGTTCTTCAAAGCAATCGCTAACAACTGGACCATTATCATCCACAAAAATTAAGTCCATGAATGGCTACAAAAGGTCTCCAAGTAGCCGGACATAACCATTTCCAGTCAATGATTGGTTCAGTTGGTCCAGAGAACCAAATGCGTTCCATGTAAATACAGCCCACAACAATATGGAGACACCACCAGCGTGGCGGCACAGTGCCTTGTCGATAATTTGGGTCCATGGCTTTATGGGGTCTGCGCCATGCTCGAACCCTTTCATCTGCTCTTACCATCGAAAATGAGGACATCTGAAAAAGCAACAGTTTTGCAGTCGAGTGCAACCGATATGGTCATGAGCCTAGGAAGGGTGCTGCAGACAATGTCGAGCTGTTAACAAGGGCACTCGCTTCTCTCGCCTGCTGCTATAGCAACGCCTTACGGATTCGTTCGTCGTCCTTCCCAGATTGATTTCTGCTGTTATTTCTCGCAGTGTTTCTTACATTGACAACTCTACACAAATACCGTTGCTCTCGTCGTTAAGTCAAGGCCGTCGGCCACTGCGTCGTTCTTGATGAGAGGTAATGCCTGAAATTTGGAATTCTCGACACACAGAATATTGAATCCCCTAATAATTCCCGTTGTGCTGCCATAATCAATTCGGAAGCCTTTTCACGGGGATCATCTGAGCACAAACGACATCTCTGCCGACGCGTTGCTGTTTTATATCTTGTCTATTACACGATGCAATCGCCATCTGTATATGTCCATCTCCCTAACCCATGAATTTTGTCACCTCAGTGAAGTACATTTTAATCGCATACACTGATGCGAGAAACAAAGGAAAACTCTCAGTCGATTAACTAACTTTTTTAGACATCGGTTCTCATAAAAGAATGGCCACTGTGACGCCTGCAGAGACATGTCAGCGTGGTTAGGAGATCACGTTCACCGTGGCTGAGCACCGGTTTACTCTTTATCTTTCTACAAGAGACAAGAGTAAAGGTCACGAAGTTCTGCATTGTTCAACAGGCCATGGGAGACGATGCTACAGTTTCCATGTTGTACAAGATATCCTTCTTTGACCTATCGTACAGCGCAACAGGCTGGGCGCCAGCTTGCGAGTGAGGGAAGTGAGATAGATATGAACTGACAGCGCACAGCAGATTTAAGGGCTGTTGGGTGGTACACCGTCCAGTCTCAGAGTGGTTTCAGGCGGTTTCCCACGCTCATTATGTCAAGTGCTGGGCAGGTCCCCAAATTCCGCCTTAGAGAATACGGTACACAAGCGTTCAAAGTACGAACACACAGGACAAAGTGTACACGATTCACAGACAGATGGTGCACAAGACTAAAGGGGTGATTCCACCTGCGCGCCTAGCTCCTAGTCAACGTACGGTTCTGCTTGCCCCATACGAAAGTAGGGGCTTCCAGTGTCAACACTGATGTGGATGGAAGCACTCATGGGAAAAAGGCATGCACCTACACGCGTGCGGGCCAAGCACAGCCGCAAGGCGACTAGGCGCAAGGCGCCCAGGTGTTAAACGCTCCATTAGCTTACGTTGACGACTGTGGCGTTATTAAGGGCATCTAGCCACAAAGTGAAACAAGAAAATAAAATTGGACAAATTCTAGAATACTTCACCCCGTACTAGAATGGAAAAGAAGAAGAAAGGGTAAGGTCTCCATCAATAAAACTGCTAATCCCTATTTGCGTCGAATAAGGAAGACAACATCTCGCCAATGAAGTACGAGAGAAAATTGTATAAGAGTAATGTAAACAATTTTAGTACATGTCCTACACAGTGTGTTAGGGCAATTTCTGGAATGTACGTTAAGCAAAATTCGAACACTCCGCTTCGATAGCACCTCAGCACGTCCTCGATCATGACTTTCTCAGTCAGATGGCTGTGTTTCACTATGAACGCCGACGAGTGGATATCAGACCCAGAAGAAGGCCACTGCAACCGTGACCGAAACGTTGGTTTTCTCCAGCGGCTGTGGTTTTATACATTATGACGCGGTACCATAACCACAAAACTTTTATGTCGACTGACTGGCCGCGGAAGCCTAAGCGATTATATTCAAATTTTTGTTAGTTAAAATTCGAATCTGTGTTTACTTTAAGTATAGTTTAATGGTCAATCACAGTGTAGCTAATTTTATGATTATATAATATATATACACTTCTCAACACATTTATCTTGGCAAGATTACGGTCCTTTTAAGTCCAACCATCCATTCTACATATTGTCCATTATGTTCAAATAACGAAACAGATGTTAGAAAAAGGAAAAAAATATCTGATACAACAAAGCGTTATAATTTTTTTCAGAAATGCAGCTCTTTTTCTTCTTACTGCCTAGATAGATCTAATTAAACATCTGAAATAACATATCTTTTGCATCTGTCACTCTGCTTATCGTTCAGTGGTCTCCATTTATCTATTTTAATTTTTCAAATTCTAGACGACGAAAAATGTGCCCAGATGATTAAAAATATCCTCCTCCGTTCTCCATTAACAGGTGTAAGTGTATCGCAGGTGTTTAGTAAACAGTTCAAACGATGACACAGTTCTTATAGCTGTTCTGTAGTAATTTCAATTTTTCATACATCATTATTTCCTTTCCGCAGAGTCTTAAGCTAAAAGAAGACATAGAAAATCCTTCTGAGCTATTACCGGAGGCGTCACACGGTGTGTAATATTTTGCTCTACATTTCCAGGAGAAGGCGTCGCCAGCTACCAGTTCCTGAACGCCAAGTTTCACTGGACCGTCGAACACAGCTTGCTGTACGGTTTCTTTACCAACGGCACCACTGCTGTAGGTAAGCTGACACATATCAGTTCTGATATCTGGTACACACGCAAGGACAAGAAGCTGACATTCACTTTGATACAAAACAACAGAGACGACTAGTTTTCAACGAAAAGATCAGTCATGAAAATAGTTTCAGTAAGTGCTCTTCTGCGACTATTTGTTCGAGGACATTACAGCTCTGAAGGAGCTGAAAGAAGGGAGCACCTCACGATGAAATCTCAATTTCATGTTTATGCAATAACGCTTCTGACATTGCTAGAAGTCTTTGTTTTACCTTGTGTGTTGACTAACCAAACCATTTCAACGTAGAGAAGCGAACTTTTTCAAATGTCAGGAAATACATTGAAGTCACAAAGTACTTTGAAGCTGCCATTCATCACAACAACTAGAAATTTTGTCTAAGTCATGTTGTTCCTCCTACGGTCACTCAGCAACGACACCTCCCCGTACACCACAGCGTCATCAGAAAACAGTCGCAGACTGCGACTCACCCTGTCCTTCAGATCATTATGTACATGGGGAATAAGATCTGTCCTATCACACTTCCTAGGGGGTATCCTTATCTGTGAGAAACACTCACCCCCCAGGACAACGTTCTGGATTCTATTACTTCAGAAGTTTGCGAGCCGTACACATATCCGGGAGGTTGTTCCGTCTGCTCGTACCATCGTAAACAATCTGCAGTGGAGCGTTGTGCCAAACTCTTTCCGGAAACCTAGGAATATGGAATCTGCTTGTTGCCCTTTATCCATGGTTCGTAGCATATCGTGTGAGAAATAGGCAAGCTGTGTTTCACACGGGCGAAGCCTTATAAATCCGTATCGATTCCAGGACAGAAGCTTTCCTGTGTGGAGACATCGAGTTACAAGCAGCCACAGAAAATTTTAACTGTCTACGCTAAAAGTTAGGTCCGGCATTGGTTTAGGAAATTCCTTTTCTGATTTACAAACCGTGCAGACTGAAAGGAAAGTTATTTAATTTTTAGGTTTCTGGAGGCATAAATCATTTTAAATATTGTTATTAAATTAATAGAATACTGAGATTCCGTAGTGTCTTGTCGAGTGTATTCCGTACAACAGCACAATTAGTTCAACTTGTGCCAATGGTCCACGAATACGCTAAATAAATTGTGCTGGTGGGAGTATCATATTTCCTACAGTTCACTACATTCAGCATTTGTGAAACTTTAATCTGTTTCCAGTTGGAGACTCTAATCCAAGGAACATTTCGACGAGGAATTACTTTTTTTTAACTTATATTTTTCCCCGGAAACGTCTCCCTGAAAACGTTAATACCCCAGATCCACAGTATTCGAGACCCAACAAAAACAAAATATCATTATAACAGTAATCTCAATACTGTTGTCAGACCAAACTATTCGTAGTTGCTTTTTCTTGGGGCCGCTAGTGTCGAAGTGGGATGGGGAGCATATATTTTATACGATACCGCAGTGTCTGCGTTCTTCAGAAATACGATGCATGTCCGAAGGCACAGGAACTGCGGCAACATTATGAAATTCATGACATGTATTCGCAGTTGCGAATATAGAAAGCCACCAACTGGGTAATGGAATGGCGACAAAAAAATTTGCTCCGGATTGAGACTTGACCCGGATTTCCCGCTTATCGCGAGCGGTCGCCTTTCAATAAGGCTAAACGAGGGAGCTTCACGGCCACACCCAAAATTTCATATATCGTCAACCATATCTGTACATCTTGCAGTCGCATATCTGAAGGAACGTGGCATCGTACTTCTTAACAAAACAGCTACTGTAATATCATATAAAATATCTGCTCTCCCACCATATTGCGGCACTAGCGACCCGAGAAAAAGCACCACGACTTCTTTCTCATTTCGTGAGGAATATCTGGGAGAACGTCATGTGTTGTTCGTCCCTTCACGGAGTGCACCCTCTCGGAATTTCAGTAGTTAACATATCCGTGATGCACATAGCCTCTATTGTAGCGTATGTCACTGGAGTTTATTGGAAATCTCTGTAGCGCTCTCGCGCCGACTAAACGATCCCGCGACACAACGGTCCGCTCTTCGTTGGATCTGTGGCCATATCAGTTCGTCGCCTAGATTGTTGCCTCTGCAGCTATTGAAAAGGCTGTTGCCCCTTTTTATGAACCACATGTTTGTCTGGCATCTACACATAAACCCCTCCGTATTGGTTGCAACTACAGTGCCACAAGGCATCCCATCTGAGCAAGGTCCGTGTTTCGCGCGCGGAAAGCAGCTTATAAAGACGGTTTCATAACACTGCTGCGATCGACTGCAGGAGAAGTGAACTGCTGTGGCCTTCACTACTGCGCTCTGCCTGCAGGTACCATGGTGGGAGTGCTGGTGTTCGTACGCTGGCTCAAGCTGGCTGAGGGCTGGATAGCCCTCATCACCTTCTCCTGTAAGATCGCCGCCGCCGTAATCTACTCGATATCGCCGGAGTCGTGGTATATGTTTCTAGGTAAGTCATCACCAACTTTATTAGTTTCCATTATGCTGCACACCGAATTGTATGTTGGTCGCTTTTACGAATATGACTCAATTTTACTGTAATTTTATCTTACACGTTGCCCATCTCTTTTTAAATCATTACTCATCTTATTTTAAGGTTCATCAACGTATAATTAAACATAAATCCTAGACTTCTCTTTCACCCTAATGTAAGATCAAACAGCTAAACAACTTCGTTTGTTGCCATAGTTCATTCTTCCACTTCTATCATGAACAATGTAACACAGTTTTACGCATAATAAACTATATGCGCTACAAAAGTCTTCATCCACTAATACCCTTTGGAGCTTCTTCTTCTTCTTCTTCTTCTTCTTCTTCTTCTTCTTCCATAGATAAGGGTATTTCATCTGTTACGGTACACAAGCTCCAGCCACTCTTCCATGTTCTTCCCCGCTGTCTTGCCCCCTAGGTTTGTACACAATAATATGTTTTGAAACTCTGTTTTCATGCATTCAAACTACGTTTTCCCACCACCTGTTTCACTTTGGAACTATTTTTTTGCGCACTCAATCAACTTCCATTTCTAGTAACTTCATTTCTGAAGCGATCTTCTCTGGTGCGTTCTTTAATCCTCTCACTTTTGTTAGCTGCATCCTGGTCATATCCTTTCGCGTGTGATCCCACGTTCCAGGTCTAAAGAGGATAGTACATACCGCTATGACTTTGCAAAATGTCATTCATGTCTCTTTGGTGTCTTTAGAGCTATGAATTTAAATTTAGAAGAAAGTTCTCTGGCGAATATCAGACATCCATTCTTTAATCAAAACATTTTTCAGGTAATGCAGCCCTCTCCATAGATATAAATAATCACTACACTAAAATTAAAGAAATCGGTGGGAGAAGAATTATTAGGATTGCCTGTCTTGTCAATCACGACGTCATTACAGACAGAAGGATATGGAAGGAAATCCTTTTCAAACAAATTATGTTGCAACTTGACGCAAGATAATTAGGGGAAATTAATTCCGAATGACCAGACAGGGATTCGCACTCCGGTCTTCCAGACAGCCATTCCATTGTCTTAACAGCTATGCTACGTATTTCGCACAAATCTGGCAGTTCTTCGAGGTTGCGATGTATTGTTAAAATTCTCTGCTGCCACATGTTTAGAGAACCTTCAAACATAGGAAGTCAGTTGGTCGAAAATCACTGTTTCAGTCTTTGGTTGTGAATACTACCACTTATATTATGTAAATGCAAGGGGAAAGGTACACATGGAAATAGCCGGCCGGTGTGGCCGAGCGGTTCTAGGTGCTTCAGTCTGGAACCGCGCGACCGCTACGGTCGCAGATTCGAATCCATGCCTCGGGCATGGATGTGTGTGATGTCACTAGATTAGTTAGGTTTAAGTAGTTCTAAGTTCTAGGGGACCTCCGATGTTAAGTCCCATAGTGGTCAGAGCCATTTGAACCATTTGAACACATGGAAATAGCACTACTACGTTATGAGCACTTATTAACTATTTTTAAGTATTTAATCAACATATTATGATAGCTGGAGCATTTAAAAACATTTACAGCGTACATATCACACAATGAGCTCTGTCGCAAATGGGTCTTGAAAGCTTTTAGCATATATACTGGAAATATAGAAAACTCTATAGTCAGGTTTCCTTCCATTCGGAAATTGGCTGCACTCAGCGACTGTTATGTGATTAATAAATTATAGAGTGTAGCAAACAATCGTCCTTTTTTAGATTTGCGTAATAAAATCTAAAAAAGGACGACTGGTAGCTGCACTATATAATTTATATAAAAGTCTTTAGTGTTAAAATAAATAAATAAAACCCGTTGAAAAAAAAAGAAATGTGCAAATAGACAATAGATGATGATCAAGAAGAACATCAGTTAGAAGCACACGATGCTACGGAATGTAGTAACGTGTGCTTCTCAGCTATGTGGCTTTGTTGTAAGTATAGTGGGAGAATAGGCTACTCCAGACAATGCTCTGCAGCTGTCGACCTCTGCTTCAAGTCTCTGCTCCACTTTGTACGATATTGTATTCCACAAAACCATAATATGTTCTGCATCCTTTCAGGTGGGGCTGTCGCTTGCTTCGGAGCCTTGATCTGGGTTCTGGTCAGAGCGATGCTGACGAGGCTGGTCGCCAAGGACGAGCTAGGTGAGTGCTCTTCCGAACTGGCAATACCACATACTTATCAAAGAAACGTTATCTTAGAACACTTTTAGTGACTTCTATGTTTAAAAAATCCTCCGAACGTAATGTCGGGGTAAGCTATAGTAGGAAACTACATACACAGAATAACTCGGAAAGAAACATTATGATTATGATATCGATCGCGATTAAAAATCTGAAACGTTGGAGAAAAATTCCATGATTATTTCGTGTTTAGAGTGCAGATTGCAGTTGACTTGAAAATAGTCCATGCATAAAAAAAGAGATGTAGGATTTTGTGTTGTAATTTAATGGTTTTCGGAATCACGCTATTGTGTAAAGTAATTTTATGTTACGAGTGTGCATAAGTCACAAGACTCAGTGACAGGGAACATTATGAAGATTTTAACCTTTAATCTATGGGCAAAGAGTGGTCAGCCCCGTAGGCAACGCGATTATATGTTGAAGAAATCATGTTTTATGGATGCCAATAGCATTGCTGCGAGACTGTTTCGCTTGGAGAAGGGACAAATACATAACATCTCAATGAAGCAGAGAACAGATACCCAGCGAAGAAGAGTCTTAAGAAGGGATAAGCATACTGTGCCACACTGCAGCGTGGAGAGAGAGAGAGAGATAAGCAGCACGCGTGTGTGTTGTGTGTCCACAGGCCAGGTGTTCGCGCTGGCGGTGACCATAGAGTCGGTGACCCCACTGGTGGGGCCTCCAATTTACAACGCCGTCTTCAATGCGTCCATCAACACCTTCCCTGGAGCCTTCTACCTGCTCTCCGCCGGGGTCATGGCTATCGACCTCCTACTGCTGCTGTGAGTACTCTTATACCAGTAGACTAGTTAGTATCCACTATAGCGATGCAATGACATCAGCGTCACCTCGCTTTCCACAACCACCTTCTACCACAACACAAATCCAATACCAGCTTTTCCAACTCATTTTTTGTTCCATATTAGACATATTTGCACCTTGCATTAGTTTTGTAAATTGGTAATAAGAATCCCGTCGTTTTTTCATCTGATTCAACACTAGTACTCCGTCCCTACTCCACGTCATCATTATTCACTTCATTGTAACATACTCCACTTTCAACTCTTACACATTAAAGCTCCTCCTTTCTTGTCCTTTTCAATAACTGCAGTGTGATACCATCCTTAATAAGATCGTCTTGTTCATATTACACCTTCTACCACTGCTGGAACTTCACACCTACAATACTTTACGTGACTATACATAGGACCTCGATTTTAACACCTCACACCTGACATGAACACAATGTGTACAATGTTCCCTTCCACAAGTACTAATACCTGATTGTTCCATAGAATTTCTCCCAGTAACATCACCACCTTTCATTATCTCATCAATGATAGCATCTACATCTGCATCTAGTTGACTACTCGGCAAAAATGAAATGATCGTGTGGCATTGTTGGCCGGGAGCCCCATGCGGGGAAGTTCTGCCGCCGAGTGCAAGTCTTACTTCAGTCGACGCCACATTGGGCGACTTGCGTGCGGGTGACGATGATGACATGATGCCGAAGACAACACAACACCCAGCCCACGAGCGGAGAAAATCTCCAAACCGGCCGGGAATCGAACTCGGGCCCACTGCATGGGAGGCAAACACGTTACCACTCAGCTAAGACTGCTCTACAATTCACGCTTCAGTCTCTGGCAAACTCCACGTGCGAGTTCTGGTTTCCTGACTTTATTACGATGAGCGCACTACAGTACTACAGACGACGGACAAGACTAGACCAATGGATTTAGTAGACTTGTTGCACCTTCTACGTGTTCTGCAAATAAGAAGCAGTCTTTGATTGCTTTCCCCAGAACGTTATCTGTGTGATCCTACCAATTTAAGTTGTTCGTAGTTGTAGTTCCTAGACATTTTGTTGAACTGACAGCCTTTAGATTTGTGTGATTTATAGTGTAACTGAAATGTGACGGATTCCTTTTAGTACTCATGTCGATGAGTCACACTTTTCATTATTTAGGGTCAACTGTCACATTTCGCACTTTACAGATATCTTGCCTAAACCATTTTGTAATTGGTTTCGATCTTGTGCTGACGGTGAATGACAGCATCATCATAAACAATATAAGATGGCAGCTCTGATTGTCTGCTAAATCATTTATTTACATTAGAAACAACACATGGCCTATAACTCTTCCTTGAGGAACACCAGACATAACAAACGCGATTATTACCTAAAGCATGAAAAATTAATTACCAACACTTTAGTTTCTTCTCTGTTTCATCATTACAAAATATTGTTCTTTTGAAATGGGCACATACTTTTTTCGTCACTCATTAGAGATGGTGTTGCTACGAGTTGGTATAACCATGCAACTCATCCCAAAGTAACTCCAACACAAGTTCTATTTCTAATCGAAATTGATGAGTTTCACTTTGATTACTCTCATACAATACTGAAAGAAGCTGACAACTATCTATTTGCAATATTAAATATAGAACAACAACTGTACAACGAGAGAGTTTGTGTGAAGTCGTACCATTATTATTATAAAAAAACACGTTGCAAATATTTACATCCTATCCGATGTCAAGAATGCAACAAACTGGTGTTTTAAATACGAGCTGAATTCGTTATGAGCAGAACACAGAAGTAATGCCTGCAACGATGACCCAGATTATGTAAGTCCACAGCCAGGACGGTTTCGAAATAGTAGCAAGGCGAGATTCTAAGGAACTCATACGGTGTACTTTTCAAGACTGAGCTGTGGTGGCTTGCTTTTTGCATTCCATACCTCTGGTGGCGCTCTTCACTCCGAATCATTATCTATATTGCTTACAGAGGCACATATTAAATCCTTCCCCTCAGAAATGGGAACCTAGGGGCGAAAACGTACTGCTCTATGCCGGCGTCTGGCGGCAGAACGCTCCAGTAACTGACCTGTCCGTGATGGCTGGGCCTGACTCTGTCACAAGGCCCGGTCGATGGCTGTGGGGAAATGGAGGTGGCAGAATGATCACGGTCGTAGACTGCTCTGATTCCACTGTAATGAGGGAAAACTGGTATGGAGAGTGATTCTGTCTCCAAAGATTCCCAAACCGTATTCCTCTCACCCACCTGGCAGTGCGGGAGTGTGCAGAGGCGAAGGTCCTATCAAGGTGAAGGAGACGACGAGAGATCCAGCTGATGGATATTCTGTTGTTGGTTTGGGGGTCAGAGGGGAAACAATGGTGGGGGCGCCGATTGCAACTGCGATCACAGCTAGAGCAGGTCAGGTCGATATACCCAGCCACAGTCTAAAATAGCTGATGTCCCTGTGGCCTATGACAACCCCAGACAGTCTCAGACTCCAGCCGAATGTACACGCCCTGACACAGGCGCCGTATGTGTAGCAGGGACTGTACAAAGCACGGCAGACGTCTAACAGCCTGCGGTGCTGCGCCTGTACAGGGTTTTTCTAGACAGACCCTGTTGACGGGCTGGAGCTGTACATCGGAAGGAAGCTGTGCAAGGCGTTCTTGGTCCACAACGCCTGCATGTCGTTCCACCTCTGAGTCTTGAGTGTGCAGACCATTCACTCGGTTTCCGCATTGGAGGCAGGCTGAAAGGGGACGGAGGTCTGATAGTGCCGTGGCGGCAGCAGAAAATCTGGAACAGGGTCTACATAAACTAGATCCCATCACCAACACTAAGATACAGGGTGCCACCTCAATGGCGAAAATTTTGTTGAGAGCAGGGGTGGCTGTGGTGGCATGTGTGTCATCAACCAGAGGTTTGTGAGAGCCTTCACCGCCAGAAGCAACATAACTCTTTGAAATGGGCCAGCAATATGGACATGGACCTTGTAACATGGATGTCAGGGAAGACGACAGTCAAAAACATTGTGCTAGTGACGTGTGATTGAGGGAGCCAGCATGGCAGGAGCAGGACGCACGTTCAGTGTCATTACTGATGCCAGACTAATAACCGTCGCGCCTGCCTTACGCCTTCATGTGTGTCATCACCCAGTGTGATGTTTGAAAGAGCTGAAGTATCTAGGGTCAGGGCAGGGCAATCAGAGTCCTCCTTGGCCAGTATTAAGACGCCGTGGGTGGCACTGAGCCATTAGCATAACACGGAATAATTGTGAAAAGCTGGGTTAGCTTGGCGGGAAAGTGCTCTGGCTAGCCTTTCTGGACCACTGACAAAACCTTCCTCAGGACTGGGGCACTGACGAGCTCGAGGCTGCCTCAAGCGGTGTTAGCGGGATTTCGTCCACGGTTGTTTGTAGGTGTTGATTCAGGGCAAACCAAACAGGTTCCTGGTAATCGAATTCCGCGTCAGGGCCAAGAGGGAGGCGGGACAAGGCGCCTACGTTGGCGGGTCGGGTAGTGGGGCGAAAGTGAATTATATAGAGGCGTTCGCTTAAGAATAACACCCAGTGCTACAGACGCAGTGCCTTCTTATCTAGGTGTATAGAACGTTACCTGAACAAGGAAATGCAAACAATACAACTCATAGTCACTAACAATGGTTATAGCACCTATATAGTACAAAAACTCAATCAAAAAATTAAAACACAACTAAAGAAAAATCAAAACAAGCAGAGAGCATAGAACCCCACAGACACTACAGCACACATGGAAACAGAAAACAGTAGCACTCATGACATGAATAACAGAAAAAATGGTACACTCTTATGTGCAAACAGAAAGCATCACACAAGATAGCAAATATACTAAAGAAACAGTGATTACAAGTAGCTTACAGAACAAGAAACACACTCCAACCACATTTATAAACAATAGAAAAACCATATAAATACCAAGGAGCAGGTATATACCAGCTAGACTGCCAAGAATGTAAATCAGTATATCTGGGGATGACAAGCAGGAACTTTAAAACTAGATATAAAGAACGTATAAGAAGTTGGAAATATGAGAACGGTCATTCTACCTTCGCCGAACACTTGATAAAATATGGACATGAAGCATCCAACATGGAATGTGACATGACAGTTACCAGAGTGAATAATCAAAAGAAAAAGCTCCTGACGTTGCAAGAAAACTTTCACATACAAAGAGCCAATCGAATGGAAAAGAAGGTACTCAATGACCAAATCCAAATAAACAATAACTCCCTGATCATGCTATCCACCAAAACAATAACAACCCGAAATGTAGCAAGGATAAATAATTAATGAATCTCCTTCCCCTCCTCTCTCTCTCTCTCTCTCTCTCTCTCTTTCTCCCCCCCCCCCCCCCCCACACACACACACTGACACATGAAAAATACATTTGCACACAGCAAATTACACACACGCATAAACTCATATTTATTAAAACAAATAATAATAATAATTCATTTGCACACAGCAAAGTACACACACAAACTCATTTAAAAAACATCAGAATACACACACATACACCCAACAAATGAAAAGCATCAAACACAACAGAAACTAAAGACAGACAAACACACAACAACAGTTGGCTACTCTACACACCGGAAACACACATACGTTCATCACCAAATGGAAGTGAAAGTGAAACATGTGATGTGACAAATGTGTATGAAACAATGCCATAAATCAGCCAGCTGGAGTATGAAGACCAACATATACATCTCCAGGAACATACACATCTGTTAACAGCGCTGAAAATCGCTTAACACCGAACAATACATTCACAATACGGAACTTGTGTTTCAAAATTTGCTTCTAACCTAAAAAGCAAGAGAAAAACACGACAACGTGTAATATATCAGCATATTATATCTATCACATAATACGTTTATTGTATGTGTGGTGTTACCGCCAGACACCACACTTGCTAGGTGGTAGCCTTTAAATCGGCCGCGGTCCGTTAGTATACGTCGGATCCGCGTGTCGCCACTATCAGTGATTGCAGACCGAGCGCCGCCACACGGCAGGTCTAGAGAGACTTCCTAGCACTCGCCCCAGTTGTACAACCGACTTTGCTAGCGATGGTTCACTGACAAAATACGCTCTCATTTGCCGAGACGATAGTTAGCATAGCCTTCAGGTACGTCATTTGCTACGACCTAGTAAGGCGCCAGTACCAGTCACTATTGATACTGTAATAATGTACCGTCAAGACCGACGTTCACCATTAATGGATTAAAGTTAAGTATTCCACCAGCTACGTCCGTTTTTTCTAAATTCTAATTTCCTTGTCTTGTTCCAGACCTCACGCCAGCCTGCGTGAGCTAAGACGCGTGCCTTTCGGCTTCCTCTATTAAAACGGGGTTGGCTCACCTGCCAACCCACAACAGTATGTATAAAAAGAAACGTATTTCAGGCCGCTGTTGATGCTTCCCAAATAAATGGAGCGAAACGCGTATGGCAACAAACAAACTGCCTTCATTTAGTTGCATAGACGGTACATACGTACACGAATTTAGAGCAACTAAGGGAAACACGGAAAAAAGATAAAAATAGGAGGAGGAGGAGATTAGTGTTTAACGTCCCGTCGACAACGAGGTCATTAGAGACGGAGCGCAAGCTCGGGTGAGGGAAGGATGGGGAAGGAAATCGGCCGTCCCCATTCAAAGGAACCATCCCGGCATTTGCCTGAAGCGATTTAGGGAAATCACGGAAAACCTAAATCAGGATGGCCGGAGACGGGATTGAACCGTCGTCCTCCCGAATGCGAGTCCAGTGTGATAAAAATATGACGAAATCAAAGGTTTGTAATCAGTTAACAAATGGAATTTACTGCCATACAAAGACACATGAAATATCTTGACCCCAAATGATCGATAAAACCTCCGTCTCTGTTTGGGGATCGTTGAGCTGCACAGCATTTAACGTTTGAGAGGTCAAGGCAGTTTGGTGCTCAGAATCACCGGACAACTTGTAGGACAAAATCACGGCAATGCCCCGCTGGGATGCGTCGATCGCAAGCGTCAGCAACAATCCCGGTGTATATGGCATCAGACACCTTAGCTTCTTAGAAATCGTCCGTACGGTTCTGAAAAACTTGTTGATAGGCGGCCGATCACACAAATTTGGGCCGGGCATGGATGTGTGTGATGTCATTAGGTTAGTTAGGTTTAAGTAGTTCTAAGTCTAGGGGCCTGATGACCTCAGATGTTAAGTCCCATAGAGTTCAGAGCCATTTGCACCAAAATTGGAACACAAATTTGACAGCCTTCTTATGCAGCTCACTGAGAAGATGCGCAATCTGCTTCACTTGCGGAATAAACATAGTATAGTATGTGATTTACCCATAAATAACTGCAACTGATGAAGGTTAGTGGCTAACATTTCTACTATCACATCGACGTCGTCGCGCGTGGGTGAGATATCATTGTTACTAAGGATATGCTCCTGATATTTGACAGAGGGGGCAAGGAAAGTACACTTTTCATACCAAGCGCAGAACATTTTCCTGGAGACAGTTAAAAAGGGATTAAAGGTTTTCGTAATGTTCCACGTGCATAGATCCCATAACAACAATATCGTGCAAATAATTAATACAGTGCGGAAACCTTGAATCAGTTGCTCTAAAGACTTTTGGAAAATGGCAGATGCACTCGCGACCACAAATGGTAAGCGGTTGTACCTATTTAGGCAGAGAGAAAGAGAGAGGGAGAGAGAGAGAGGGTGATGAGAAGAACATGCATCCGCTTTGGGTGAATTATTTGTAACAGGAGAGTTGCGTAATATGCGTCGGAATGCTGAATATGGAGGGCGTTTCTAATCGTCCTGATTGCAGTTACAAAAATGACATTCTTAAATCTCTTACGAGACGTCGAGGACCCGTACGCCCGTGAACTCGAGCGATACTTAGGGACAGAATTAGAAGATGATGAGTCGGAATCATCAGGTGACTGCTACCTCCGAGGGCGATTAAATACTAGGGAAACTTGAATTTCATTTGTAAAAACATTTTGAGCTGCCAAAGCTGTCTTGAAGGATTTGGTGATTTGAACCACGTCCCAAACACCAGGACTGGGTTTGGCCAAAGCATTTGATGTAGCCGCCCTACTAGGTGTAAGCTGCACTATGACATCTCTAATCAATGATTGATTCTACATACAAAACTTTACAGGTCTGGCACTTGCGTGCGGAAACCTGCTAGTCGGCTGTCCAAACTGCACAGGACTGCCCACGTTGTTTGTGACACTGACTGAACTGGAGCCTTAAGCCTAGTTTACATGACGACATCGAGTTGCGCCACTCATTGCGTGCAATTAGTTGCACGCAAATGGTTTCATAGTTGACTGTAGACAGGGCCGTATGTCTGTTTACGAGACCGAAGCCGCTACTTCTCAGTCAAATAATTTGCCTCACAAGGGCCGAGTGTACGTCGCTTGCCAACAGCGCTCGGCAGACAGGATGGTCACCCATCCAAGTACTAACCCAAACCGACAGCGCGTAACTTCGGTGATCTAACGTGAACTGTTGTAACCACTGCGGTAAGGCCGTTGACATAAGTACTATAAAAAATAGGATTAATGTACTGCACAATTTCCGATTGTAAACCGTACCGTTCACCCAAAGCACATGCGTCTTCTTCCCATCTCTCTCTCTCTCTCTCTCTCTCACACTCACACACACACACACACACACACACACACACACACACTCACTTTTGCCTTCTTTCTTCTTCTCTTCTTTGTTATTTCTATTGCTTTTCTTTGAAGCAACACAATGAAAGTTCTTCCAAGGTCAGTCTCACATCTCCTTAATTTATGTGACGCTGGAGACAAATGTTTTT
The DNA here is from genome assembly GCF_023864275.1 of Schistocerca cancellata. Classification (NCBI taxonomy): domain Eukaryota; kingdom Metazoa; phylum Arthropoda; class Insecta; order Orthoptera; family Acrididae; genus Schistocerca; species Schistocerca cancellata. Next base: position 867,267,354 of record NC_064626.1, on the reverse strand, counting down.
TTTTTGTCCAAAGTGCATCCATCATTAAGATTCATAGCAGTATAGATTTATAAAAAATATAAATTCTGGTTTTCGGCTGGCGTAACAATTTTAACAATTTCTTTCGCGCAGTGTTTCAGCTGCTTACCTAGCAGTCCACTTTAGGAGCTGCAAGTAATGGTCGTAAGAGGCTGCAAATATATAAATTCAGACAAACTGTGAAGTATTATTGAACACGAGCAATTACTTATACGATCATAAGGACTATTCTTTTCCAGCGGGTGAGAGGTATACGAAGAGCTCTCCTGACATCAGAACACCTTGTGATGTGACGCCCTTGCTAGTTAACAGCAGTGACATCGGGAGGGGACTCAAACCCGTGCCTAAATCGTTTAACGCAAATTTCAGAAGATTGCTTTGAATAGGTGCGACCGAATTCCTTCCCCGTCTTTCTGCTTTATGAACTTGTGTTCAGTGTTTAATGATATCCTAATGATACCTTAATCGTCTTCCCTTCCTCCCTAACGTGAACAACCAGATAAGTGTAATAGATGAGTACAAAGGTGCCCGACCGGAACTAAGAGAAGCCCTAATAGTGGTGCAATGGAAAGTACTCTCTGTCATGCACTTCATACGGTTTTGAAGAGTGTAGGTGTAGAAGTAGATATATAGGGGTTGGACAAAAACACCAAGAGAACTGAGTGCTTGAACGTAAAGGCACATTCTAGATAAACGTGCAGGTAGCACTGTTGTATTTGATTACGGTCGGCACCTGTAGAATACCTTCAACACGTTTGCAAGTATCAATAGTGATAACAACAATGTTTTCTGTAATTATGAGTGCCTTATGTCTGGGCTAAGTGAATTCGAATGTGGGCAGATTGTTGGTGCTCGTGAGCGCTTCCGTAAGCAAGGGAGCTGAAGTGTTTGGTGTTCAAGAGGCACCGCATCGAAGATTTATAACACACACAGGGAAAACGGAAAAACATCATCCGCTAGGTCACAATACGGATGAAATTGGATGCTGAGTGATCGTGACAGACGGTCATTGACGACAGCCCCAGATCTACGATGTTTCCGAACCGGTGTAAAAACTTGATAATCCCACCGCTTTCCCACTCGAGTGTTTCAGACACGACGTCAAAATTTTTTAAAAATCGATTTTTCAAAAATATGTTGATTTTATACTGCACGTTTTTCTGAAGAGTTAAGTATATAAAACATTTGTTCGAGAAAATGTAAGAGATGTTATTTGGTCTTGAGTGTGCCAAAATGCAATGCCATACCTCTTCACACAGCATTCTTCTATCGCACGTCAATGTCGAATTCAAATGTTTATATTTTGTGATGGAAGTCATCAAGCCTATATCCGGGAGAGTGGAAATTAAAATGTCCTGTGGTGCCTCTCCTATCCTCAGTCGGCAGGTCTGACATCCTACATCCCTTAAAAAAACTCTCAATTAAAATTGGGTGGGATTATTTGTGACCGAGAGAACAAGAAGTCTTCAGAAAATTTGCAATATTTATTGCCTATTAGCTAATAACTTTCTCTTCTGTGTAATATAAAATTAAATGTAGGGAACATAAAGCCAATAAAGACAAGAGACAAGCAAGACAGTACACATTTCTTCTGTCCTTAGGTCCCACCATTTTTTTTCTCTCTAATCTTGCTACGGTTTTACAAGTCGTGCTTTCCTTTCAATGAAAGAATCTATTACCTAATCACTCGTTTTGTGACATGAAAATTGAAAATGTTGTTGTTAATATTGAAAAAGCTATTAATACGAATAGTGCCCAAGAGCGGGACAGTTTCCAATTTGGTGACGTCTATTCTGTCACTGTCTGCTAGATAAAACGAAATAGCGCTTTCTAATATTGCAGCAGTTGTAACACACACCAAATTAGCGAAACTGTTTTGGCACAAATTGTCATTTTTATGTACCTTATTTACATAACACGCCAGAATATAATTCACGGAGTACGATTATCAAATGCATATTCGGCCTATTACAAGCAAAAAGTTTTATGTTAGGAAATAGTTTCACATTTCATTCATATGCTCCAGTTTCTCAAGCATGAGATCGAAAAGTATTAGTACGAAATTTTTACATAAATTTAGAATCCTTGTAGTCTTCCACATAATTTGTGTGATGTCAGTTTTCTCTTTCCTCGTTTTAACAAACAATATTGCCAACACTAATTGTCTAAGTATTCCTGCCATTGTCAGAACTAATTCTCTGCTTAACTTTACTATCTCTGCCAGAATCACCGGTTTAGTTATCCCGCGTTTTTCCTCCGGTTGAGCGTTATTACGTGTTCGTACAACGTGTTTTCCGCGCTGTAGAACCCAAGCGACCGCTAACCGAGGACTGTACAACTCGCCCTTAGTAGTGTAGCGTTCTGGCATAACTTTTCTGTCAAAATTTCATTTTCTTGGATACACCGAGAAGATAATATGTAATCCTTCCTAGCTGTTATTCCTGTTGTCGTTTATTTCCACTCTGGTAGTCTGAATCTATGGATTTCGCTAGTAATTGTAACAGCGCTTATCATTCGCACACCCAGTCAACCAACCTCATTGGAAAACAGCAATTCTTATTCATCCGTTCGGGATTATTCGGCTCAGTTCGTATAGTCCCATCCTCTTTTGTCTGCACGAAAATTTTTTATTTCTTGATGCGACGGGGATTTCCCTGGCAGAGACATCACGTACACTATGCACGCATTCGAACGTCAACATATGATTCGTTCGAAAAATAACTTAGTATTTGTTCAAAAATGTTCAAAAACCAACAGGGATGCGTTTCAAAATCATATGAACCATGGACTTTGCCGTTGTTGGGGAGGCTTGCCTGCCTCAGCGATACAGATAGGTGCAACCACAACGGAGGGGTATCTGTTGAGAGGCCAGACAAACGTGTGGTTCCTGAAGAGGGGCAGCAGCCTTTTCAGTAGTTGCAGGGGCAACAGTCTGGATGATTGTCTGATCTGACCTTGTAACACTAACCAAAACGGCCTTGCTGTGCTAGTACTGCGAACGGCTGAAAGCAAGGGGAAACTACAGCCGTAATTTTTCCCGAGGGTATGCAGCTTTACTGTATGGTTAAATGATGATGGCGTCCTCTTGGGTAAAATATTCCGGAGACAAAATAGTCCTCCATTCAGATCTCCGGGCGGGGACTACTCAAGAGGACGTCGTTATCAGGAGAAAGAAAACTGGCGTTCTACGCATCGGAGCGTGGAATGTCGGATCCATTAATCGGGCAGGTAGGTTAGAAAATTTAAAAACGGAAATGGATAGGTTAAAGTTTGGGAATTAGTGAAGTTCCGTGGCAGAAGGAACAAGACTTTTGGTCAGGTGAATATAGGGTGATAAATACAAAATCAAATAGGGGTAATGCAGGAGTAGGTTTAATAATGAATAAAAAATAGGAGTGCGGGTAAGCTACTACAAACAACATAGTGAACGCATTATTGTGGCCAAGATAGACACGAAGCCCACGCCATCTACAGTAATACAAGTTTATATGCCAACTAGCTATGCAGATGACGAAGAAATTGAATAAATGTATGATGAAATAAAAGAAATTATTCAGATAGTGAAGAGAGACGAAAATTTAATAGTCATGGGTGACTGGAATTCGGTAGTAGGAAAAGGGAGAGAAGGAAACGTAGTAGGTGAATATGGATTGGGGGGAAGAAATGAAAGATGAAGCCGCATGATAGAATTTTGCACAGAGCACAACGCAATCACAGCTAACACTTGGTTCAAGTATCAAAAAAGAAGGTTGTATACATGGAAGAAGCCTGGAGATACTGACAGGTTTCAGATAGATTATATAATGGTAAGACAGAGATTTAGGAACCACGTTTTAAATTGTAAGACATTTCTAGGGGCAGATATGGACTCTGACCACAATCTGTTGGTTATGAACTGTAGATTAAAACTGAAGAAACTGCAAAAAGGCGGGAATTTCAGGAGGTGGGACCTGGATCAACTGACTACACCAGAAGTTGTACAGAGTTTCAGGGAGAGCATGAGGGAACAACTGACACGAATGGGGGAAAGAAATACAGTAGAAGAAGAATGGGTAGCTTTGAGGGATGAAATGGTGAAGGCAGCAGAGGATAAAGTAGGTAAAAAGACGAGGACTACTAGAAATCCTTGGGTAACAGAAGAAATATTGAACTTAATTGATGAAAGGTGAAAATATAAGAATGCAGTAAATGAAGCAGGCAAAAAGGAATACAAACGTCTCCAAAACGAGATCGACAGGAAGTGTAAAATGGCTAAGCAGGGGTGGCTTGAGAACAAATGTAAGGTTGTAGAGGCTTATCTCACCAGGGGTAAGATAGATACTGCCTATAGGAAAATTAAAGAGACCTTTGGAGAAAAGAGAAGCACTTGTATGAATATCAAGAGCCCAGGTGGAAACCCAGTTCTAAGCAAAGAAGGGAAAGCAGAAAGGTGGAAAGAGTATATAGAGGGTATATACAAGGGCGATATACTTGAGGACAATATTATGGAAATGGAAGAGGATGTAGATGAAGATGAAAGGGGAGATATGATACTGCGTGAAGAGTTTGACAGAGCACTGAAAGACCTAAGACGAAACAAGGCCCCGGGAGTAGACAACATTCCATTAGAACAATTGACGGACTTGGGAGAGCCTGCCCTGACAATCTGGCGAGCAAGATACTGTATATGAGACAGGCGAAATACCCTCAGACTTCAAGAAGAATATAATAATTCCAATCCCAAAGAAAGCAGGTGTTGGCAGATGCGAAAATTACCGAACTCTCAGTTTAATAAGTCACGGCTGCAAAATATTAACGCGAATTCTTTACAGACGAATGGAAAAACTAATAGAAGCTGACTTTGGGAAAGATCAGTTTGGATTCCGTAGAAATATCGGAACACGTGAGGCAATACTGACCCTACGACTTATCTTAGAAGATAGATTAAGGAAAGACAAACCTACGTTTCTACCATTTGTAGACTTTTAGAGAAAGCTTTTGACAATGTTGACTGGAATACTCTTTCAAATTCTGAAGGTGGGAGGAGTCAAATACAGGGAGCGAAATGCTATGTACAATTTGTACAGAAGCCAGATGGCAGTTATAAGAGTCTAGGGGCATGAAAGGGAAGCAGTGGTTCGGAAGGGAGTGAGACAGGGTCGTAGCCTATTCCTTATGTTATTCAATCTGTATATTGAACAAGCAGTGAAGGAAACAAAAGAAAAATTCGGAGTAGGTATTAAAATCCGTGGAGAAGAAATAAAAACCTTGAGGTTTGCCGATGACATAATAAATCTGTCAGATACAGCAAAGGACCTGGAAGAGCAGTTGAACGGAATGGAGAGTGTCTTCAAAGGAGGATATAAGATGAACATCTACAAATGCAAAACGAGGATGATGGAATGTAGTCGAATTAAGTCGGGTGATGCTGAGGGAATTAGATTAGGGTGCGTGATCGCTATCCACCTCTCTTATCGTTACCTTAACTTGCCGTTATTTTGCCAGAAGAATAGTATGAGCTACCCTTAAAAATCATTTATCCATTCCGAGACGACGGTAATCTGTTTTGAACGCCAACAGGTTTCCTAAACCGTATTAGGTATTGTAACGTGTTTTCTTTTTGGTATTTCCATATATTTTAGAAATTTGTGGTAAGGTCTTATGGGACCAAACTGCTGAGGTCATCGGTCCTTTAGCTTACACACTACTTAATTTAACTTGAACTAACTTACGCTATAGACAACACACACACCCATGCCCGAGGGAGGACTCGAACCTCCGACGTTAGGATCCTCACGGACCGTGACAAAACGCCCTAGACCGCGCGGCTACCCCTCGCGGATCATATATCGGGTGATCAAAAAGTCAGTATAAATTTGAAAACTGAATAAACCACGGAATAATGTAGATAGAGAGGTAAAACTTGACACACATGCTTGGACTGACTGCGCCTGACAATCGTGTGTAAAAGGAGCTGTAATGAGAAAGAGAATCAGATGCGCCAGCAGTCGCAGCATGTTGACGTTACCTGAAAAGGCGCTTTTAGTGAAGCTGTATCATCAGAATTGGGAATGTGCTAGTTCAGCGTTACGATCCTATCGCCATAGGAAGGGGATTCGAACGGGTAAAGGTCCGTTGACACCTCCTTAGTGGCCGACCGAGCACAAGGTGCAATGCTGCTGAGACAGTTCAGGAAGAAATGGAGACTGTAGCGGCTGCTGAGACAGTTCAGGAAGAAACGGAGACTGTAGCGGGTTTGTCTAAGCATGAGGAAGTCAGCGCTCGTGCATTCGCACGTCGCACCGGCATTCCACACACTACTGTTTTGTTGGCACTTAGGCGTACCCTCCGATGCTATCCGTACAAAATCCATCGGCATCATGAACTGTTACCTGCGATTTAGTGAAGCGGAGGGCATTTGCGGTGTGGGCGTTTCAAAAGATGGCGGAAGATGACGATTGGTTGAGTAACGTGTTGTGGACCGACGAAGCTCATTTCACGCTCCGAGGGTCTGTCAACGCCCACAGATGCACAATGTGGGCTACCGAAAATCCTAGAACTGTCGTGGAAACTCCATTGCACGACGACAAAGTCACGGTATGGGTTGGATTTACCACATCTACCGTTATTGGGCCTTTTTTCTTCGAGGAAATGCGTGATTCTGGTTTTGTAACTGCTACCGTGACGGGTGAGAGGTACGCCGATATGTTGCAGAATCGCATCATCCCCAGCCTGGCTGATAAACACCTGTTCGAACGTACGATGTTTATGCAGGATGACGCTCCACCCCATATTGCTAGATGTGTGAAAGATCTCTTGCGTGCGTCGTTTGGTGACGATCGTGTGCTCAGCCGCCACTTTCGTCATGCTTAGCCTCCCAGGTCCCCAGACCTCAGTCCGTGCGATTGTTGGCTTTGGGGTTACCTGAAGTCGCAAGTGTATCGTGATCGACCGACATCTCTACGGATGCTGAAAGACAACATTCGACGCCAATGCCTCACCATAACTCCGGACATGCTTTACAGTGCTGTTCACAACATTATTCCTCGACTACAGCTATTGTTGAGGAATGATGGTGGACATATTGAGTATTTCCTATAAAGAACATCATCTTTGGTTTGTTTTGCTTTGTTATGCTAATTATTGCTATTCTGATTAGATGAAGCGCCATCTGTCGGACATTTTTTGTACTTTTGTATTTTTATTTATTTATTTTTTTTTTTTTGTTCTAATAAAACCCCATGTCATTGCAAGCATGTGTGTCAATTTGTACCTCTCTATCTACATTATTCCGTGATTTATTCGGTTTTCAAATTTATCATCCGGTATTTTGCCGACATATTGTAGATGTAGGAAAATTGAGAGCACTAGTTTTGAACTGGCTACGTTGTTGCAGATTCGCAATCTTCCTAAACCGAGGAGCGAAGAGGGAGCAGCAGAGGCAGCAGGACCACACTGACAGCAAGACGGCGGCCCCCGAGTGAGTCTGGCCAGATGGCCCGCCGCGGCTGTGGCCGTGTGACGGCCGCTCCACGAATCTCAGCAATGCGGCGCTGCATGCGCCTCTGACCGTGGTCGCGTTCTTCACCCGCAGAGGGCCGCCAGAGGGGTCGAGGACCACACGGTGTGCGTGCGGCATACCCCTAGCCGCTCCTGCCCTGCGTTCGTACGTCACTGCCCGCGGAAGGACGGCGTGGCTCTCCTGCCATGCTGAATGCCTTACAGCTTTTTCTAACAATTCTTTTTTATGTGTACTTATTGTTGTATAAATATTTACATTCAATTTTTCAAAAGAACCAGTTCTTTACAATCCAAGCCAACACCTTAGATAGATATCTGAAATGGTTTGGTGTTTTTTATGAACATAAAAATAAAATATATTACATGCGTTTCCTCCAAGGGCATGTATTAGCAACCGTAATTACATGTACCAGGAAAGCAAATAAACATTTTATACTTGTTTCCTAAAACACTGTTGTAGCTGGACTTATTTTATAAAATCATCTTTAACGGAAGCTTAAAAAAGACATCTTTGAATTATCTTCTACGAAGTTTTTTGGAAACAACAGCATCTTAGCCTGTTTTAAATTACACATAAAGCAGTTGCACATAATTTGTATATGACTGTATATGATCGTCGTTATAAAATATTCTTTTTAGACTGAAAAAGACTTATTAAAGCCACATTATTGTAAAAAATTACTACACTTCTCTCTGAGACCTCCTTTTCCTCTGACATTATTATAATTAGGACAAAATTATTTACAGCACTGTAAAGGACACGGCTGTGACCACCCGATAAAACTGAGATATTATCTTCAGATCACCTTCTGTGTGTTGAATACTGAGCGTATTGTTATACTTCCGCTGGTTACTCACAGCGTCAACGGTGCAGCACGAGGGGAGAGTCGGGCCCCATACAGTGAACGCCAGACACTCATTCTGCAATAACGGGGAAGTAGCATAGAAGATGCCGTCGCCCAGCTCAATAAAGGACACTGTGCGAAGAGCCTGGCGAGCAATGCGAAACGTGCTGATAACTGAGGGGTGCCTGCAGAGACTAAGAAAACACGCACACACATGCACAAAAGCATACGAGGATTTGTGAGTCTTCTAGCTGGCAGCAGCTGTTTAGGACAGCCTTTAAAAAGTGAGAAACTTGCCGTTGACCCCTGCAGACAATGGGACGTGTGAAATTATTATTAACAAAGCTTATAATTTTGTAGGGTGTACTCATCCATTTGCTTTATATCTGCTGCTGCCACAAGCTCATGTTGTCGAGTGTAACATGGTTTCTACACCATGAACGATCAATACAAACATTGTGTTTCAGAACCTTTATTCTAAATCAGGTCATAATTATACCGACATGCTTACAACACTTACGTACATCTTACTTAAGCAATTACATGCTTCTTGTAAAATATCTTCTAAGACACTGCTCTCTCATTCCAACATGGCTGCCCTTTTATATGTATATCCGATCAATCCTCGGTATTGTTATAAAGGTTTTTTTTAATAAAATTAAGATTAAAACTGTTGCCTTAAAATTAATGACATATTTCAACAGTTGCACTGGCTCTAATAGAACAAATACATTTATCGATTTTTAAGTATTTAACATTTTAGGAGTGTGTGAATACTCAGATATGAAAAATTAACAACACTTTTACTATGTTTATAAAATGTAAAAGATACGTGGTTCGGAAAATGTTCCTAAAAAGTATATGTTTCCAAGTCTCCCATAGAATGTGGAAAAATATTTATTATTGACAAAACACCTGAAGAACTACCTATGTTTACACGCCACTTATAACATTTTCGCTACTTACATTTTAATTTTCTAATCAATTTTGACTCTCACAAACGGTTTTTCGTTTAAATATCACAGACTTAATTTAGATACTGTTTAACAGAAATCCATCTCAGTTTCAAGGAAATGACTTTAACCAATGTACTAGATAATTTGTTCCAGATTTCACCTAATTACGTTAATCCTAAATATTCCTACCAATTACAGGAGCTATACACCTCAACACAACCACAATTCAGTAAACAGTTTTATGGTATCAATTTTGTAAGTATAGGTTTATCTATAGCACTGCCTTTTGTTTACATCAGTGATTCCTGTTTATTTCAAATTGGATCGAAAAATACGAGTTTTAAATGGGTTTCAATAGACTGTTACGTCTCAGACGGAACGTAGAAACAAGCGACAAGAATTCGCACAGGGAGGCGTGTGAAAGATAAATAACTGCGGAAGGAGTCAGTCTGCTTAAATAAAAGTGTTTTCCGAGCAGTAGGGAGATCGCTTATAAGTCACGAACGCCAAGCAGATTGTTAGACGAAGCACGAGCAGAGAGGCAGCCGTTAGTAAGTGTGTTGTGTGGCTGCTTTCACAGTAGTTACAAAATCCAGATAAACATCGAAACATTGTGATACCTACATTGGTAACAGCCTTGACAGCGAAAACGTGAGAAAGACGCTGATGCAGTCCGTTGCACTTGATACACTAATAACAGTAGCACCGGCAAAATATATAATTCACCGAAAGAAATTCGTGGCTTTTGTAGGAGAAGCTTTTGGAAATTTGCTATTTTGAGCTATACATTAAAACCGGTGTTAGATTTGGTAGTTATACAGACTATGATTCTTAACAAAAGTTTTATAGTGTCTAAAGTACGGACTGAAGCACGTGTATATGACAACCAGCAAGTCAGTGTAGACTCGTGGTTGCTGCTAATGTCAGGCATATGACAATTAGCAAGCTGCGGAATGTGTTGATGCAGATTTTATTGAGGCAGTGATACCAGAAAATGTGTCTTATGGGTTTAGGAAATATGTATTTCAAGCACTTAATGTCAACATCGTCGATGAGTCAGATTTCGTTATGTTTGTGGTTTCGGACCACACTCTTAATTCTGTGTTCCTAATCCAACTAATAGGTTCAGGTAGATATGTGATCCCTCCAAACACTTTGGAAGATAATATGCAAAATGTAGAGGCATTCGATGAATCAGAGGGTAGTTCATCACTATAGCTTTTTAATTTGAACTGAGATGTTGTGATTAGCGACTATACTTCGCTAAAATTTGCCAATGCTGTATTTTTTGTAGACGAAATGTTGAAGGAAGTAGATGGTGACGATGAATATGAGGTCTCTTACCTTCAAAAAATATGTTTCCGAAAGCAGAAGGCGTAGTCTGTGTGTCACATTGCGATGATTCTGCCTTCAGCGTTGGCTATGCGTCTAAAACACTACTAAGGAATTTACTAAGGGACTAGAACCACCCGGACACATAATAAGGCGACTCCCACCAAACCAGTAGCAGTCGTTCTCACCCTCGACCCACTACAGGACAGTAAAAATAGCTACGACAACAGCAGAGGACAAGATCAGGAACGCCCAGGAAGAACCGCCGTGAGAAATCACCCACCTATTACTAACTTAGTGGGCAAGATTCCGTGGCTAGGAAGAATCAAACCCATCAAACAATAAAATAAAGGACTTTCTGTATTCCATTAAAGACAGGATGGAGAAGCTTCATAAGTCAGTAGTGTACAAGCTTGCAAGCGTCTGGGCACTGATCTATAATTATGAGAAGAGACGCCCCATTAACACACATACTGGTGAGCACAAGCGATACGAGAGCTTGGTCAGCATACTAACTTGGCGTAGGTAGAACATAATGACACGTGTGGCTATTCCGTACAATAAAGAATTCCGTGTTACTGCTAGCCATCCATTTACCACTTAGCGAAAAATTCAGAGACGCCTTCAAGGGAGTAATGCGCTCATCTACGATGAATCATAAGAAGGGCTAGAGAATAACACCATCCTGGTTGCTGGTGGCCCAAACTTGATTCGGAGCTGCACCACCACATGCCGTAAACACCACGCTACAGATAACAGGAGCACTGGCTGGCCTGACGCCACCAGCCACTACGTAAGCAGCACTGTGTCACGATGGCCGCTTCCAGCGGATTCGCCTATGACAACCAACAAAAACTGACATCAATTATACCCAGAAAAAAGCGTATTACATCATTCTTACTTGATCCTGCCATACATTAATGACGTGATATGTCAGCATACCCCACCATTTCCCAAATAATACACTCCTGGAAATTGAAATAAGAACACCGTGAATTCATTGTCCCAGAAAGGGGAAACTTTATTGACACATTCCTGGGGTCAGATACATCACATGATCACACTGACAGAACCACAGGCACATAGACACAGGCAACAGAGCATGCACAATGTCGGCACTAGTACAGTGTATATCCACCTTTCGCAGCAATGCAGGCTGCTATTCTCCCATGGAGACGATCGTAGAGATGCTGGATGTAGTCCTGTGGAACGGCTTGCCATGCCATTTCCACCTGGCGCCTCAGTTGGACCAGCGTTCGTGCTGGACGTGCAGACCGCGTGAGACGACGCTTCACCCAGTCCCAAACATGCTCAATGGGGGACAGATCCGGAGATCTTGCTGGCCAGGGTAGTTGACTTACACCTTCTAGAGCACGTTGGGTGGCACGGGATACATGCGGACGTGCATTGTCCTGTTGGAACAGCAAGTTCCCTTGCCGGTCTAGGAATGGTAGAACGATGGGTTCGATGACGGTTTGGATGTACCGTGCACTATTCAGTGTCCCCTCGACGATCACCAGTGGTGTACGGCCAGTGTAGGAGATCGCTCCCCACACCATGATGCCGGGTGTTGGCCCTGTGTGCCTCGGTCGTATGCAGTCCTGATTGTGGCGCTCACCTGCACGGCGCCAAACACGCATACGACCATCATTGGCACCAAGGCAGAAGCGACTCTCATCGCTGAAGACGACACGTCTCCATTCGTCCCTCCATTCACGCCTGTCGCGACACCACTGGAGGCGGGCTGCACGATGTTGGGGCGTGAGCGGAAGACGGCCTAACGGTGTGCGGGACCGTAGCCCAGCTTCATGGAGACGGTTGCGAATGGTCCTCGCCGGTACCCCAGGAGCAACAGTGTCCCTAATTTGCTGGGAAGTGGCGGTGCGGTCCCCTACGGCACTGCGTAGGATCCTACGGTCTTGGCGTGCATCCGTGCGTCGCTGCGGTCCCGTCCCAGGTCGACGGGCACGTGCACCTTCCGCGCGACCACTGGCGACAACATCGATGTACTGTGGAGACCTCACGCCCCACGTGTTGAGCAATTCGGCGGTACGTCCACCCGGCCTCCCGCATGCCCACTATACGCCCTCGCTCAAAGTCCGTCAACTGCACATACGGTTCACGTCCACGCTGTCGCGGCATGCTACCAGTGTTAAAGACTGCGATGGAGCTCCGTATGCCACGGCAAACTGGCTGACACTGACGGCGGCGGTGCACAAATGCTGCGCAGCTAGCGCCATTCGACGGCCAACACCGCGGTTCCTGGTGTGTCCGCTGTGCCGTGCGTGTGATCATTGCTTGTACAGCCCTCTCGCAGAGTCCGGAGCAACTATGGTGGGTCTGACACACCGGTGTCAATGTGTTCTTTTTTCCATTTCCAGGAGTGTATGTATAAAGCAGTAACCTCAAATCACAATTAGTCAGCCTGATGAAGAGAGGCACAAAACGACGGTAGTTTGATCACACAGGACGCGATCTCGTGTAGAGATAAGTTTTTTTGAAACTGATACCATCCACAAAAGAATACATCTTAAAATTACTTATATTGGTTGTCCATTACGTATAACAATAAGCACATGACTAAAATAAGTTAGATACTTGTCCATTACGTATAACAATAAGCACATGACTAAAATAAGTTAGATACATCTTCGAATTCTGTTCAAAATTCCATTCAGTATGTAACGCGTCCTCTTATATTATTATGTTTTGCTATTGTTGTTGTTAGAAAAATCTTTATTCAGTCAAAAATGGTTCAAATGGCCCTGAGCACTATGGGACTTAGCATCTGAGGCTATCAGTTCCCTAGAACTTAGAACTACTTAAACCTAACTAACCTAAGGACATCACACACATCCATGCCCGAGGCAGGATTCGAACCTGCGACCGTAGCGGTCGTGCGGTTCCATGCTGAAGCTCCTAGAACCGCTCGGCCACACCGGCCGGCTTTATTCAGCCACTCGTCAAAATTTTGAAATAAAAGTTATTGTGGCTGTGGCATAATAACTATTTCGCGTGAAGCGCTGTTGCGACACAGGCATTGATCAATTCTGGAAGCTAAGCCACTGACTATTACAAATAATGTCATTAAGGAATACAACCGACAGACTGCATCAAATAAGAGGGCACGTACATTCACGTATGAGTGGTAAAAAAAAAGCGTTAATACTGTATAGGAAATGAGTCTTAAATATAGTTACGCTTGTACATACTCAAATGTATGCGATCATACGAACGTGATAGAGGCACGTACATTTTTAGTGCAATCATCCCCCGTGGCCTAGATAAAAAGAATTACAGTTAAATGCATTTATTCATCTTAGAACGTAAATGCGTGGACTTTGAAATTAAATGAAAAGAAAAACTGCAGGTTCTGAATGTCTCGGCTTTGAAATTAAATGAAAAGAAAAACTGCAGGTTCTGAATGTCTCGGCAAAGATATTGAAACTGACGGTAGCGGCCACGAATGGAAAAAGATGAACACATTCACGTACCTCTATTGTTGAGCAGTGTCGCCATGAAGATCGTCGCCTACATCTAAATTCTATGCATAAAATTTAAATAATAATAATAATTTTCCAAAATTTGAGGAGCTGGGACCCATGGTATCACAAAAGCGAAATCTCTCTGCTTCAAAATCATTTTCATTATTTAACCCAATTTAACCCAATTTGATCCTGCCATACTTTCAGGACGTGATATGTCAGGATACCCTACCATTTCCCAAATAATATGTATAAAGCAATAACCTCAAATCACAATTAGTCTCCCTGATGAAGAGAGGGGCAAAATATCAGTAAGAAATGGCACAACACATCTTAACACTAGGACAGGATAACAGCGAAAGGTAACTTATTCTAAAACTAATAAACCAAGAACGTAAAGCTTCTTTTGTTCGGCAAATGCTTTACGCATTAATCTCTGGTAGTTGAAGTAGTGTCTATATATTCATAAAAAATTATATAATCCCTTGACATTGCCTTCTTGGGCGAATTGTCCGAAGAAATGCCAAATTCCGGGCAATGAGCCCAACCACTTTACACACTGGTAGTTCTTGACTCCCCTACACATGTATTTAAATGGCATTGTTCATTTCTTTAATGGAGCTCTCCTCATCACTTAGTTTATATAGTTCTAGCGCTGGTACTGGCACTTAGCAAGGAAAACAAAAGGTACGCACTAGGGCACACAAAATACTTACATACTAGATACATTAAATACATGGATATTACGTTGCATCATCTTTTGCATCAAATACATGGATATTTCATTACATCGTCTTTTAGATCAAATACATGGATATTACATTACATCGTGTTTTAGATCAAATTTATAGTTCAGTTTTTTACGACGATTCCCAGTGTCATTGTTCCTACGTACAAAAAATCTTCAATCGCACGTTGACAATAACATTACATTTCAGAAGTATTTTCTATGATTTTGCAGTTACATTTTTGCTGAAAACAAGAAAGTCTTACAAGAACGTCGTATATTTTAGTGTATCGATCCAGGCTGTATGGCTGCAAGGGTATCTGGAGTGGGAGACATTCTTCCCTATAGTTGCTTATGCTCTCCACTTCCTCCCTCTTTTATACCAGGATCTATTTGATAATGTCCTTTCTGGGTTTCATAGTTGTCGCATCATGGGCAAGATAAACATGTAACAAATGAAATTCACAGAGATTAGTACTTATTCTAGCTTAACACTAACATATACACAAACATGGGTTCTGTTCAGTGAACATGGGTGTCTTTTTTTATATTTTGTTTTGTAATGTGTGTCGTAAATCATGAGCTGTAGTGGTAAGACTTTATTTAGTTGTCCAGGAAATCGAGTCTCTACGCCTCTTTGCCCTATGGCGAGCGTCCATTTGAACGTAGATTTTTGCTTCCTATTCAAATTGCCCTCCAGCTTCACGCTGTCAGTCAATAATGTGTCAGTTACAAGCAACCGCACGCGCAACAATGAGTCTAGCGGCACGCTACCCGCCGTTTGGAGTCCAGTAGTCCTGCAAACATTGCCGGATAGAGATGTTGCGCTCGCCGATCACTACATTTTCGTGAAGTGTTTTGCGCAGCGTTCGTAGCGTTTACGAAACTACTGCATCTGCTTCCACTCGTCGTACACCTTGGCTGTGAGAAGGGACTACAGGGCACCTCCTATGGTCACTGCACGAAGGTAAGTACTGCACTTTATCATTTTGCTTGCCAACGGCACGCGGTCGTATACTTTGCACAAACACTCGTGCCGTAACAGGGTTTCTCGAGTTACCAAGTCTTCTTTATTTCGAAGGAAAAAGCTTGTCGTTCTTACTGGTTCCTATGTGTATATCTCACATGTCACGGACACTGAATAACTCACTGTCGTTGGGTAACTATACACCGTCCCGTTGATTTTCTACCTGTCTGACATCTCACAGGACATAAGAGAACACGTTTTCGTGAACAAAACCACTCCCTAAATTAGGATCGAGCTATAGACGCACTCACACATTGAGATGACACTACAAAAAAAATGAATGCACATAAAGTGCTTATAGAAATTGTCTCCAAATGAGGCAAAATCTGTTCATTTACTACCCGCGAGTTACTGTGCGGGGAAGATTGTAACAACGCATGGTACACATCAAGAACAAGTAGAAAGAAATAAAAAAACGTATAAATAAATAAATCACTAAAATTCATACATAAATAGAAAAATTAAAATGTTAAGCAGTATTAACAACAGATTGATAATGAAGCGTGGCCGTTATACGCTATACTGCTTTCTGAGTCTGTGTCTGTGTTTGTTCATATATAGCTTATATATATATATATATCAGGGTGTATACGACCCGGGAAAAACCCCGGAATTTTTTCATCCGGGAGAAAACCGGGAAAAACCTGGGAATTTTTCGGAATTCCGGGAATTTTTCATTGTTTTAGCTTTCAGTTAAATTTTTGTAATTTGACTGCAGAATTGATTCTCTAGCAAAGAATGTTATTGTATCCTGCTACTGGAGAATGATACTGCAGCAATAAAATATAAACGAGAGGGAAAAAAATAAAACTTTAGTGGCAAAGGAAATGTGCAATTTACAGCAACAAAAAACCGTGCACGCACAAGCGTCTGCAAATAGCAAAAATATGTCAAAAGGCCGTAGGGCGCAGACTGTAATTCTTCGTAACAATAAACTGCTTGCTATGAGAGTGACGTCACAATTGTTCACATTAGGTTCGTTTGACAAATTGCCACAGGTCTGTTGCACATGTGCATTTGACTCGCGTATTAAACAGTACCTTCTCCCGCTACTTGAAGTTTGGCTCTTAGATGTATCGGTAGTAGCAGCAAGCAGCCAGATGCAAACGAGAAAAATTTTTTCTCGCGCGCCCTAGCTGCCAGATTCACGCTTGCACTGAGTTGTCTGAGTTGTAGTGGGGAGGGGGTTAACCTCCACGTGACCCGTGTTTACGTTAAGTGATTTCGCTGCTTCTCTTCGTGTACAGCTCCCACGTCAAATGAAAACAAAACGGATTTCTGTGGCCGGGAGCTATCAAGTGAATAAAAATACATTCACGTAATTACGGAGGGCAAAAATATATTATTAAGTTCAGCTTTCTGATTTTATTTTATTTCCATGTTAGTAGCAGCCAAGCATTAATCGCCTTGCAAGACAGTGAAGTTATTTTTGCAAGTTTGCGAAAGAATTTTGGCTTTATTAATCTTTCCGCCGAAGCAATCATTTATTTGAAACGAAGTGTTACTTTCTACAGTATTGGCTAGTTCTCACAGTTCGCTGAATTTCAAGTGCAATTTCAAGTTCACGTTATCATCTTCAGCCATATATGGTATTATGCCATAATAAAGAACCAAAAATGAGATCGTAGAGTACTGGTACTCCAAGAACATTTACATCCCAAAAACCACACTGAAAAGCTTAATATCAGATGGGACCTACTTCATTGTGAATCTGGGAAAAGCCAATTTGCACTTCAAGCCGAATTATGCATTTTAGTATGGTTTACGAAATTCCGATGCTCTTTGGAGTATCCTCTGATGCACTGTTTCTTTTGTGGTGTAATGTAAGCTCTCATAGTGCTTTATACACACGAACGTACGGGCTTCCTACACCACTGCAGTTGGGCACGCACAATAATGCCTGTTTTCTGGCGCTCTCTGGCAACTGGTAAATCGAACCTATTTCTAACAGTCTCCGGATAGAATTGCGAACGGTAGTTAGAAAAGCGTTACTTTCAAAATAAATTTCTTTTTACGCAAGATGAATTATGTTACGTGTGAGAAAGTGGGATGGATATCTAAATCACAGAGCGTTCGAAACTGAACAGTTTGAGGACCAGTCACTTACAAGAATTTGGAGCCGAGACATTTATGTCATAATTTTAAATTTACTGCCACATTTGTATCATGTGTCTTAAAGTATAACACACGCAAAAAAGATCAATATTACATGTGAAAGCTTAGCTTCTGTTGTAGCGTGTTAATCTTAGAGACTAACATTATATGTGAAAGCTTAGCTTTTCTTGTAGATATACGATACTGTGTACATTAATGTAAGCCGTTAACTTTTCCTCTTGCGTGTTCGCGCTATGTAACCAGTGATCTTGCTATTGGCTGACTATAACACGTGTCCTATGCTCTGAATAGCTGCTGCCGTCGGCTGCCGAGATCTCGTGGCTTGAGATATGACTCGCTTACAAAAGGACATCGCAACCTCGGTTTCAACGCTCCGGAAACTAACGCGCTGTTTGGTGCAATTCGAATTTATACTTTCGTAATACTAAAATATGCAACGTGTATGTTGCTGCAAATCAAAGGTCTTTCCAAAACTTCTCTCCTTTCTTTTTTTTTATTAAAAGTCTCTCCAAAACTTCTTTGCCCCGTCTTTTCTTTTTTTTCCCGGGAAATTCTATGCGATTGTATAAAACGTTAACCATTCAAAGGATTGATAAGTTTTACAGTTCCGAGGGAAAATCTACGGAAAACCTATTGTCACTTAGCACAGAAAAAGCATGTTTTTTAAACAAGATATCCGGGAATAATCCGGGACTTTTTTTTCCTTGTCCCCATATACACCATATATATATATATATATGACCTAAGTCCTTTCTTACTCTAATTCTTCACAAAACGTTTACAACTCGGATTGGACAAAATATTGTAAACACAAGAGAAAATCAGTGCATACATTGCTCTAAAGTCAGCATAGATTCTTGGTACTCTCAATACCGAAAATAAGACCAATTATTAAAACTTTCTGGTGTTACTGGTGGTCAAGTAGTGTGATCTTGGTAATATTCTGTAACGTAGATCGTAAGTCGTTGTGACGTAAGAGTAATATAGTTGCTTCTCTTCGCCGATTGAAGTCTCGTAGTATCTCGATGAACGTCGCCTGTAAAGAATTAAGGTTGTTTCGGCATTGTCCAATTTCTCTGCGCATCAGTTTCCTGTAGCTTACCTCGTACATATTTCTTTTACTGTATTTTAGAAGAGACGGTATTAAGTATGCCTCATATCATGTTTGCAAATCGTACCTCAGCAGTGTACTTGCGCTCAAACCTGTGTAAAAAGTTGAAAAATTATTTTTATTTCATTAAGATCACACTAGATTTTTTTCTTCTGTACTCTATCATTGTATGCACTTTACTTAGATCAGGTTGTCGTGCGTATTGTGTATAACACGCTAAACTTCCATTAGCAACCAGAAATCATATCATCATCGGAGTATAAAAAAATTAATATCGCTTTGCTCGATATATTCATAAATAAAGCCTGGTGGTATGGACACATCAAAAAAAATTCTCTCTGCAATATGGCATGTACTTGCGTGACCGTATCCTTATGTACCTTAGGGAATCCAAAATTTCCTCAACTTACCCTGTACCTTCACCCCCCCCCCCCCCCCCATGAACCATGGACCTTGCCGTTGGTGAGGAGGCTTGCGTGCCTCAGCGATACAGATGGCCGTACCGTAGGTGCAACCACAACGGAGGGGTATCTGTTGAGAGGCCGGACAAACGTGTGGTTCCTGAAGAGGGGCAGCAGCCTTTTCAGTAGTTGCAAGGGCAACAGTCTGGATGATTGACTGATCTGGCCTTGTAACAATAACCAAAACGGCCTTGCTGTGCTGGTACTGCGAACGGCTGAAAGCAAGGGGAAACTACATCCGTCATTTTTCCCGGGGGCATGCAGCTTTACTGTATGATTAAATGATGATGGCGTCCTCTTGGGTAAAATATTCCGGAGGTAAAATAGTCCCCTATTCGGATCTCCGGGCGGGGACTACTCAAGAGGATGTCGTTATCAGGAGAAAGAAAACTGGCGTTCTACGGATCTGAGCGTGGAATGTCAGATCCCTTAATCGGGCAGGTAGGTTAGAAAATTTAAAAAGGGAAATGGATAGGTTAAAGTTAGATATAGTGGGAATTAGTGAAGTTTGGTGGCAGGAGGAACAAGACTTCTGGTCAGGTGACTACAGGGTTATAAACACAAAGTCAAATAGGGGTAATGCAGGAGTAGGTTTAATAATGAATAGGAAAATAAGAATGCGGGTAAGCTACTACAAACAGTATAGTGAACGCATTATTGTGGCCAAGATAGATACGAAGCCCACACCTACTACAGTAGTACAAGTTTATATGCCAACTAGCTCTGCAGATGACGAAGAAATTGAAGAAATGTATGATGAAATAAAAGAAATTATTCAGATAGTGAAGGGAGACGAAAATTTAATAGTCATTGGTGACTGGAATTCGAGTGTAGGAAAAGAGAGAGAAGGAAACGTAGTAGGTGAATATGGATTGGGGCTAAGAAATGAAAGAGGAAGCCGCCTGGTAAAATTTTGCACAGAGCACAACTTAATCATAGCTAACACTTGGTTTAAGAATCATGATAGAAGGTTGTATACATGGAAGAACCCTGGAGATATAAAAGGTATCAGATAGATTATATAATGGTAAGACAGAGATTTAGGAACCAGGTTTTAAATTGTAAGACATTTCCAGGGGCAGATGTGGACTCTGACCACAATCTATTGGTTATGACCTGTAGATTAAAACTGAAGAAACTGCAAAAAGGTGGGAATTTAAGGAGATGGGACCTGGATAAACTGAAAGAACCAGAGGTTGTACAGAGTTTCAGGGAGAGCATAAGGGAACAAGATACAGGAATGGGGGAAAGAAATACAGTAGAAGAAGAATGGGTAGCACGGAGGGATGAAGTAGTGAAGGCAGCAGAGGATCAAGTAGGTAAAAAGACGAGGGCTAGTAGAAATCCTTGGGTAACAGAAGAAATATTGAATTTAATTGATGAAAGGAGAAAATATAAAAATGCAGTAAATGAAGCAGGCAAAAAGTTATACAAACGTCTCGAAAATGAGATCGACAGGAAGTGCAAAATGGCTAAGCAGGGATGGCTAGAGGACAAATGTAAGGATGTAGAGGCTTACCTTACTAGGGGTAAGATAGATACTGCCTACAGGAAAATTAAAGAGACCTTTGGAGGTAAGAGAACCATTGGTATGAACATCAAGAGCTCAGATGGAAACCCAGTTCTAAGCAAAGAAGGGAAAGCAGAAAGGTGGAAGGAGTATAAAGAGGGTCTATTCAAGGGCGATGTACTTGAGGACAATATTATGAAAATGGAAGAGGATGTAGATGAAGATGAAATGGGAGATACGATACTGCGTGAAGAGTTTGACAGAGCACTGAAAGACCTGAGTGGAAACAAGGCCCCCGGA